>NW_027257740.1:0-300000 GCF_043159975.1 Macaca nemestrina
TGACATTAATATTAATAATTAATTGAAAGCAGGCATAATCATGTATTGAAAATCATTATCCATAATTAATAATGGTATCTTATGAATTTTTAGTATCATTGCTAATTATTAAAATCGATCATTGATGATTAATAATCATATTATTATTCCTCATTCCACAGGAAGTGTAAACCTACTTGTGATGCTGTTCTTAATATCCAGGGTCGGAAAGCAGGACTTTAGTTTTAATATCGCAGTAGGTGTACACTCACCACGTGACACTGATCCTAATATGAACGGGGGTAGAGTATCACATGACTCCAATTACAGCAATGGATGGATAGCTACGCGGTAATATTGCTCCTAATATTCCCGGAAGAAGCCTTTGCTATCAGTCCGAATATGGCACTGAGGGTACAGTATTCTGAGATATAGTTCCTAGTATACGGAGTTGGAGAGGATGATAATAATTCGCAGGCTGTGTGCTCCCGCCCAGTGATATTGTAATTACTATCCTGGGAGGGAGAGGATGATATTGCACTCTGTACAGCAGGAGGCGTACACCCAGTCTGGGATATTGTTCCTAATATCCATGGAGGGGACAGGCCGATATTACTCGCCATGTGGCACAGGGTGCACATTCACCTTATTTCATCCCTTTCAATATTCCAAGGCCGAGAGACAGATATTAATCTCAGTATCACAGACACTGGACAACCCCTTGTGATACTCTTCCAAATATCCAGATCAGGTTGCGAGGAGCCACCCCCGGACGGCCCCCCTGGCATCTGGGAGCCCCATCGCCGGGGGGTCAGGCACTCCCCGCGATCGGGCTCCCAGCCGCCACCCCGGACCCGCCCCCCTGGCTTCTGGGAGCCCCATCGCCGGGGGTGCAGGCACCCCCGGCGATCGGGCTCCCAGCCGCCACCCCCGGCCCGCCCCCCTGGCTTCTGGGAGCCCCATCGCCGGGGGTGCAGGCACCCCCGGCGATCGGGCTCCCAGCCGCCACCCCCGGCCCGCCCCCCTGGCTTCTGGGAGCCCCATCGCCGGGGGTGCAGGCACCCCCGGCGATCGGGCTCCCAGCCGCCACCCCCGGCCCGCCCCCCTGGCTTCTGGGAGCCCCATCGCCGGGGGTGCAGGCACCCCCGGCGATCGGGCTCCCAGCCGCCACCCCCGGCCCGCCCCCCTGGCTTCTGGGAGCCCCATCGCCGGGGGTGCAGGCACCCCCGGCGATCGGGCTCCCAGCCGCCACCCCCGGCCCGCCCCCCTGGCTTCTGGGAGCCCCATCGCCGGGGGTGCAGGCACCCCCGGCGATCGGGCTCCCAGCCGCCACCCCCGGCCCGCCCCCCTGGCTTCTGGGAGCCCCATCGCCGGGGGTGCAGGCACCCCCGGCGATCGGGCTCCCAGCCGCCACCCCCGGCCCGCCCCCCTGGCTTCTGGGAGCCCCATCGCCGGGGGTGCAGGCACCCCCGGCGATCGGGCTCCCAGCCGCCACCCCCGGCCCGCCCCCCTGGCTTCTGGGAGCCCCATCGCCGGGGGTGCAGGCACCCCCGGCGATCGGGCTCCCAGCCGCCACCCCCGGCCCGCCCCCCTGGCTTCTGGGAGCCCCATCGCCGGGGGTGCAGGCACCCCCGGCGATCGGGCTCCCAGCCGCCACCCCCGGCCCGCCCCCCTGGCTTCTGGGAGCCCCATCGCCGGGGGTGCAGGCACCCCCGGCGATCGGGCTCCCAGCCGCCACCCCCGGCCCGCCCCCCTGGCTTCTGGGAGCCCCATCGCCGGGGGTGCAGGCACCCCCCGGCGATCGGGCTCCCAGCCGCCACCCCCGGCCCGCCCCCCTGGCTTCTGGGAGCCCCATCGCCGGGGGTGCAGGCACCCCCGGCGATCGGGCTCCCAGCCGCCACCCCCGGCCCGCCCCCCTGGCTTCTGGGAGCCCCATCGCCGGGGGTGCAGGCACCCCCGGCGATCGGGCTCCCAGCCGCCACCCCCGGCCCGCCCCCCTGGCTTCTGGGAGCCCCATCGCCGGGGGTGCAGGCACCCCCGGCGATCGGGCTCCCAGCCGCCACCCCCGGCCCGCCCCCCTGGCTTCTGGGAGCCCCATCGCCGGGGGTGCAGGCACCCCCGGCGATCGGGCTCCCAGCCGCCACCCCCGGCCCGCCCCCCTGGCTTCTGGGAGCCCCATCGCCGGGGGTGCAGGCACCCCCCGCGATCGGGCTCCCAGCCGCCACCCCCGGCCCGCCCCCCTGGCTTCTGGGAGCCCCATCGCCGGGGGTGCAGGCACCCCCCGCGATCGGGCTCCCAGCCGCCACCCCCGGCCCGCCCCCCTGGCTTCTGGGAGCCCTGTGGACCCAAAGCCTCTTTCTCATATTCTGAGTAATATCATCTCCCCATCGGAAAATTTTCAACTCCTTCTCAGACGATTGTACACCCCCAGTGTGCACACCCTCAGAGGGAGTAACCCCCTCTCTATTAGGAGTCACATCAGCCTCTTCCTCCCTCAATATTCAGAACAGTATCCCACCGTTGTTTCTACTTCCAGTGACACTGATTGTCATATCCTCCTCTCCCAAGCAGAAGTTGGAAACTCTGTCACGGGGGGTGTACACCATCTGTGATATAGAAATTAACATCGTCCTCTCCCGGGTTTACATCAGGAGCAAGTCTATTAATCATTAATATTCATTATTGTATTAATATTAATAATAATTATTGATATTAATGATCACAATAAAGAGAGTAAAAATGAATACTGGTTTCAAAGGTTAACGATTTGTAATCATAATGATTAGTAATATCACTATTAATAATAATATTATGATATTAGCAATTAATATGATTTAAATCAATACCCAGTGATGCTGGGAATACAATAATGATTAGTATTAGGAACTAATAATATTATTTGATGACATTAATATTAATAATTAATTGAAAGCAGGCATAATCATGTATTGAAAATCATTATCCATAATTAATAATGGTATCTTATGAATTTTTAGTATCATTGCTAATTATTAAAATCGATCATTGATGATTAATAATCATATTATTATTCCTCATTCCACAGGAAGTGTAAACCTACTTGTGATGCTGTTCTTAATATCCAGGGTCGGAAAGCAGGACTTTAGTTTTAATATCGCAGTAGGTGTACACTCATCACGTGACACTGATCCTAATATGAACGGGGGTAGAGTATCACATGACTCCAATTACAGCAATGGATGGATAGCTACGCGGTAATATTGCTCCTAATATTCCCGGAAGAAGCCTTTGCTATCAGTCCGAATATGGCACTGAGGGTACAGTATTCTGAGATATAGTTCCTAGTATACGGAGTTGGAGAGGATGATAATAATTCGCAGGCTGTGTGCTCCCGCCCAGTGATATTGTAATTACTATCCTGGGAGGGAGAGGATGATATTGCACTCTGTACAGCAGGAGGCGTACACCCAGTCTGGGATATTGTTCCTAATATCCATGGAGGGGACAGGCCGATATTACTCGCCATGTGGCACAGGGTGCACATTCACCTTATTTCATCCCTTTCAATATTCCAAGGCCGAGAGACAGATATTAATCTCAGTATCACAGACACTGGACAACCCCTTGTGATACTCTTCCAAATATCCAGATCAGGTTGCGAGGAGCCACCCCCGGACGGCCCCCCTGGCATCTGGGAGCCCCATCGCCGGGGGGTCAGGCACTCCCCGCGATCGGGCTCCCAGCCGCCACCCCGGACCCGCCCCCCTGGCTTCTGGGAGCCCCATCGCCGGGGGGTCAGGCACGCCCCCCGATCGGGCTCCCAGCCGCCACCCCGGACCCGCCCCCCTGGCTTCTGGGAGCCCCATCGCCGGGGGTGCAGGCACGCCCCCCGATAGGGCTCCCAGCCGCCACCCCGGACCCGCCCCCCTGGCTTCTGGGAGCCCCATCGCCGGGGGTGCAGGCACCCCCCGCGATCGGGCTCCCAGCCGCCACCCCCGGCCCGCCCCCCTGGCTTCTGGGAGCCCCATCGCCGGGGGTGCAGGCACCCCCCGCGATCGGGCTCCCAGCCGCCACCCCCGGCCCGCCCCCCTGGCTTCTGGGAGCCCCATCGCCGGGGGTGCAGGCACCCCCCGCGATCGGGCTCCCAGCCGCCACCCCCGGCCCGCCCCCCTGGCTTCTGGGAGCCCCATCGCCGGGGGTGCAGGCACCCCCCGCGATCGGGCTCCCAGCCGCCACCCCCGGCCCGCCCCCCTGGCTTCTGGGAGCCCCATCGCCGGGGGTGCAGGCACCCCCCGCGATCGGGCTCCCAGCCGCCACCCCCGGCCCGCCCCCCTGGCTTCTGGGAGCCCCATCGCCGGGGGTGCAGGCACCCCCCGCGATCGGGCTCCCAGCCGCCACCCCCGGCCCGCCCCCCTGGCTTCTGGGAGCCCCATCGCCGGGGGTGCAGGCACCCCCCGCGATCGGGCTCCCAGCCGCCACCCCCCGGCCCGCCCCCCTGGCTTCTGGGAGCCCCATCGCCGGGGGTGCAGGCACCCCCCGCGATCGGGCTCCCAGCCGCCACCCCCGGCCCGCCCCCCTGGCTTCTGGGAGCCCCATCGCCGGGGGTGCAGGCACCCCCCGCGATCGGGCTCCCAGCCGCCACCCCCGGCCCGCCCCCCTGGCTTCTGGGAGCCCCATCGCCGGGGGTGCAGGCACCCCCCGCGATCGGGCTCCCAGCCGCCACCCCCGGCCCGCCCCCCTGGCTTCTGGGAGCCCCATCGCCGGGGGTGCAGGCACCCCCCGCGATCGGGCTCCCAGCCGCCACCCCCGGCCCGCCCCCCTGGCTTCTGGGAGCCCCATCGCCGGGGGTGCAGGCACCCCCCGCGATCGGGCTCCCAGCCGCCACCCCCGGCCCGCCCCCCTGGCTTCTGGGAGCCCCATCGCCGGGGGTGCAGGCACCCCCCGCGATCGGGCTCCCAGCCGCCACCCCCGGCCCGCCCCCCTGGCTTCTGGGAGCCCCATCGCCGGGGGTGCAGGCACCCCCCGCGATCGGGCTCCCAGCCGCCACCCCCGGCCCGCCCCCCTGGCTTCTGGGAGCCCTGTGGACCCAAAGCCTCTTTCTCATATTCTGAGTAATATCATCTCCCCATCGGAAAATTTTCAACTCCTTCTCAGACGATTGTACACCCCCAGTGTGCACACCCTCAGAGGGAGTAACCCCCTCTCTATTAGGAGTCACATCAGCCTCTTCCTCCCTCAATATTCAGAACAGTATCCCACCGTTGTTTCTACTTCCAGTGACACTGATTGTCATATCCTCCTCTCCCAAGCAGAAGTTGGAAACTCTGTCACGGGGGGTGTACACCATCTGTGATATAGAAATTAACATCGTCCTCTCCCGGGTTTACATCAGGAGCAAGTCTATTAATCATTAATATTCATTATTGTATTAATATTAATAATAATTATTGATATTAATGATCACAATAAAGAGAGTAAAAATGAATACTGGTTTCAAAGGTTAACGATTTGTAATCATAATGATTAGTAATATCACTATTAATCATAATATTATGATATTAGCAATTAATATGATTTAAATCAATACCCAGTGATGCTGGGAATACAATAATGATTAGTATTAGGAACTAATAATATTATTTGATGACATTAATATTAATAATTAATTGAAAGCAGGCATAATCATGTATTGAAAATCATTATCCATAATTAATAATGGTATCTTATGAATTTTTAGTATCATTGCTAATTATTAAAATCGATCATTGATGATTAATAATCATATTATTATTCCTCATTCCACAGGAAGTGTAAACCTACTTGTGATGCTGTTCTTAATATCCAGGGTCGGAAAGCAGGACTTTAGTTTTAATATCGCAGTAGGTGTACACTCACCACGTGACACTGATCCTAATATGAACGGGGGTAGAGTATCACATGACTCCAATTACAGCAATGGATGGATAGCTACGCGGTAATATTGCTCCTAATATTCCCGGAAGAAGCCTTTGCTATCAGTCCGAATATGGCACTGAGGGTACAGTATTCTGAGATATAGTTCCTAGTATACGGAGTTGGAGAGGATGATAATAATTCGCAGGCTGTGTGCTCCCGCCCAGTGATATTGTAATTACTATCCTGGGAGGGAGAGGATGATATTGCACTCTGTACAGCAGGAGGCGTACACCCAGTCTGGGATATTGTTCCTAATATCCATGGAGGGGACAGGCCGATATTACTCGCCATGTGGCAAAGGGTGCACATTCACCTTATTTCATCCCTTTCAATATTCCAAGGCCGAGAGACAGATATTAATCTCAGTATCACAGACACTGGACAACCCCTTGTGATACTCTTCCAAATATCCAGATCAGGTTGCGAGGAGCCACCCCCGGACGGCCCCCCTGGCATCTGAGAGCCCCATCGCCGGGGGGTCAGGCACTCCCCGCGATCGGGCTCCCAGCCGCCACCCCCGGCCCGCCCCTCTGGCTTCTGGGAGCCTTGTGGACCCAAAGCCTCTTTCTCATATTCTGAGTAATATCATCTCCCCATCGGAAAATTTTCAACTCCTTCTCAGACGATTGTACACCCCCAGTGTGCACACCCTCAGAGGGAGTAACCCCCTCTCTATTAGGAGTCACATCAGCCTCTTCCTCCCTCAATATTCAGAACAGTATCCCACCGTTGTTTCTACTTCCAGTGACACTGATTGTCATATCCTCCTCTCCCAAGCAGAAGTTGGAAACTCTGTCACGGGGGGTGTACACCATCTGTGATATAGAAATTAACATAGTCCTCTCCCGGGTTTACATCAGGAGCAAGTCTATTAATCATTAATATTCTTTATTGTATTAATATTAATAATAATTATTGATATTAATGATCACAATAAAGAGAGTAAAAATGAATACTGGTTTCAAAGGTTAACGATTTGTAATCATAATGATTAGTAATATCACTATTAATAATAATATTATGATATTAGCAATTAATATGATTTAAATCAATACCCAGTGATGCTGGGAATACAATAATGATTAGTATTAGGAACTAATAATATTATTTGATGACATTAATATTAATAATTAATTGAAAGCAGGCATAATCATGTATTGAAAATCATTATCCATAATTAATAATGGTATCTTATGAATTTTTAGTATCATTGCTAATTATTAAAATCGATCATTGATGATTAATAATCATATTATTATTCCTCATTCCACAGGAAGTGTAAACCTACTTGTGATGCTGTTCTTAATATCCAGGGTCGCAAAGCAGGACTTTAGTTTTAATATCGCAGTAGGTGTACACTCACCACGTGACACTGATCCTAATATGAACGGGGGTAGAGTATCACATGACTCCAATTACAGCAATGGATGGATAGCTACGCGGTAATATTGCTCCTAATATTCCCGGAAGAAGCCTTTGCTATCAGTCCGAATATGGCACTGAGGGTACAGTATTCTGAGATATAGTTCCTAGTATACGGAGTTGGAGAGGATGATAATAATTCGCAGGCTGTGTGCTCCCGCCCAGTGATATTGTAATTACTATCCTGGGAGGGAGAGGATGATATTGCACTCTGTACAGCAGGAGGCGTACACCCAGTCTGGGATATTGTTCCTAATATCCATGGAGGGGACAGGCCGATATTACTCGCCATGTGGCACAGGGTGCACATTCACCTTATTTCATCCCTTTCAATATTCCAAGGCCGAGAGACAGATATTAATCTCAGTATCACAGACACTGGACAACCCCTTGTGATACTCTTCCAAATATCCAGATCAGGTTGCGAGGAGCCACCCCCGGACGGCCCCCCTGGCATCTGGGAGCCCCATCGCCGGGGGGTCAGGCACTCCCCGCGATCGGGCTCCCAGCCGCCACCCCGGACCCGCCCCCCTGGCTTCTGGGAGCCCCATCGCCGGGGGGTCAGGCACGCCCCCCGATCGGGCTCCCAGCCGCCACCCAGGACCCGCCCCCCTGGCTTCTGGGAGCCCCATCGCCGGGGGGTCAGGCACTCCCCGCGATCGGGCTCCCAGCCGCCACCCCGGACCCGCCCCCCTGGCTTCTGGGAGCCCCATCGCCGGGGGGTCAGGCACGCCCCCCGATCGGGCTCCCAGCCGCCACCCAGGACCCGCCCCCCTGGCTTCTGGGAGCCCCATCGCCGGGGGTGCAGGCACGCCCCCCGATCGGGCTCCCAGCCGCCACCCCGGACCCGCCCCCCTGGCTTCTGGGAGCCCCATCGCCGGGGGTGCAGGCACCCCCCGCGATCGGGCTCCCAGCCGCCACCCCCGGCCCGCCCCCCTGGCTTCTGGGAGCCCCATCGCCGGGGGTGCAGGCACCCCCCGCGATCGGGCTCCCAGCCGCCACCCCCGGCCCGCCCCCCTGGCTTCTGGGAGCCCCATCGCCGGGGGTGCAGGCACCCCCCGCGATCGGGCTCCCAGCCGCCACCCCCGGCCCGCCCCCCTGGCTTCTGGGAGCCCCATCGCCGGGGGTGCAGGCACCCCCCGCGATCGGGCTCCCAGCCGCCACCCCCGGCCCGCCCCCCTGGCTTCTGGGAGCCCCATCGCCGGGGGTGCAGGCACCCCCCGCGATCGGGCTCCCAGCCGCCACCCCCGGCCCGCCCCCCTGGCTTCTGGGAGCCCCATCGCCGGGGGTGCAGGCACCCCCCGCGATCGGGCTCCCAGCCGCCACCCCCGGCCCGCCCCCCTGGCTTCTGGGAGCCCCATCGCCGGGGGTGCAGGCACCCCCCGCGATCGGGCTCCCAGCCGCCACCCCCGGCCCGCCCCCCTGGCTTCTGGGAGCCCCATCGCCGGGGGTGCAGGCACCCCCCGCGATCGGGCTCCCAGCCGCCACCCCCGGCCCGCCCCCCTGGCTTCTGGGAGCCCCATCGCCGGGGGTGCAGGCACCCCCCGCGATCGGGCTCCCAGCCGCCACCCCCGGCCCGCCCCCCTGGCTTCTGGGAGCCCCATCGCCGGGGGTGCAGGCACCCCCCGCGATCGGGCTCCCAGCCGCCACCCCCGGCCCGCCCCCCTGGCTTCTGGGAGCCCCATCGCCGGGGGTGCAGGCACCCCCCGCGATCGGGCTCCCAGCCGCCACCCCCGGCCCGCCCCCCTGGCTTCTGGGAGCCCTGTGGACCCAAAGCCTCTTTCTCATATTCTGAGTAATATCATCTCCCCATCGGAAAATTTTCAACTCCTTCTCAGACGATTGTACACCCCCAGTGTGCACACCCTCAGAGGGAGTAACCCCCTCTCTATTAGGAGTCACATCAGCCTCTTCCTCCCTCAATATTCAGAACAGTATCCCACCGTTGTTTCTACTTCCAGTGACACTGATTGTCATATCCTCCTCTCCCAAGCAGAAGTTGGAAACTCTGTCACGGGGGGTGTACACCATCTGTGATATAGAAATTAACATCGTCCTCTCCCGGGTTTACATCAGGAGCAAGTCTATTAATCATTAATATTCATTATTGTATTAATATTAATAATAATTATTGATATTAATGATCACAATAAAGAGAGTAAAAATGAATACTGGTTTCAAAGGTTAACGATTTGTAATCATAATGATTAGTAATATCACTATTAATAATAATATTATGATATTAGCAATTAATATGATTTAAATCAATACCCAGTGATGCTGGGAATACAATAATGATTAGTATTAGGAACTAATAATATTATTTGATGACATTAATATTAATAATTAATTGAAAGCAGGCATAATCATGTATTGAAAATCATTATCCATAATTAATAATGGTATCTTATGAATTTTTAGTATCATTGCTAATTATTAAAATCGATCATTGATGATTAATAATCATATTATTATTCCTCATTCCACAGGAAGTGTAAACCTACTTGTGATGCTGTTCTTAATATCCAGGGTCGGAAAGCAGGACTTTAGTTTTAATATCGCAGTAGGTGTACACTCACCACGTGACACTGATCCTAATATGAACGGGGGTAGAGTATCACATGACTCCAATTACAGCAATGGATGGATAGCTACGCGGTAATATTGCTCCTAATATTCCCGAAAGAAGCCTTTGCTATCAGTCCGAATATGGCACTGAGGGTACAGTATTCTGAGATATAGTTCCTAGTATACGGAGTTGGAGAGGATGATAATAATTCGCAGGCTGTGTGCTCCCGCCCAGTGATATTGTAATTACTATCCTGGGAGGGAGAGGATGATATTGCACTCTGTACAGCAGGAGGCGTACACCCAGTCTGGGATATTGTTCCTAATATCCATGGAGGGGACAGGCCGATATTACTCGCCATGTGGCACAGGGTGCACATTCACCTTATTTCATCCCTTTCAATATTCCAAGGCCGAGAGACAGATATTAATCTCAGTATCACAGACACTGGACAACCCCTTGTGATACTCTTCCAAATATCCAGATCAGGTTGCGAGGAGCCACCCCCGGACGGCCCCCCTGGCATCTGGGAGCCCCATCGCCGGGGGGACAGGCACTCCCCGCGATCGGGCTCCCAGCCGCCACCCCGGACCCGCCCCCCTGGCTTCTGGGAGCCCCATCGCCAGGGGGTCAGGCACGCCCCCCGATCGGGCTCCCAGCCGCCACCCCCGGCCCGCCCCCCTGGCTTCTGGGAGCCCCATCGCCGGGGGTGCAGGCACCCCCCGCGATCGGGCTCCCAGCCGCCACCCCCGGCCCGCCCCCCTGGCTTCTGGGAGCCCCATCGCCGGGGGTGCAGGCACCCCCCGCGATCGGGCTCCCAGCCGCCACCCCCGGCCCGCCCCCCTGGCTTCTGGGAGCCCCATCGCCGGGGGTGCAGGCACCCCCCGCGATCGGGCTCCCAGCCGCCACCCCCGGCCCGCCCCCCTGGCTTCTGGGAGCCCCATCGCCGGGGGTGCAGGCACCCCCCGCGATCGGGCTCCCAGCCGCCACCCCCGGCCCGCCCCCCTGGCTTCTGGGAGCCCCATCGCCGGGGGTGCAGGCACCCCCCGCGATCGGGCTCCCAGCCGCCACCCCCGGCCCGCCCCCCTGGCTTCTGGGAGCCCCATCGCCGGGGGTGCAGGCACCCCCCGCGATCGGGCTCCCAGCCGCCACCCCCGGCCCGCCCCCCTGGCTTCTGGGAGCCCCATCGCCGGGGGTGCAGGCACCCCCCGCGATCGGGCTCCCAGCCGCCACCCCCGGCCCGCCCCCCTGGCTTCTGGGAGCCTTGTGGATCCATAGCCTCTTTCTCATATTCTGAGTAATATCATCTCCCCATCGGAAAATTTTCAACTCCTTCTCAGACGATTGTACACCCCCAGTGTGCACACCCTCAGAGGGAGTAGCCCCCTCTCTATTAGGAGTCACATCAGCCTCTTCCTCCCTCAATATTCAGAACAGTATCCCACCGTTGTTTCTACTTCCAGTGACACTGATTGTCATATCCTCCTCTCCCAAGCAGAAGTTGGAAACTCTGTCACGGGGGGTGTACACCATCTGTGATATAGAAATTAACATCGTCCTCTCCCGGGTTTACATCAGGAGCAAGTCTATTAATCATTAATATTCATTATTGTATTAATATTAATAATAATTATTGATATTAATGATCACAATAAAGAGAGTAAAAATGAATACTGGTTTCAAAGGTTAACGATTTGTAATCATAATGATTAGTAATATCACTATTAATCATAATATTATGATATTAGCAATTAATATGATTTAAATCAATACCCAGTGATGCTGGGAATACAATAATGATTAGTATTAGGAACTAATAATATTATTTGATGACATTAATATTAATAATTAATTGAAAGCAGGCATAATCATGTATTGAAAATCATTATCCATAATTAATAATGGTATCTTATGAATTTTTAGTATCATTGCTAATTATTAAAATCGATCATTGATGATTAATAATCATATTATTATTCCTCATTCCACAGGAAGTGTAAACCTACTTGTGATGCTGTTCTTAATATCCAGGGTCGGAAAGCAGGACTTTAGTTTTAATATCGCAGTAGGTGTACACTCACCACGTGACACTGATCCTAATATGAACGGGGGTAGAGTATCACATGACTCCAATTACAGCAATGGATGGATAGCTACGCGGTAATATTGCTCCTAATATTCCCGGAAGAAGCCTTTGCTATCAGTCCGAATATGGCACTGAGGGTACAGTATTCTGAGATATAGTTCCTAGTATACGGAGTTGGAGAGGATGATAATAATTCGCAGGCTGTGTGCTCCCGCCCAGTGATATTGTAATTACTATCCTGGGAGGGAGAGGATGATATTGCACTCTGTACAGCAGGAGGCGTACACCCAGTCTGGGATATTGTTCCTAATATCCATGGAGGGGACAGGCCGATATTACTCGCCATGTGGCACAGGGTGCACATTCACCTTATTTCATCCCTTTCAATATTCCAAGGCCGAGAGACAGATATTAATCTCAGTATCACAGACACTGGACAACCCCTTGTGATACTCTTCCAAATATCCAGATCAGGTTGCGAGGAGCCACCCCCGGACGGCCCCCCTGGCATCTGGGAGCCCCATCGCCGGGGGGTCAGGCACTCCCCGCGATGGGGCTCCCAGCCGCCACCCCGGACCCGCCCCCCTGGCTTCTGGGAGCCCCATCGCCGGGGGGTCAGGCACGCCCCCCGATCGGGCTCCCAGCCGCCACCCCGGGCCCGCCCCCCTGGCTTCTGGGAGCCCCATCGCCGGGGGTGCAGGCACGCCCCCCGATCGGGCTCCCAGCCGCCACCCCAGGCCCGCCCCCCTGGCTTCTGGGAGCCCCATCGCCGGGGGTTCAGGCACCCCCCGCGATCGGGCTCCCAGCCGCCACCCCCGGCCCGCCCCCCTGGCTTCTGGGAGCCCCATCGCCGGGGGTGCAGGCACCCCCCGCGATCGGGCTCCCAGCCGCCACCCCCGGCCCGCCCCCCTGGCTTCTGGGAGCCCCAAGGCCGGGGGTGCAGGCACCCCCCGCGATCGGGCTCCCAGCCGCCACCCCCGGCCCGCCCCCCTGGCTTCTGGGAGCCCCATCGCCGGGGGTGCAGGCACCCCCCGCGATCGGGCTCCCAGCCGCCACCCCCGGCCCGCCCCCCTGGCTTGTGGGAGCCCCATCGCCGGGGGTGCAGGCACCCCCGGCGATCGGGCTCCCAGCCGCCACCCCCGGCCCGCCCCCCTGGCTTGTGGGAGCCCCATCGCCGGGGGTGCAGGCACCCCCGGCGATCGGGCTCCCAGCCGC
The DNA here is from genome assembly GCF_043159975.1 of Macaca nemestrina. Taxonomy (NCBI): domain Eukaryota; kingdom Metazoa; phylum Chordata; class Mammalia; order Primates; family Cercopithecidae; genus Macaca; species Macaca nemestrina. The sequence continues at coordinate 13,206 of NW_027257740.1, forward strand.
CACCCCCGGCCCGCCCCCCTGGCTTGTGGGAGCCCCATCGCCGGGGGTGCAGGCACCCCCGGCGATCGGGCTCCCAGCCGCCACCCCCGGCCCGCCCCCCTGGCTTCTGGGAGCCCCATCGCCGGGGGTGCAGGCACCCCCGGCGATCGGGCTCCCAGCCGCCACCCCCGGCCCGCCCCCCTGGCTTCTGGGAGCCCCATCGCCGGGGGTGCAGGCACCCCCGGCGATCGGGCTCCCAGCCGCCACCCCCGGCCCGCCCCCCTGGCTTCTGGGAGCCCCATCGCCGGGGGTGCAGGCACCCCCCGCGATCGGGCTCCCAGCCGCCACCCCCGGCCCGCCCCCCTGGCTTCTGGGAGCCTTGTGGATCCATAGCCTCTTTCTCATATTCTGAGTAATATCATCTCCCCATCGGAAAATTTTCAACTCCTTCTCAGACGATTGTACACCCCCAGTGTGCACACCCTCAGAGGGAGTAGCCCCCTCTCTATTAGGAGTCACATCAGCCTCTTCCTCCCTCAATATTCAGAACAGTATCCCACCGTTGTTTCTACTTCCAGTGACACTGATTGTCATATCCTCCTCTCCCAAGCAGAAGTTGGAAACTCTGTCACGGGGGGTGTACACCATCTGTGATATAGAAATTAACATCGTCCTCTCCCGGGTTTACATCAGGAGCAAATCTATTAATCATTAATATTCATTATTGTATTAATATTAATAATAATTATTGATATTAATGATCACAATAAAGAGAGTAAAAATGAATACTGGTTTCAAAGGTTAACGATTTGTAATCATAATGATTAGTAATATCACTATTAATAATAATATTATGATATTAGCAATTAAAATGATTTAAATCAATACCCAGTGATGCTGGGAATACAATAATGATTAGTATTAGGAACTAATAATATTATTTGATGACATTAATATTAATAATTAATTGAAAGCAGGCATAATCATGTATTGAAAATCATTATCCATAATTAATAATGGTATCTTATGAATTTTTAGTATCATTGCTAATTATTAAAATCGATCATTGATGATTAATAATCATATTATTATTCCTCATTCCACAGGAAGTGTAAACCTACTTGTGATGCTGTTCTTAATATCCAGGGTCGGAAAGCAGGACTTTAGTTTTAATATCGCAGTAGGTGTACACTCACCACGTGACACTGATCCTAATATGAACGGGGGTAGAGTATCACATGACTCCAATTACAGCAATGGATGGATAGCTACGCGGTAATATTGCTCCTAATATTCCCGGAAGAAGCCTTTGCTATCAGTCCGAATATGGCACTGAGGGTACAGTATTCTGAGATATAGTTCCTAGTATACGGAGTTGGAGAGGATGATAATAATTCGCAGGCTGTGTGCTCCCGCCCAGTGATATTGTAATTACTATCCTGGGAGGGAGAGGATGATATTGCACTCTGTACAGCAGGAGGCGTACACCCAGTCTGGGATATTGTTCCTAATATCCATGGAGGGGACAGGCCGATATTACTCGCCATGTGGCACAGGGTGCACATTCACCTTATTTCATCCCTTTCAATATTCCAAGGCCGAGAGACAGATATTAATCTCAGTATCACAGACACTGGACAACCCCTTGTGATACTCTTCCAAATATCCAGATCAGGTTGCGAGGAGCCACCCCCGGACGGCCCCCCTGGCATCTGGGAGCCCCATCGCCGGGGGGTCAGGCACTCCCCGCGATGGGGCTCCCAGCCGCCACCCCGGACCCGCCCCCCTGGCTTCTGGGAGCCCCATCGCCGGGGGGTCAGGCACGCCCCCCGATCGGGCTCCCAGCCGCCACCCCGGGCCCGCCCCCCTGGCTTCTGGGAGCCCCATCGCCGGGGGTGCAGGCACGCCCCCCGATCGGGCTCCCAGCCGCCACCCCAGGCCCGCCCCCCTGGCTTCTGGGAGCCCCATCGCCGGGGGTTCAGGCACCCCCCGCGATCGGGCTCCCAGCCGCCACCCCCGGCCCGCCCCCCTGGCTTCTGGGAGCCCCATCGCCGGGGGTGCAGGCACCCCCCGCGATCGGGCTCCCAGCCGCCACCCCCGGCCCGCCCCCCTGGCTTCTGGGAGCCCCATCGCCGGGGGTGCAGGCACCCCCCGCGATCGGGCTCCCAGCCGCCACCCCCCGGCCCGCCCCCCTGGCTTCTGGGAGCCCCATCGCCGGGGGTGCAGGCACCCCCCGCGATCGGGCTCCCAGCCGCCACCCCCGGCCCGCCCCCCTGGCTTCTGGGAGCCTTGTGGATCCATAGCCTCTTTCTCATATTCTGAGTAATATCATCTCCCCATCGGAAAATTTTCAACTCCTTCTCAGACGATTGTACACCCCCAGTGTGCACACCCTCAGAGGGAGTAGCCCCCTCTCTGTTAGGAGTCACATCAGCCTCTTCCTCCCTCAATATTCAGAACAGTATCCCACCGTTGTTTCTACTTCCAGTGACACTGATTGTCATATCCTCCTCTCCCAAGCAGAAGTTGGAAACTCTGTCACGGGGGGTGTACACCATCTGTGATATAGAAATTAACATCGTCCTCTCCCGGGTTTACATCAGGAGCAAGTCTATTAATCATTAATATTCATTATTGTATTAATATTAATAATAATTATTGATATTAATGATCACAATAAAGAGAGTAAAAATGAATACTGGTTTCAAAGGTTAACGATTTGTAATCATAATGATTAGTAATATCACTATTAATAATAATATTATGATATTAGCAATTAATATGATTTAAATCAATACCCAGTGATGCTGGGAATACAATAATGATTAGTATTAGGAACTAATAATATTATTTGATGACATTAATATTAATAATTAATTGAAAGCAGGCATAATCATGTATTGAAAATCATTATCCATAATTAATAATGGTATCTTATGAATTTTTAGTATCATTGCTAATTATTAAAATCGATCATTGATGATTAATAATCATATTATTATTCCTCATTCCACAGGAAGTGTAAACCTACTTGTGATGCTGTTCTTAATATCCAGGGTCGGAAAGCAGGACTTTAGTTTTAATATCGCAGTAGGTGTACACTCACCACGTGACACTGATCCTAATATGAACGGGGGTAGAGTATCACATGACTCCAATTACAGCAATGGATGGATAGCTACGCGGTAATATTGCTCCTAATATTCCCGGAAGAAGCCTTTGCTATCAGTCCGAATATGGCACTGAGGGTACAGTATTCTGAGATATAGTTCCTAGTATACGGAGTTGGAGAGGATGATAATAATTCGCAGGCTGTGTGCTCCCGCCCAGTGATATTGTAATTACTATCCTGGGAGGGAGAGGATGATATTGCACTCTGTACAGCAGGAGGCGTACACCCAGTCTGGGATATTGTTCCTAATATCCATGGAGGGGACAGGCCGATATTACTCGACATGTGGCACAGGGTGCACATTCACCTTATTTCATCCCTTTCAATATTCCAAGGCCGAGAGAGAGATATTAATCTCAGTATCACAGACACTGGACAACCCCTTGTGATACTCTTCCAAATATCCAGATCAGGTTGCGAGGAGCCACCCCCGGACGGCCCCCCTGGCATCTGGGAGCCCCATCGCCGGGGGGTCAGGCACTCCCCGCGATGGGGCTCCCAGCCGCCACCCCGGACCCGCCCCCCTGGCTTCTGGGAGCCCCATCGCCGGGGGGTCAGGCACGCCCCCCGATCGGGCTCCCAGCCGCCACCCCGGGCCCGCCCCCCTGGCTTCTGGGAGCCCCATCGCCGGGGGTGCAGGCACCCCCCGCGATCGGGCTCCCAGCCGCCACCCCGGGCCCGCCCCCCTGGCTTCTGGGAGCCCCATCGCCGGGGGTGCAGGCACCCCCCGCGATCGGGCTCCCAGCCGCCACCCCGGGCCCGCCCCCCTGGCTTCTGGGAGCCCCATCGCCGGGGGTGCAGGCACCCCCCGCGATCGGGCTCCCAGCCGCCACCCCCGGCCCGCCCCCCTGGCTTCTGGGAGCCCCATCGCCGGGGGTGCAGGCACCCCCCGCGATCGGGCTCCCAGCCGCCACCCCCGGCCCGCCCCCCTGGCTTCTGGGAGCCCCATCGCCGGGGGTGCAGGCACCCCCCGCGATCGGGCTCCCAGCCGCCACCCCCGGCCCGCCCCCCTGGCTTCTGGGAGCCCCATCGCCGGGGGTGCAGGCACCCCCCGCGATCGGGCTCCCAGCCGCCACCCCCGGCCCGCCCCCCTGGCTTCTGGGAGCCCCATCGCCGGGGGTGCAGGCACCCCCCGCGATCGGGCTCCCAGCCGCCACCCCCGGCCCGCCCCCCTGGCTTCTGGGAGCCCCATCGCCGGGGGTGCAGGCACCCCCCGCGATCGGGCTCCCAGCCGCCACCCCCCGGCCCGCCCCCCTGGCTTCTGGGAGCCCCATCGCCGGGGGTGCAGGCACCCCCCGCGATCGGGCTCCCAGCCGCCACCCCCGGCCCGCCCCCCTGGCTTCTGGGAGCCCCATCGCCGGGGGTGCAGGCACCCCCCGCGATCGGGCTCCCAGCCGCCACCCCCGGCCCGCCCCCCTGGCTTCTGGGAGCCCCATCGCCGGGGGTGCAGGCACCCCCCGCGATCGGGCTCCCAGCCGCCACCCCCGGCCCGCCCCCCTGGCTTCTGGGAGCCCCATCGCCGGGGGTGCAGGCACCCCCCGCGATCGGGCTCCCAGCCGCCACCCCCGGCCCGCCCCCCTGGCTTCTGGGAGCCCCATCGCCGGGGGTGCAGGCACCCCCCGCGATCGGGCTCCCAGCCGCCACCCCCGGCCCGCCCCCCTGGCTTCTGGGAGCCCCATCGCCGGGGGTGCAGGCACCCCCCGCGATCGGGCTCCCAGCCGCCACCCCCGGCCCGCCCCCCTGGCTTCTGGGAGCCCCATCGCCGGGGGTGCAGGCACCCCCCGCGATCGGGCTCCCAGCCGCCACCCCCGGCCCGCCCCCCTGGCTTCTGGGAGCCCCATCGCCGGGGGTGCAGGCACCCCCCGCGATCGGGCTCCCAGCCGCCACCCCCGGCCCGCCCCCCTGGCTTCTGGGAGCCTTGTGGATCCATAGCCTCTTTCTCATATTCTGAGTAATATCATCTCCCCATCGGAAAATTTTCAACTCCTTCTCAGACGATTGTACACCCCCAGTGTGCACACCCTCAGAGGGAGTAGCCCCCTCTCTATTAGGAGTCACATCAGCCTCTTCCTCCCTCAATATTCAGAACAGTATCCCACCGTTGTTTCTACTTCCAGTGACACTGATTGTCATATCCTCCTCTCCCAAGCAGAAGTTGGAAACTCTGTCACGGGGGGTGTACACCATCTGTGATATAGAAATTAACATCGTCCTCTCCCGGGTTTACATCAGGAGCAAGTCTATTAATCATTAATATTCATTATTGTATTAATATTAATAATAATTATTGATATTAATGATCACAATAAAGAGAGTAAAAATGAATACTGGTTTCAAAGGTTAACGATTTGTAATCATAATGATTAGTAATATCACTATTAATCATAATATTATGATATTAGCAATTAATATGATTTAAATCAATACCCAGTGATGCTGGGAATACAATAATGATTAGTATTAGGAACTAATAATATTATTTGATGACATTAATATTAATAATTAATTGAAAGCAGGCATAATCATGTATTGAAAATCATTATCCATAATTAATAATGGTATCTTATGAATTTTTAGTATCATTGCTAATTATTAAAATCGATCATTGATGATTAATAATCATATTATTATTCCTCATTCCACAGGAAGTGTAAACCTACTTGTGATGCTGTTCTTAATATCCAGGGTCGGAAAGCAGGACTTTAGTTTTAATATCGCAGTAGGTGTACACTCACCACGTGACACTGATCCTAATATGAACGGGGGTAGAGTATCACATGACTCCAATTACAGCAATGGATGGATAGCTACGCGGTAATATTGCTCCTAATATTCCCGGAAGAAGCCTTTGCTATCAGTCCGAATATGGCACTGAGGGTACAGTATTCTGAGATATAGTTCCTAGTATACGGAGTTGGAGAGGATGATAATAATTCGCAGGCTGTGTGCTCCCGCCCAGTGATATTGTAATTACTATCCTGGGAGGGAGAGGATGATATTGCACTCTGTACAGCAGGAGGCGTACACCCAGTCTGGGATATTGTTCCTAATATCCATGGAGGGGACAGGCCGATATTACTCGCCATGTGGCACAGGGTGCACATTCACCTTATTTCATCCCTTTCAATATTCCAAGGCCGAGAGACAGATATTAATCTCAGTATCACAGACACTGGACAACCCCTTGTGATACTCTTCCAAATATCCAGATCAGGTTGCGAGGAGCCACCCCCGGACGGCCCCCCTGGCATCTGGGAGCCCCATCGCCGGGGGGTCAGGCACTCCCCGCGATGGGGCTCCCAGCCGCCACCCCGGACCCGCCCCCCTGGCTTCTGGGAGCCCCATCGCCGGGGGTGCAGGCACCCCCCGCGATCGGGCTCCCAGCCGCCACCCCCGGCCCGCCCCCCTGGCTTCTGGGAGCCCCATCGCCGGGGGTGCAGGCACCCCCCGCGATCGGGCTCCCAGCCGCCACCCCCGGCCCGCCCCCCTGGCTTCTGGGAGCCCCATCGCCGGGGGTGCAGGCACCCCCCGCGATCGGACTCCCAGCCGCCACCCCCGGCCCGCCCCCCTGGCTTCTGGGAGCCCCATCGCCGGGGGTGCAGGCACCCCCCGCGATCGGGCTCCCAGCCGCCACCCCCGGCCCGCCCCCCTGGCTTCTGGGAGCCCCATCGCCGGGGGTGCAGGCACCCCCCGCGATCGGGCTCCCAGCCGCCACCCCCCGGCCCGCCCCCCTGGCTTCTGGGAGCCCCATCGCCGGGGGTGCAGGCACCCCCCGCGATCGGGCTCCCAGCCGCCACCCCCGGCCCGCCCCCCTGGCTTCTGGGAGCCCCATCGCCGGGGGTGCAGGCACCCCCCGCGATCGGGCTCCCAGCCGCCACACCCGGCCCGCCCCCCCGGCTTCTGGGAGCCCCATCGCCGGGGGTGCAGGCACCCCCCGCGATCGGGCTCCCAGCCGCCACCCCCCGGCCCGCCCCCCCGGCTTCTGGGAGCCCCATCGCCGGGGGTGCAGGCACCCCCCGCGATCGGGCTCCCAGCCGCCACCCCCGGCCCGCCCCCCTGGCTTCTGGGAGCCCCATCGCCGGGGGTGCAGGCACCCCCCGCGATCGGGCTCCCAGCCGCCACCCCCGGCCCGCCCCCCTGGCTTCTGGGAGCCCCATCGCCGGGGGTGCAGGCACCCCCCGCGATCGGGCTCCCAGCCGCCACCCCCGGCCCGCCCCCCTGGCTTCTGGGAGCCTTGTGGATCCATAGCCTCTTTCTCATATTCTGAGTAATATCATCTCCCCATCGGAAAATTTTCAACTCCTTCTCAGACGATTGTACACCCCCAGTGTGCACACCCTCAGAGGGAGTAGCCCCCTCTCTATTAGGAGTCACATCAGCCTCTTCCTCCCTCAATATTCAGAACAGTATCCCACCGTTGTTTCTACTTCCAGTGACACTGATTGTCATATCCTCCTCTCCCAAGCAGAAGTTGGAAACTCTGTCACGGGGGGTGTACACCATCTGTGATATAGAAATTAACATCGTCCTCTCCCGGGTTTACATCAGGAGCAAGTCTATTAATCATTAATATTCATTATTGTATTAATATTAATAATAATTATTGATATTAATGATCACAATAAAGAGAGTAAAAATGAATACTGGTTTCAAAGGTTAACGATTTGTAATCATAATGATTAGTAATATCACTATTAATCATAATATTATGATATTAGCAATTAATATGATTTAAATCAATACCCAGTGATGCTGGGAATACAATAATGATTAGTATTAGGAACTAATAATATTATTTGATGACATTAATATTAATAATTAATTGAAAGCAGGCATAATCATGTATTGAAAATCATTATCCATAATTAATAATGGTATCTTATGAATTTTTAGTATCATTGCTAATTATTAAAATCGATCATTGATGATTAATAATCATATTATTATTCCTCATTCCACAGGAAGTGTAAACCTACTTGTGATGCTGTTCTTAATATCCAGGGTCGGAAAGCAGGACTTTAGTTTTAATATCGCAGTAGGTGTACACTCACCACGTGACACTGATCCTAATATGAACGGGGGTAGAGTATCACATGACTCCAATTACAGCAATGGATGGATAGCTACGCGGTAATATTGCTCCTAATATTCCCGGAAGAAGCCTTTGCTATCAGTCCGAATATGGCACTGAGGGTACAGTATTCTGAGATATAGTTCCTAGTATACGGAGTTGGAGAGGATGATAATAATTCGCAGGCTGTGTGCTCCCGCCCAGTGATATTGTAATTACTATCCTGGGAGGGAGAGGATGATATTGCACTCTGTACAGCAGGAGGCGTACACCCAGTCAGGGATATTGTTCCTAATATCCATGGAGGGGACAGGCCGATATTACTCGCCATGTGGCACAGGGTGCACATTCACCTTATTTCATCCCTTTCAATATTCCAAGGCCGAGAGACAGATATTAATCTCAGTATCACAGACACTGGACAACCCCTTGTGATACTCTTCCAAATATCCAGATCAGGTTGCGAGGAGCCACCCCCGGACGGCCCCCCTGGCATCTGGGAGCCCCATCGCCGGGGGGTCAGGCACTCCCCGCGATGGGGCTCCCAGCCGCCACCCCGGACCCGCCCCCCTGGCTTCTAGGAGCCCCATCGCCGGGGGGTCAGGCACGCCCCCCGATCGGGCTCCCAGCCGCCACCCCGGGCCCGCCCCCCTGGCTTCTGGGAGCCCCATCGCCGGGGGTGCAGGCACGCCCCCCGACCGGGCTCCCAGCCGCCACCCCAGGCCCGCCCCCCTGGCTTCTGGAGCCCCATCGCCGGGGGTGCAGGCACCCCCCGCGATCGGGCTCCCAGCCGCCACCCCCGGCCCGCCCCCCTGGCTTCTGGGAGCCCCATCGCCGGGGGTGCAGGCACCCCCCGCGATCGGGCTCCCAGCCGCCACCCCCGGCCCGCCCCCCTGGCTTCTGGGAGCCCCATCGCCGGGGGTGCAGGCACCCCCCGCGATCGGGCTCCCAGCCGCCACCCCCGGCCCGCCCCCCTGGCTTCTGGGAGCCTTGTGGATCCATAGCCTCTTTCTCATATTCTGAGTAATATCATCTCCCCATCGGAAAATTTTCAACTCCTTCTCAGACGATTGTACACCCCCAGTGTGCACACCCTCAGAGGGAGTAGCCCCCTCTCTATTAGGAGTCACATCAGCCTCTTCCTCCCTCAATATTCAGAACAGTATCCCACCGTTGTTTCTACTTCCAGTGACACTGATTGTCATATCCTCCTCTCCCAAGCAGAAGTTGGAAACTCTGTCACGGGGGGTGTACACCATCTGTGATATAGAAATTAACATCGTCCTCTCCCGGGTTTACATCAGGAGCAAGTCTATTAATCATTAATATTCATTATTGTATTAATATTAATAATAATTATTGATATTAATGATCACAATAAAGAGAGTAAAAATGAATACTGGTTTCAAAGGTTAACGATTTGTAATCATAATGATTAGTAATATCACTATTAATCATAATATTATGATATTAGCAATTAATATGATTTAAATCAATACCCAGTGATGCTGGGAATACAATAATGATTAGTATTAGGAACTAATAATATTATTTGATGACATTAATATTAATAATTAATTGAAAGCAGGCATAATCATGTATTGAAAATCATTATCCATAATTAATAATGGTATCTTATGAATTTTTAGTATCATTGCTAATTATTAAAATCGATCATTGATGATTAATAATCATATTATTATTCCTCATTCCACAGGAAGTGTAAACCTACTTGTGATGCTGTTCTTAATATCCAGGGTCGGAAAGCAGGACTTTAGTTTTAATATCGCAGTAGGTGTACACTCACCACGTGACACTGATCCTAATATGAACGGGGGTAGAGTATCACATGACTCCAATTACAGCAATGGATGGATAGCTACGCGGTAATATTGCTCCTAATATTCCCGGAAGAAGCCTTTGCTATCAGTCCGAATATGGCACTGAGGGTACAGTATTCTGAGATATAGTTCCTAGTATACGGAGTTGGAGAGGATGATAATAATTCGCAGGCTGTGTGCTCCCGCCCAGTGATATTGTAATTACTATCCTGGGAGGGAGAGGATGATATTGCACTCTGTACAGCAGGAGGCGTACACCCAGTCAGGGATATTGTTCCTAATATCCATGGAGGGGACAGGCCGATATTACTCGCCATGTGGCACAGGGTGCACATTCACCTTATTTCATCCCTTTCAATATTCCAAGGCCGAGAGACAGATATTAATCTCAGTATCACAGACACTGGACAACCCCTTGTGATACTCTTCCAAATATCCAGATCAGGTTGCGAGGAGCCACCCCCGGACGGCCCCCCTGGCATCTGGGAGCCCCATCGCCGGGGGGTCAGGCACTCCCCGCGATGGGGCTCCCAGCCGCCACCCCGGACCCGCCCCCCTGGCTTCTAGGAGCCCCATCGCCGGGGGGTCAGGCACGCCCCCCGATCGGGCTCCCAGCCGCCACCCCGGGCCCGCCCCCCTGGCTTCTGGGAGCCCCATCGCCGGGGGTGCAGGCACGCCCCCCGACCGGGCTCCCAGCCGCCACCCCAGGCCCGCCCCCCTGGCTTCTGGGAGCCCCATCGCCGGGGGTGCAGGCACCCCCCGCGATCGGGCTCCCAGCCGCCACCCCCGGCCCGCCCCCCTGGCTTCTGGGAGCCCCATCGCCGGGGGTGCAGGCACCCCCCGCGATCGGGCTCCCAGCCGCCACCCCCGGCCCGCCCCCCTGGCTTCTGGGAGCCCCATCGCCGGGGGTGCAGGCACCCCCCGCGATCGGGCTCCCAGCCGCCACCCCCGGCCCGCCCCCCTGGCTTCTGGGAGCCCCATCGCCGGGGGTGCAGGCACCCCCCGCGATCGGGCTCCCAGCCGCCACCCCCGGCCCGCCCCCCTGGCTTCTGGGAGCCTTGTGGATCCATAGCCTCTTTCTCATATTCTGAGTAATATCATCTCCCCATCGGAAAATTTTCAACTCCTTCTCAGACGATTGTACACCCCCAGTGTGCACACCCTCAGAGGGAGTAGCCCCCTCTCTATTAGGAGTCACATCAGCCTCTTCCTCCCTCAATATTCAGAACAGTATCCCACCGTTGTTTCTACTTCCAGTGACACTGATTGTCATATCCTCCTCTCCCAAGCAGAAGTTGGAAACTCTGTCACGGGGGGTGTACACCATCTGTGATATAGAAATTAACATCGTCCTCTCCCGGGTTTACATCAGGAGCAAGTCTATTAATCATTAATATTCATTATTGTATTAATATTAATAATAATTATTGATATTAATGATCACAATAAAGAGAGTAAAAATGAATACTGGTTTCAAAGGTTAACGATTTGTAATCATAATGATTAGTAATATCACTATTAATCATAATATTATGATATTAGCAATTAATATGATTTAAATCAATACCCAGTGATGCTGGGAATACAATAATGATTAGTATTAGGAACTAATAATATTATTTGATGACATTAATATTAATAATTAATTGAAAGCAGGCATAATCATGTATTGAAAATCATTATCCATAATTAATAATGGTATCTTATGAATTTTTAGTATCATTGCTAATTATTAAAATCGATCATTGATGATTAATAATCATATTATTATTCCTCATTCCACAGGAAGTGTAAACCTACTTGTGATGCTGTTCTTAATATCCAGGGTCGGAAAGCAGGACTTTAGTTTTAATATCGCAGTAGGTGTACACTCACCACGTGACACTGATCCTAATATGAACGGGGGTAGAGTATCACATGACTCCAATTACAGCAATGGATGGATAGCTACGCGGTAATATTGCTCCTAATATTCCCGGAAGAAGCCTTTGCTATCAGTCCGAATATGGCACTGAGGGTACAGTATTCTGAGATATAGTTCCTAGTATACGGAGTTGGAGAGGATGATAATAATTCGCAGGCTGTGTGCTCCCGCCCAGTGATATTGTAATTACTATCCTGGGAGGGAGAGGATGATATTGCACTCTGTACAGCAGGAGGCGTACACCCAGTCTGGGATATTGTTCCTAATATCCATGGAGGGGACAGGCCGATATTACTCGCCATGTGGCACAGGGTGCACATTCACCTTATTTCATCCCTTTCAATATTCCAAGGCCGAGAGACAGATATTAATCTCAGTATCACAGACACTGGACAACCCCTTGTGATACTCTTCCAAATATCCAGATCAGGTTGCGAGGAGCCACCCCCGGACGGCCCCCCTGGCATCTGGGAGCCCCATCGCCGGGGGGTCAGGCACTCCCCGCGATGGGGCTCCCAGCCGCCACCCCGGACCCGCCCCCCTGGCTTCTGGGAGCCCCATCGCCGGGGGTGCAGGCACCCCCCGCGATCGGGCTCCCAGCCGCCACCCCCGGCCCGCCCCCCTGGCTTCTGGGAGCCCCATCGCCGGGGGTGCAGGCACCCCCCGCGATCGGGCTCCCAGCCGCCACCCCCGGCCCGCCCCCCTGGCTTCTGGGAGCCCCATCGCCGGGGGTGCAGGCACCCCCCGCGATCGGGCTCCCAGCCGCCACCCCCGGCCCGCCCCCCTGGCTTCTGGGAGCCCCATCGCCGGGGGTGCAGGCACCCCCCGCGATCGGGCTCCCAGCCGCCACCCCCGGCCCGCCCCCCTGGCTTCTGGGAGCCCCATCGCCGGGGGTGCAGGCACCCCCCGCGATCGGGCTCCCAGCCGCCACCCCCGGCCCGCCCCCCTGGCTTCTGGGAGCCCCATCGCCGGGGGTGCAGGCACCCCCCGCGATCGGGCTCCCAGCCGCCACCCCCGGCCCGCCCCCCTGGCTTCTGGGAGCCCCATCGCCGGGGGTGCAGGCACCCCCCGCGATCGGGCTCCCAGCCGCCACCCCCGGCCCGCCCCCCTGGCTTCTGGGAGCCCCATCGCCGGGGGTGCAGGCACCCCCCGCGATCGGGCTCCCAGCCGCCACCCCCGGCCCGCCCCCCTGGCTTCTGGGAGCCTTGTGGATCCATAGCCTCTTTCTCATATTCTGAGTAATATCATCTCCCCATCGGAAAATTTTCAACTCCTTCTCAGACGATTGTACACCCCCAGTGTGCACACCCTCAGAGGGAGTAGCCCCCTCTCTATTAGGAGTCACATCAGCCTCTTCCTCCCTCAATATTCAGAACAGTATCCCACCGTTGTTTCTACTTCCAGTGACACTGATTGTCATATCCTCCTCTCCCAAGCAGAAGTTGGAAACTCTGTCACGGGGGGTGTACACCATCTGTGATATAGAAATTAACATCGTCCTCTCCCGGGTTTACATCAGGAGCAAGTCTATTAATCATTAATATTCATTATTGTATTAATATTAATAATAATTATTGATATTAATGATCACAATAAAGAGAGTAAAAATGAATACTGGTTTCAAAGGTTAACGATTTGTAATCATAATGATTAGTAATATCACTATTAATCATAATATTATGATATTAGCAATTAATATGATTTAAATCAATACCCAGTGATGCTGGGAATACAATAATGATTAGTATTAGGAACTAATAATATTATTTGATGACATTAATATTAATAATTAATTGAAAGCAGGCATAATCATGTATTGAAAATCATTATCCATAATTAATAATGGTATCTTATGAATTTTTAGTATCATTGCTAATTATTAAAATCGATCATTGATGATTAATAATCATATTATTATTCCTCATTCCACAGGAAGTGTAAACCTACTTGTGATGCTGTTCTTAATATCCAGGGTCGGAAAGCAGGACTTTAGTTTTAATATCGCAGTAGGTGTACACTCACCACGTGACACTGATCCTAATATGAACGGGGGTAGAGTATCACATGACTCCAATTACAGCAATGGATGGATAGCTACGCGGTAATATTGCTCCTAATATTCCCGGAAGAAGCCTTTGCTATCAGTCCGAATATGGCACTGAGGGTACAGTATTCTGAGATATAGTTCCTAGTATACGGAGTTGGAGAGGATGATAATAATTCGCAGGCTGTGTGCTCCCGCCCAGTGATATTGTAATTACTATCCTGGGAGGGAGAGGATGATATTGCACTCTGTACAGCAGGAGGCGTACACCCAGTCTGGGATATTGTTCCTAATATCCATGGAGGGGACAGGCCGATATTACTCGCCATGTGGCACAGGGTGCACATTCACCTTATTTCATCCCTTTCAATATTCCAAGGCCGAGAGACAGATATTAATCTCAGTATCACAGACACTGGACAACCCCTTGTGATACTCTTCCAAATATCCAGATCAGGTTGCGAGGAGCCACCCCCGGACGACCCCCCTGGCATCTGGGAGCCCCATCGCCGGGGGGTCAGGCACTCCCCGCGATGGGGCTCCCAGCCGCCACCCCGGACCCGCCCCCCTGGCTTCTGGGAGCCCCATCGCCGGGGGGTCAGGCACGCCCCCCGATCGGGCTCCCAGCCGCCACCCCCGGCCCGCCCCCCTGGCTTCTGGGAGCCCCATCGCCGGGGGTGCAGGCACCCCCCGCGATCGGGCTCCCAGCCGCCACCCCCGGCCCGCCCCCCTGGCTTCTGGGAGCCCCATCGCCGGGGGTGCAGGCACCCCCCGCGATCGGGCTCCCAGCCGCCACCCCCGGCCCGCCCCCCTGGCTTCTGGGAGCCCCATCGCCGGGGGTGCAGGCACCCCCCGCGATCGGGCTCCCAGCCGCCACCCCCGGCCCGCCCCCCTGGCTTCTGGGAGCCCCATCGCCGGGGGTGCAGGCACCCCCCGCGATCGGGCTCCCAGCCGCCACCCCCGGCCCGCCCCCCTGGCTTCTGGGAGCCCCATCGCCGGGGGTGCAGGCACCCCCCGCGATCGGGCTCCCAGCCGCCACCCCCGGCCCGCCCCCCTGGCTTCTGGGAGCCTTGTGGATCCATAGCCTCTTTCTCATATTCTGAGTAATATCATCTCCCCATCGGAAAATTTTCAACTCCTTCTCAGACGATTGTACACCCCCAGTGTGCACACCCTCAGAGGGAGTAGCCCCCTCTCTATTAGGAGTCACATCAGCCTCTTCCTCCCTCAATATTCAGAACAGTATCCCACCGTTGTTTCTACTTCCAGTGACACTGATTGTCATATCCTCCTCTCCCAAGCAGAAGTTGGAAACTCTGTCACGGGGGGTGTACACCATCTGTGATATAGAAATTAACATCGTCCTCTCCCGGGTTTACATCAGGAGCAAGTCTATTAATCATTAATATTCATTATTGTATTAATATTAATAATAATTATTGATATTAATGATCACAATAAAGAGAGTAAAAATGAATACTGGTTTCAAAGGTTAACGATTTGTAATCATAATGATTAGTAATATCACTATTAATCATAATATTATGATATTAGCAATTAATATGATTTAAATCAATACCCAGTGATGCTGGGAATACAATAATGATTAGTATTAGGAACTAATAATATTATTTGATGACATTAATATTAATAATTAATTGAAAGCAGGCATAATCATGTATTGAAAATCATTATCCATAATTAATAATGGTATCTTATGAATTTTTAGTATCATTGCTAATTATTAAAATCGATCATTGATGATTAATAATCATATTATTATTCCTCATTCCACAGGAAGTGTAAACCTACTTGTGATGCTGTTCTTAATATCCAGGGTCGGAAAGCAGGACTTTAGTTTTAATATCGCAGTAGGTGTACACTCACCACGTGACACTGATCCTAATATGAACGGGGGTAGAGTATCACATGACTCCAATTACAGCAATGGATGGATAGCTACGCGGTAATATTGCTCCTAATATTCCCGGAAGAAGCCTTTGCTATCAGTCCGAATATGGCACTGAGGGTACAGTATTCTGAGATATAGTTCCTAGTATACGGAGTTGGAGAGGATGATAATAATTCGCAGGCTGTGTGCTCCCGCCCAGTGATATTGTAATTACTATCCTGGGAGGGAGAGGATGATATTGCACTCTGTACAGCAGGAGGCGTACACCCAGTCTGGGATATTGTTCCTAATATCCATGGAGGGGACAGGCCGATATTACTCGCCATGTGGCACAGGGTGCACATTCACCTTATTTCATCCCTTTCAATATTCCAAGGCCGAGAGACAGATATTAATCTCAGTATCACAGACACTGGACAACCCCTTGTGATACTCTTCCAAATATCCAGATCAGGTTGCGAGGAGCCACCCCCGGACGGCCCCCCTGGCATCTGGGAGCCCCATCGCCGGGGGGTCAGGCACTCCCCGCGATCGGGCTCCCAGCCGCCACCCCGGACCCGCCCCCCTGGCTTCTGGGAGCCCCATCGCCGGGGGGTCAGGCACGCCCCCCGATCGGGCTCCCAGCCGCCACCCCGGACCCGCCCCCCTGGCTTCTGGGAGCCCCATCGCCGGGGGTGCCGGCACCCCCCGCGATCGGGCTCCCAGCCGCCACCCCCGGCCCGCCCCCCTGGCTTCTGGGAGCCCCATCGCCGGGGGTGCCGGCACCCCCCGCGATCGGGCTCCCAGCCGCCACCCCCGGCCCGCCCCCCTGGCTTCTGGGAGCCCCATCGCCGGGGGTGCCGGCACCCCCCGCGATCGGGCTCCCAGCCGCCACCCCCGGCCCGCCCCCCTGGCTTCTGGGAGCCCCATCGCCGGGGGTGCCGGCACCCCCCGCGATCGGGCTCCCAGCCGCCACCCCCGGCCCGCCCCCCTGGCTTCTGGGAGCCCCATCGCCGGGGGTGCCGGCACCCCCCGCGATCGGGCTCCCAGCCGCCACCCCCGGCCCGCCCCCCTGGCTTCTGGGAGCCCCATCGCCGGGGGTGCCGGCACCCCCCGCGATCGGGCTCCCAGCCGCCACCCCCGGCCCGCCCCCCTGGCTTCTGGGAGCCCCATCGCCGGGGGTGCCGGCACCCCCCGCGATCGGGCTCCCAGCCGCCACCCCCGGCCCGCCCCCCTGGCTTCTGGGAGCCCCATCGCCGGGGGTGCCGGCACCCCCCGCGATCGGGCTCCCAGCCGCCACCCCCGGCCCGCCCCCCTGGCTTCTGGGAGCCCCATCGCCGGGGGTGCCGGCACCCCCGGCGATCGGGCTCCCAGCCGCCACCCCCGGCCCGCCCCCCTGGCTTCTGGGAGCCCCATCGCCGGGGGTGCCGGCACCCCCCGCGATCGGGCTCCCAGCCGCCACCCCCGGCCCGCCCCCCTGGCTTCTGGGAGCCCCATCGCCGGGGGTGCCGGCACCCCCCGCGATCGGGCTCCCAGCCGCCACCCCCGGCCCGCCCCCCTGGCTTCTGGGAGCCCCATCGCCGGGGGTGCCGGCACCCCCCGCGATCGGGCTCCCAGCCGCCACCCCCGGCCCGCCCCCCTGGCTTCTGGGAGCCCCATCGCCGGGGGTGCCGGCACCCCCCGCGATCGGGCTCCCAGCCGCCACCCCCGGCCCGCCCCCCTGGCTTCTGGGAGCCCCATCGCCGGGGGTGCCGGCACCCCCCGCGATCGGGCTCCCAGCCGCCACCCCCGGCCCGCCCCCCTGGCTTCTGGGAGCCCCATCGCCGGGGGTGCCGGCACCCCCCGCGATCGGGCTCCCAGCCGCCACCCCCGGCCCGCCCCCCTGGCTTCTGGGAGCCCCATCGCCGGGGGTGCCGGCACCCCCCGCGATCGGGCTCCCAGCCGCCACCCCCGGCCCGCCCCCCTGGCTTCTGGGAGCCCCATCGCCGGGGGTGCCGGCACCCCCCGCGATCGGGCTCCCAGCCGCCACCCCCGGCCCGCCCCCCTGGCTTCTGGGAGCCCCATCGCCGGGGGTGCCGGCACCCCCCGCGATCGGGCTCCCAGCCGCCACCCCCGGCCCGCCCCCCTGGCTTCTGGGAGCCCCATCGCCGGGGGTGCCGGCACCCCCCGCGATCGGGCTCCCAGCCGCCACCCCCGGCCCGCCCCCCTGGCTTCTGGGAGCCCCATCGCCGGGGGTGCCGGCACCCCCCGCGATCGGGCTCCCAGCCGCCACCCCCGGCCCGCCCCCCTGGCTTCTGGGAGCCCCATCGCCGGGGGTGCAGGCACCCCCCGCGATCGGGCTCCCAGCCGCCACCCCCGGCCCGCCCCCCTGGCTTCTGGGAGCCCCATCGCCGGGGGTGCCGGCACCCCCCGCGATCGGGCTCCCAGCCGCCACCCCCGGCCCGCCCCCCTGGCTTCTGGGAGCCCCATCGCCGGGGGTGCAGGCACCCCCCGCGATCGGGATCCCAGCCGCCACCCCCGGCCCGCCCCCCTGGCTTCTGGGAGCCCCATCGCCGGGGGTGCAGGCACCCCCCGCGATCGGGCTCCCAGCCGCCACCCTCGGCCTGCCCCCCTGGCTTCTGGGAGCCAGAATGAGATTTGTAAAAGAGACCCCGGTAAGCTGGCCTGCTCCTTAACCTTGGGACGGTGTTGTGAGATGGTTCCTTCGATGAAGCAGAAAGCAGCCCTCGCTAGATAGCTAAGTCTGCCATTCCATTGACCTTGGACTTGCAGCCTCCAGACTGTGAGAAATCAGTATCCGTTTTTCATAAATCACTCAGTCTAGGCCAGGTGCGGTGGTTGACGCCTGTAATCACAGCACTTTGGAAGGCTAAGTCAAGTGAATCAAGTGGTCAAGAGATCGAGACCACCCTGGCCAACATGACGAAACCAAATGTCTACTAAAAATGCAAAAAAAGATAGAAAATGCCAGGTATTATTGTGGGCACCTGTAGTCCCAGCTACTCGGGAGGCTGAGGCAGGAAAATCACTGAACTCGGGAGTTGGAACTTGCAGTGAACTGAGATCACAGCACTGCTCTCCTGCCTGGGCAACAGAGCAAGGCTCCGTTTCAAAATAAATAAATAAATAAATAAATAAATAAATAAATAAATAATAAATAAAATAAACCTCCCAGTCTATGTCACTTTGTCTTAGCAGCCTGAATGAACTAAGACTGCTCAGTAACGAATCAAACAGTAGGCCAGGTCACAGGAACCAAAAGGAAGTCCTCCTAGAAGCAGAATGACATCAGGGAAGAAGGAACAGTGGCAGGAGGGGCAAAGTAGGACCACAGGGCTGTTCTAGGACACCCAGGTCCCAGGCTGTGAGGCCACCTGTGGAGCATGGATCCTGCCAACCCAGATCAATGGCACAGGTGCCTACCGGGAGCTGTGCAGCAGACCCCCTCTTTCTCAAGGAGCCTTCTCGGGACCAGCCTTCTGGACTGGCATTGGACAAGAGCTTCACAAATGTCCTCACAATTGCATCCATGGGCCAGAAATTCCACTTCTAGAATCTTTCTTAAAGAAAAAGCAAAATGTTTAAATAAATAAATAAAACAATAAAATTAGACTCATTCCTGGAATGTTGCCAGGATATAGCTTATGAGATAGGAAAACAAGCTCAAATTGTAGGAGTGTATTTAATAAAAGAAAAAAAGAAAGAAAAGAATAGAACAGTCAGAAGATGGTCATATTCTAGAAGAGCTGCAGGAATAAGGGAATTAAAAACAATATGCTCCAAAACCCTTTAGAGAAGGTACGCTCGGGCTCCAGACCTTTGGCCTGGTTTTTTGGACAAAAGTGGTGAATTGGTCCTCTCTCCCTCTCTCTCTCCCTCTCTCTTTCTCCCTCTCTATGTCCTTCCCTCCATCCCTCTATCCATGCCTTTCTCTCTCTCTCCCTCTCTCTGTCTCTCCCTCCCTCCCTTTCTCCCTCTCTATCTCCCCCTTTCTCTCTCTCTCTCTCTCTCCCACTCTCCCCCGCCCCCTGTCTCCCTGCCTGCTTCTCTGTCCCCTCCCTGCATCCCATACACATCATGGTAGAAAGGCCCCTTAGGATCATCCCACATCCTCTGTGGTCATCCACACCTGCCAACCTGCCCTCTGATCTGTATACTGTCCTGGTTTATTCTGCCCACCTGAAAAAGCTCGGCCATGCAGGTATAAGATGCTGCTGTTCTATTTCCATGATGCCAAATGCCTAGAAATTAAGGGAAAACCCCATTCACCAAAAAAATGGGATTTTATGGAGAATCTTAGCATTTACTTCTGTTATCCTCCTTTTTTTTCTTTTGTTTAGGTCTGTGTCCTGGGAAGCTCTGGGATGAACATGACTCCTGAGCACAGACGCCGCCCTCACAGAGGTTCGTGTATGCTCGGCTTCATCCTCGGAACTTTACACTCACACTTGACTCACCCACTTTACGTGTCTTTTTTTTTTTTTTTTTTTTTTTTGGCCTGACTTTTAGAAAACCAATCTGAGAATAAAGTTTAAAAAGAGAGTTTCTGAATCCTTAACTGAGATCAAAATCTTGGAGTGAAAGCCAAAGATGCAGTGTCCAAGGAGTCAGGGGAATGGGGGCATTTTCGAACCCAGAATCAGTCAGCAGTGGGGAGAAAACAAGGGCTTCTATGTGCGGCTCCCTGATGAGCACTCGGAAAGCAAATGCATTTCAGTCCAGAAGAAGGTCAAGTGAGGAAATGAGCTAAATGGGGCTTATTCCTTGCCCAGCCCTGAGAATAAGCTGGAGGCCCCAGGCAGGAGAGGGAGGGCCAGGCCCCATAAGCCTCTCACCATGGAAAACGATGATGGGCC
This sequence comes from Macaca nemestrina, assembly GCF_043159975.1. NCBI lineage: Eukaryota > Metazoa > Chordata > Mammalia > Primates > Cercopithecidae > Macaca > Macaca nemestrina. The sequence goes on from NW_027257740.1 coordinate 33,984, forward strand.
AGGAAGCTGCAGAGTGAGTCGACCTTCTTGCCCTCTCTGCAGAGGCCTGGCCCTTGTGAGTGAACCCCCTCACTCCCTCTTATTATTTAGTCTTGCTACTGTTGGCATATTAAAGTTGGTGATCATTTGGAACATGAGTGCTAAACTGAATTTTGTTAATTCTAATAATTTATCGGAGCATTTTTATATTTCTAGGAAACAGAATTATACATTATCCTCAGAATTATTTTATCTTTCTTGTTAATAATAACAGTCCTTCAGTCGCCCTGCCTTCCCACTGGGTGTGAGTGCATCTCTGCTAATGTGGGGCATGAGAATGGATGCCAGAGGCAGAGCAAGCAGCTCAGAGGCCATAGCAGCTATTTATTTTTTTGTTTATTTATTTATTTTGAGATGGAGTCTCACTCTGTTGCCCAGGCTGAAGTGCAATGGCGTGATCTCAGCTCACTGCAACCTCCACTTCCTGGGTTCCAGCGATTCTCCTGCCTCAGCTTCCAGAGTAGCTGGGATTACAGGCACCCACCACCATGCCGGGCTAATTTTTGGTACTCTTAGTAGAGACGGAGTTTCACCATGTTGGCAAGGTTGGTCTTGAACCCCTGGCCTCGGGTGATTCACCCACCTTGGCCTCCTAAAGTGCTAAGATTACAGGCATGAGCCACCATGCCCGGCCCATTGTGGCATCTTAATCACAGAGTGAAGAAGGCCTGGACCCAGCGTGAAGATGATGAAAAGGGGGAAGAGCAGCTCTCTCACCTATAGTGCTGCCAGGCGCTTCCAACTTTCAACATAAGGGACACTAAATAGCTTTCCCAACGAAAACAACTGAGATGTTGGGTAAAACCTACCAAAATGCATCTTTGTAAGTGCATTACTGGGCTGGCATTGAAGGATGGAATCCACAGCAGTCGATAAGGAATTGGCGGGAACCAAAGTGGAATTTATTTTTCTGTTTAGACAGTTGCACAGAGGATGGGGCATCAGAAACAAAACCGGATGTCTCTCCAAAATGAGGTCAGAAATCTGACATCTTAGACTTAAAATAAAAGCCCACCTCAGAGCAGGAGCAGCAAGGAGAGCAGCTGTCCCTGCATTGGTGCTGGGTGGAGGGAAAACCACTGACCCTGAGAACCGATGAGAAACAGTCCTCCAGGAGTTCATGCTGGAAGACCTCGAGAGCATGGGTCAAATCGACGTGGCACCAGGCGGCTGCTAACTTCACCTCTACCCCATGTGAGTGAACATCTTTGCTGAAACAATGCAACCCTGTCCTCAAAATATCTCCCCACTTAAAATTCCAAGAAAGATAAGTCCCCGTGCAAAAAGTTACAAAACATAAGTAAACAAAGTACTGTGGATACATCCAATAATTCAAGAAACAAATTGAGCAGAGCCACAAAAAATCCAAAATGTGGAAAAGATCAACTGCTGGCAAAGTATCCACTGCTGTTGCTCCCGTTAAGAGACTGTATTTCATAAAAAGCTAGACACGCCCCTCTGTGGCCTCACACTTGCCTTCTCAGGCATGTCTGCCCCAGAAATGCCTTTGCACTGCCTTCTCCAAGAGACACATACGGGGCAAGAATATTTAGGCAGTGATTGTAGACATAGAAAACACTTGAAAGCCACCCAAATACATCTCTATCAAGGAAAAAAGCTGGCATAGTCACATTGTGGAATATGATACAGCTGTGAAAATGAACTGCCGTTAGAAGCATCAGCAATGAAAAATTACAGTGAACAAAGGAAATTACTGAAAAATACACTGCTATTCCATATACAGTTCACAAACTATAACATATGACATGGCTGAATAATATACAGAGAAATGATATAACTTATGAAAAGCAAGGCAAACATTAACACATTAGTCCTATGTCTGGGTGAAGAAGGGAGACCCAGGTGATCAAAGAAGGGCGTATTGTAGCCTTTCAAGACACTCGATGCTGATGCATGATGACATCAGCGCAATTATTAATCTATCAGATTATGCATTCAGTTTTGTTTGTTTGTTTGCTTTTGAGGCGGAGTTTTGCTCATGTGGCCCAGGCTAGAGTTTAATGGCACGATCTCGGCTTGCTGCAACTTCTATCTCCTGGGTTCAAACAACTCTCCCACCTCAGCCTCCCGAGTAGCTGGGATCACAGGTGCCTGCCATGATGCTCAGCTAACTTTTTGTATTTTTTTAGTAGAGACGGGTTTCACCACATTGGCCAGGCTGGTCTCGAACACCTGACTTCAAATGATCCACCTGCCTCAGCCTCCGAAAGTGCTGGGCTTACAGACATGAGCCACCATGCCCAGCCAAATTTTATAGACTCTTAGGTGTCATATATTTCATAATTAAACATAAAAAACTAAATGTTTACTGTAGTTTGTAAATGAAAGAGCAATAAAAAATGTTGCAAACTTTTAAACATCAAACCTGTTGTATAGCTCATAGTGACCCTCCTATTAAGCTGTGGTAAGCTCCAATTGGTATTTCACTGTTATTTTCTAAAAACTAGGTGAACAGATGAAAAACAGAATTCAGTTTTAAAACAAGATATTAAGATAATGTTACTGGTTGAAAGTGTCCAGGTTGTTGGTGCCTTGAACCAAGAATTGGACGCAATGCAAAAATGGAGCAAGGAAAGAATGAAGCAGCAAAGCAGACATTTACGGAAAATGAAAGCACGCTCCACAGGGTGAGAGCGCCTGAGCACAGGGGGCCCGTTACTGAAGTTTCTAGGGCTTAAATCCCCTCTCGAGGTTTCCATTGGTTACTTGGTGTGTACCCTACGTAAATGAAGAGGATGAAGTAAAATTACAAAGTCATGTACTCGGTGTAAGCCCTGTGTAAATGGAGAGGATATTTCTTGTCATACTGCAAGAGTTTCCATTTGATTTCGTTCTCGGAAGTCAAGGTGAATCGGCCTTATGTTCCTGCCTCCAGACCCTTTTCTCCTGCCTCCGTGGAATGGATGGCAGGACATGGAAAATGGTTTTGTCCAAATGACATGTCCCAGGGCACTGGCAGCTGAGGACAAGAGGGAACCAGTTGGTGTCACTGAGGAACGCTCACCCGTGTCTCCACACCGCACAGAACAAAGTGAGTGTCCTTGTCCTGAACCCTCTGAAGTGAGTATCTCGCCTCAGGGCTTTCATGAAACCCTTTTTAGGAGAGGCTCCTTCTCTCTCCTTCTGCAGCCACAAGGCAGCAGGGATAGCCCCTCTCTCGCTGAAGTTCTTCTTAAAAAAACAAAGAGAATAAAATACTAGAATTAATGTAATGAATAATAAAATAATGAAAATGAAAGTATGTTTCACAGAAGCAGCTCTGGAATTTCATGTACTGGTGGCATTAAAAGCAGAAAATGGGCCTATAGGCCTGGCGGGGTGGCTCATGCCTGTAATCCCAGCACTTTGGGAGGCTGAGGCAGGTGGATCACGAGGTCAGGAGATCGAGACCATCCTGGCTAACACAGTGAAACACCATCTCTACTAAAAATACAAAAAATTAGCCATGCATGGTGATGGGGCCCTGTAGTCCCAGCTACTCGGGAGGCTGAGGCAGGAGAATGGCGTGAACCCGGGAGGCCGAGCTTGTAGTGAGCCAATATCGCTTCACTGCACTCCAGCCTGCGCAACAGAACAAGACTCTGTCTAAAAAAAAAAAAAAAAAGAAAAAAGAAAATGGGCCTATAGAGCTCCATTTAATGGCAAAAAATTAAGGAAAGAATAAAAAGACTCTGCTAATAATGGTGACATGAGCTGCTCATATTGTCATTTTCTCTGGGACCTAATATTGGGGAGGAGGTGGGACCACCTGCCACCAGGCTCCAGGTGATTTTTGGGCTGTTCCCCCAAATCACTGCAGCCTCTTCCCTGCTGGTCCCTTGATCCTGCTGCTGTGCCGGGCGTCCTGAGTGGCAGGAGGCACCTTGGCAGCTTCCAGTGGGATAGGCCTGCGGCATTCTGAGCCTGAATGCCGTGATCACTAGGAAGTAAGGAGACATAAGCAGGAAGGGTTCAGGGATGGAGCAGCCGCTTCTCAGGGATCAGTCTCGGGCCCGAGCTGAGAAGAATCCCCTTTCAGGACAATGGCTCCAGGCTGAGGTCAACGCTATCTCTGTGCGTTATGATGACTGACCTGCATCCACAGGGAAGCGTATCTGGGCTCCTTGTTCCCAGGCAATGTTGGGAACACCTTGAAATGGGCACTGGTGGATTTCAATTCCAGCCTTCCAGAAGCCACTCCAAATGGAAATGGAGCTAACGGATGCAGGTGGAGTAAGTAAACAACTTTAGGTCCCAAACAACAATTTTCACATACAATATAGTGCACAGGGAAAAATAAAGCCTCGGGACCCCAACTCACAGCCAAAACAGAAAAAAATCATTAAGTTGGAAGCTGAATCATGCAAGAAACTGCATTTCCTTTTGTTCCTAAGCAGATAGCTGCAGATAGCTGCAGATAGCTACATCTCCACAGGAAGCTGGTCTATGTTCACCTTATCTTATATAAAGGCTTATGTAGAGGACTGATTTACCGCATGTGAGATGAAGACGTAACTGATCCTTCCCCATCTGCTCTCTTTCTCTTGCAACCTGAGGAAGACCACAGGTTCCCTCTCTCCCCTCCTGCCCACCATTTTCCTCCAGCCCACCCTTTCCCTCCAGCCCACCCTTCCCTCCTGCCCACTCTTTTCCTCCAGCCCAGCCTTCCCCTCCAGTACAGCCTTCTCCTCCAACCCGCCTGGAAGAGGAAGAGGTCTGCAGCTTACATCAGAATCTCGAAGTTCACACCCAAAAAAGGTAAAAGATCCTGCGGGATGCTGGCATATACAACTAACGAGATAACCCTCTGGATGTACATCCTAGCATACAGGAAGAGCATTCTTGTTCATGGCGGTGGTTTCAAATATTTCAGTGAGTTTTCCCTTGAATGCCTCAGTTGGGAGCCACTTCAGTTCAGTGCAGGAAGCAAGGGAGCTTCAAGGACTGGTAGTTATGAATTCAAGCTTATACACAGCGACAGATCACAGGTCTGTGGAAGATACTTGTCAATCAATATTCAGAGGTAGCATTCCATAACTGAAGCATAGGGCATATCTGACTTCATCTGACAAGGCTAAAATCATGATTGTTTTTCTAACTGGGAAATTTATGTAACTTATTTGCCAATAAACAACCATCTCTCTCTCCCCATTTTCTGACATAACGCTAGTCGTTAGAGAAATGTTCCGATGATGTTCATGAAAGAACAAACCAATGTCTTCCGCTTTTAATACCACCTATTTCACACATATGACTCTTGCTGCTTCCATGTGACACTAAAAATATCGGGAGTGCCAGGAAGTCTCTTTAATCATCGTTCTCCAATGTGCTCAGGAGATGAAGTCATTCTGTGAAGTGGACTTCAGTTGACACCACTGAGAAAATGTCCTAGAGAAAGTAAAACTTGTAGTGGCCTCATACTTTACAGAAATAATCCAACTTCTTTTTTCATTTCTTTCCGGTTTTTGGACATTAATTTTAATTGGTTCAGGGCAACCTGTTTCTGCATCAAAGTCTTGGGAAGCTTCCATCTGTTTTTAAACTATATTATATTATATTATATTATATTATATTATACTATTTATTTATTTAGAAATAGAGTCTCACTGTGTCACTCAGGCCAAAGTGTAGTAGTATGATCACGGCTCACTGCAGTCTCAACCTCCCAGGCTCGAGCCAATCCTCAGGCCTCCGCCACCTGAGTAGCTGGGACTACAGGTGTGCCACCATGTCCTGCTAACGTTTTATTTTTATTTTTTGTAGAGACAGGATCTCGTTATGTGGCCAAAGCGGGTCTCAAACTCCTGGTCTCAAGCAATCCTTGTGTCAGCCTCCTAAAGTGCTGAGATTATAGACATGAGCCATGGCACGCAGCTGATTTATTATTTTATTTTCTCAGAACTCTATGCAACCTGATTCTTAATACATAAGGAAAGAGAAGCCAGTCAAAAGTGGAAGTAGTTGCACACAATGAAAGTGTCATTTGGCACTTAGACAAGAGAGGCGGATTATAAAAATAAAAGATCTACATGTCGCAATTGGCTGTGGGCTTGGACTCCAGCACTTTTTATTTTTATATTTTTAGGAGATAGTGTCTCACTCTCTTACTCAAGCTGGAGTGCAGTGATATAATCATAGCTCACTGTTATCTCAAACTCCTGAGTTCAAGTGGTCCTCCTGCCTCGACCTCCCAAGTACCTGGGACTACAGATGTGCCATCGCTCCAGGCAATTTTTTTTTTTTTGAATTTTTGTAGAGACGAGGTCTCCCTGTGTTGCCCAGGCTAGTCTCAAACATGTGACCTCAAGCAATCGTTCCCCCTTGGCCTCTAAAGCGCTGGGGTTATAGGTGTGAGTCCCTGTACCCGGCCAAGAAACCAACCCCACCTGCTTTCTATATAAAGTTTAGCATCTAGATACGAAGCAAAATAAGTTTTCAAGATCAAGGAGTCTGAAGGGAAGCTGCTGGGAGGGGAATGGGCTCAAGGCAGCGTTTTCTGGTCTACAGTTTTGCTTATTCTTGGACTTTCCAAAGTCCTGAAAGAAGCAGAAGGAAAGTGAGAAGAGAGGAAGAGGCAGGAGGAAAGGAGGAGGGCTGCACCTCTGCGGTTGCAGATTAGCCCAAGCCGGCTCAGTGGCTGGGAAGGAAGGGAGGAAACCCCCAAGGCCGAAGGTGGAGTCAGAGTCCTGGGTCCAGCAGAGACTGGACAGGAGGAGGGTGCCAGGAGCCAAAGACCTTCCTGCTAGTACTGCAACCTCTTAAACTGCTTAGGCTTTTATCTAAATTTGATATGTCCGCATTTTGTAGACCTCCAAACCAAGTCACTCAGGGTAACCCAGACAGGAAGGGGAGGATGATAGGAGAAGGTGCCCCACCTGATGATGCCCTTCTGGCTTTTATCCATTCCTGGGAATGACTCTTTCTCCAACTCGGGGGATACCCCTATGGGAGAATACAGTGGCGTGGACCAGCAGTGGAGAATTCCAAGTCCAAAAAACGATTGGCATTTTCAAGGAAAGTAAGAAATCATCCTGCATATATGAAATATTGGGAAAAAGGTTGTTACTAATAATTCTCAAGCGACCCCTCTGGTGAGACTAGGTTTCTCTGGGGATGTGTGGAGCAGGGTGTATGTACCGCGTGAGCACATCCCACCCTTCAGACTCCTTCAGCTCCTGTCTACTGTAGCAGTCAGAGGGCAACTCCGGTCCTCATCTCCTCTGAGCGACCCACTCACTCATTCACTCACTCATTCATTCACTCATTCACTCCTTCACTCGCTCACTCACTCATTCACTCACCCTTTTACTCACTTGCTCATTCATTTACTCATTCACTCACTCATTCACTGACCCATTCACTCACTCACTCACTCATTCACTCACCCATTCATTCACTCATTCATTCCCTCATTCACTCACTCAGTCATTCCCTAACTCACCCTTTCACTCACTCACCCATTCACTCATTCACTCACTCATTCACTCACTCATTCACTCACTTATTCACTCACTCACTCATTTCCTCATTCATTCACTCAATCATTCACTCACTCAAATCATTCACTCATTCACTCACTCATTCACCTCTTCACTCACTCATTCACTCATCCTTTACTCACACACTCACTCATTTATTGACTCATTCACTCACTCACTTGTTCATTCACTCACTCAATTCTTCACTCCCTCATTCACTTGTTCGCTCACTGACTCATTCACTCACTCTTTCCCTCACCCATTCACTCACTCACCCACTCATCTGTTCACTCACTCATTCACCCACTCACCCATTCACTAAGTCACTCATTCATTCACTCACTCACTCATTCATTCACTCACTCACTCACTCATCACTCATTTATTCCCTCGGTCACTCACTCATTCACTCACTTATTCACTTGCTTATTCACTCACTCATTCACTAAGACGCTCATTCATTCACTTACTCACTTATTCACTCACCCATTCACTCACTCACTCATTCACTCATTGACTCCCTTGGCAATTCATTCACTCACTCACGGTCACTCATTCAGTCATTTACCCACTCACTCACTCATTTCTCCTTCCCTCATCCACTCACTCACTCATTCACTGACTGACTCACTCACTCACCCATTCACTCATTTACTCACTCATTTACTCCTTCACTCACTCACTCACTCACTCCCTCCTTCATTCATTCATTCAGCAGCACCCATGACAGGTTCACTCTGTCCTGGGCTCTGCTGTTGCCCTGGGACTGCAGCAGGGAATAGTGAAAGATCTCTGAATCCACGGCATTCACAGTTCAGCCAGGGGACCTTTCGAGAAGCCCAGCAGATAGGTGAAATGCCCCATATGTGACACTGACGAGGATGTTTTAAGAGCAGCAGGGAGGGAACAGGAGTGTGCATGGAGCCCAAAATTTCTAAGAGGGTGATCTGGGGAGGCCTCACCGTGCAGGAGACCTTGCAGGACAGACCTGTGGAAAGTGGGCAGAGTCGGTAGGGAGAGGAGGGCCTGGGTTGAGGAAAGAGCAGGCTAGGCCTGAGGTTGTCGGGTGCCTGCATGGGCCTCTGGGCAGCACCAGGATCTGAAGGGACCAGAGGACAGGCCAGTGTGGCTTGTGTGGGGTCTGTGACTCCGAGTCAGCAGAGAAGATGCCTGAATTACATCCTGATAGGTGCACCCTGACTTTGAAGCTGAGGACACCCGAGACATGGAGGTGGGGTGGAGGTTGGGGCAGAGCAGGGGATGAGGAGGGAGCCTGTTCCGGTCCAGGTCAAAGGTCGTGGCCTGGCCCTAGTGGCTCCAGATGCAATGAAGAGCCAATGGGGACTTTCCTGAGGGACTTAGATGCCAGGGTGGAAGAGCACTGCAAGGCTTCAGCCTGAGCCCCTGGGAGGATGGAGTCACCAGGAGCTGAGGTAAGGAAGATTGAGCGATGGGGGGTTGTGTGGGGGGTGCAGAGGCCTGAGCTCAGTTTGGCCCCTGCAGATTTGAGATGCCCACTCCATGCACAGGCCGAGACAGCAGAGAAGGGGAAGAGGCTGCAGCTCAGGTAGCCCTGGGATGTGCAGCCCCACATGCTGGGGCACTGGGTCATGGTGTCCTCATGGCTGGTAGCTGCTTCCCTCCTGGGATGCCAGAACTCCTTTAGGGCACATCGGCAACTCCTGCGCTCACCACTGAGGGGAAGTGGGAAGGGCAGCTGTCCCTATGCATGTTCTCCTTCACCTTGTCCTAGGCAGGTCCCAGGCAGCACCACCCTCCCAAGTGGCTCCCCTTGGCCGCTGTCTCTAGTGTTCACAGCCAGACCCTAGAAGAGGGCTGGACTCAGCGGCTCACTTCTGATGAATAGAACCAGGCAAAAGAGATGGCGGTCTCTCCTGAGATTGGATTGGGAGGAGCTGAGGTTCTGTCCACTGGAACTCTCCCCCTGGCTCTTGGTAGGTGCTAGTTCTGGCAAAGCCAGTCACCCGCCCAGGGCAGAGGGCAACCTGAAGCTGATGCCACAGAGAGACTGGGGCCTTCAGTCCAACAGCCTGCAAGCAACAGAATCCTGCCAGCAACACAGAAGTGAGCATGGAAGCAGCTCCTCCCCTGATGAGCCTGAGCCTTCAGAAGACACAGCAGCCCTAGGCAGACACCTGCTGCAGCCCTGGAGAGCCCCTGGGGCAGAGGGCCCAGTGAAGCCTGCCTGAACTCCTGGCCCAAGGAGTAATCATTCCTGGGGTATAAGTGTGTGCTGGTGTGGGCCTTTGGAGTAATCTGTCAAGGGACAATAAAGAACAAGCACACACCTCAGGTCCTACTGGGTGGAAGCTGTACGGTCAGCACGGCATGTAATATCTTCCTCTTAAATTAGAAGATTCATTGCTAAGGCCAAAGTTAAAAAAAAAAAAAAAAAAAAAACTCTAGTTGTAGCAACATTGAAATACATGACTTTCAAAAAAAAAAAAAAAAAAGCCATAGCTATTCTTTTCCATCTTTGCTACAGGTATATATTAATATATGTTAATTCCCTGACTGACTGAGCAATGGGCCAAACTCATAAGAACAGATGTGTGAGGACCGTCAGTGACCACCCTGACCCCAGCCCTTATACACAGACAAACTTTTGAACATAATCCGTAACCTTGGGGGTCTTGACACTCTAAATTTTATTGTTTTTCATTAGCTATTTCTATTCCCTAAACAATACCTGTTCATCGCAGAGAAAAATGGCATTGCCTATACTAAGCAAAAGAAAGGAAATAAAATGCTCAGAAATATTTACATATGTATGCAGACTCACACACACACACACACACACACACACACACACACACACGCACGCACTCACACACAGGCTCGCACTGCGTCTAGGCCTGCCTTTTCACTTATTTGTATGTCCTGAACATATTTCCATGTCAGTAGACACATATCTTTGTAGCGGTAACAGCAACTAAATATTATTGCAGCGCATATTTTTACCATCATTTATTTAACTCATCATGTTTGAACTGTTAGGTTGTATCTATCATTTTCTGTATTACAGACAATTTGATGACAAATGACCAATCCCCTAATGTTCAATAGAAAAATATCAATTGTATAAGGAGATAACGGGTATTTGGCTAAAATAAAATTCAGTGTGGCCCACCTTCTCCACATGTAACATGCTCTAAAAAGGCATGAATAATTAAATTAGCCCTTCTATTCTCCAGCACAGATCCTGAGCCCAACTGTGGGTGCAGGTGCTTAGAGCCTCGGTCTGCTCTTCTGCCCGCCAGAAGGCAAAGGCCACTCAACTGTCACCTTAAGACAGCCAGGATTCGCCTCTCCCTTTTAATTAATAGAATAATGCTCAGGTTCACTGCATGAGAGCAGCGCTCTCTGACTTTGCATTCATCAGGATAACCTAGGTGGTTTGTTTAAAACTACACATTTCCTGGCTGAGCTCCCAGAAACTGGACTTCAGTGGTTTAATGGGGGTGTGCATAGGACAGGTGATTCTGAGGACCACGAGGGGTTAGGAATTTCGCCGTTAATTCTGGCCAAGGGAGAGATTAGACCATCCAGCATTGTCTGCAGCATATATATTTTTTTCCTCTTTTGCAATGAATATTTGATGCTCAGCGTGATGAGCCCCAGGATGAGGCACACATCCAAGAAAAATCCATGCCTCTCCATCTTTTCCCCAGGATTGCCCTTTGGTGAGACTCTCCTTTGCTATTGCTTCACTTTCCCGGGTTCATAGAACAAACCTCTTCTTAGTCTCTTTTGTTGTTTCCTATCTGTTCAACAAACACCCACTGCGCAGGACCATCCTCCGGAAAGCCCTCGAGTGGGGCCGTTTGGGAGCCCTTCTTCGTGGGGTGAGCACTGAAGGAACCGGGATCCCATAAGCCCGTGCTTTTGTAGGGGCTGCTCCCTGTCCCATCGCAGGTAACTGGCACCAGGCTGTTAAGCTGTGGATGGGCAACTGGCACAGCGCTTTGGATGTGCGTATTTCAGCACGTGGAGTTGGCCGGTGAAGTCAGCCGAGGTCGGCACAGCGTACAGCAGCGCGCCTGTCCGTAGGGAGGAAGGGTCGTCCCGCCTCCCCGCCAGGTCAGTCCCGTTGCGCCTCCTCCTATTCCACTCTGACTTTCGCGCGCCCATGCGTCTCTGAGTGTAGCGCCCCGATACTCTCCCCCACCCCAAGGATTCTTCTCCCCACGGGACGAGCTGGGGGCCCGGGAGCGCCACAGACCCCGTGGACCCGGGAAATCGCAGCTTCGTCATAGCTAAGCTCGCCGCGCTCAGCTTTTCCCACCACCTGGAGGATCCACTCTCCGTGCGTCCTTCCCGACCTCAGGCTGCAGAGAAAACGTGGGGGCGGGGATCGAGGAAGCCGCGCGCAGAGGCTCCTAGCGCAGCCCCAGGAGGAATCCTGCCGCCAACAAGAAGCTGTGCGCGCGGCCGGGCTCGGCGCTGACAACAGCCGGATCTACCGGGCCTGCCGCGAGCCTCCGCGTCCAGGTGGGGTCTCCGCGCCCCAATTCCACCCCGCCCCGCCATCGGCGCTCCCCGCAAGTGCGGGGTTTCCACCGGCCCCGGCGTTCGCGCCCACTCACGGTCTCCCTTGCCCCCCCCCCCTCCCCCGCCCCGGGAGATGCTCCCGGCGTTCTATTCCGCCCTGCCTTGGCCCGCCCAGCGAACGATGTGACCCCGCCCCCTTGCGGTCTCCCCTCCCCCGGTCGCTGCCCCTGCCCCCACCTGTGGCGCTCCGGGCATCTCTAAAGGCCCCAACCAGAGTCCTCCAACCCACCCGCGAGGCTAGCGCACCGGAAACGCGGCCCCACCCCCAGGGACTCCGCCCACTTGTGGTGCTACCCCCGCCTCCGCGACCTCACCCACCGCTAGCGCGGCAGCCACCTACGACGACCCCTGCGTAGGTCCTCCTGCCCACACCCGGCCCCGGCCAGCCCCTGCCCCTTTCTCTGCCCCTTTCCCTGCCCCTGCCCCTGCCCCTAGCCGCGCCCCACCCCCGCAGCCCCTCCTGTGCGCTTGGGCCCCGCCCGTCAAGACCCTTTGACGCTAGGGCCGGGCGGGGGCGCGGGCGGGGCAGCTTTTCCGAGTCGGGCGCGCGCCGGCAGGGTATCCATTGCCTGCTGCGCACCCGGACTAGCGGCTGCCCTCGGCCTCCTCGCCTTGGACGCGGACGACTCCCGGGCCCCCAAGGGCTCCTTGCGGAAGTTCCTGGAGCACCTCTCCGGGGCCGGCAAGGCCATCGGCGTGCTGACCAGCGGGGGACATGCTCAAGGTGCGCGCCCCCCTCCGGGCGGCGAGGGAGGGACGGACGGAGAAGGGGAGAAGAGGGAGAAGGGGAGAACAGGGCAAAGGGGATGGGGGAACCGGGCAGAAGAGGGGGAAGCGATGGGAGGACCCGGGGAAAGGTGGGGAAGCGATGGGAAGAACTGGGGAGAAGAGCGGGGAAGCGATGGGAAGAACTGGGGAGAAGCCCGTGCCCGGGAGCGGCAGGGGTACCTGCGGGGCGGCGGGAGCCGGCAAGGCAGCCCCGGGGTCCTTGCCGGGTGGGGCGGAGGAGGAAGGAACATGGCGATAGGAACCTCCATTCGGAAAATAGTGAGCTTTCCACCCTCTCCGGTTTATGTTTTAAATTGAGCCTGGTAGAGGGGGTCGCCTGGAGCACCTTCCGGGGTCGTTCTGCCTCTGAGCTGTAGGATGGGGCCGGGCTTCCCCTCCGAATCCTGGGTACAGCGCGATCACTTCTTAAGTTGCCCCCGCCCCCCAACTCCGCCCCACGCCACCCCCCAGCTTGTCGAGGAAGAAACGGCCGGATCCCGGCGGGCCTCCTGTCGCCTCGGGCCCCCGGCGGCGTGGGCGGGGTCCTGGCTGCTGCAATGCGGGAAACGGCAGGGGTGCTCTGGGTTCCCGCCTAGCGTCTCCGAGGCAGTCCGGCAGCCCCTCGCGTTTCCGTTGGAAGATTTTAAAAAAGGGTTTCCTGCGCTCGCATGTGCTGTCGCCTTCCGGCTCGTGACAAAACCGAAAACTAAAATGGGTCCCAGGCCCTCCCCGCCAGCCTCCGCGGACGGGAAGGACCAGGAAGCGGGGACTCCCGGACGTCAGCGGCGCCGCAGCGCGGGCTCTGGGCTTCCCCTGTCCTGTAATGTGGAAAGGGCTCTCCAGGAGGGGCCGAGCCTGGGCCCACGACGCAGGCGCTCCGGGAGGACATTTAACATTGAAGAGCGAGAGGTGGTGGAGACTGCGCTCCCCAGGCCCCGGGTGCACGTAGGGGCACCGGTGCCCAGGTTCAGGAGGGTGAGGCCTTCTTGGCCAGGTAGCCTTGTTAAATCTATCTGAAAATCACAGATAACTAAGTATCAAGTCGTCACAGATCATTTTAGTATCCTGAATGAGATGGCTACGGAAAACATGAAAACATCGTTACTGGTTACGTGCATGATGCATCCAAAACATTGTTACCTACACAGTGGCAGCACTGATATCTGTGGGCTTTTGAACGTGTGGACTGGAGTGTTAAGAGCCCTTCAGAGTTATGACAGTAGTTTGATTTGAATGTTCTTTTCTTGGCGAATAAATGCTGTACATTGAATTTACCCAGGAAACTAGGAAGGTGAACCCACACGAAGGACACAGGCCTGTGGGCTGCTCCAGGCGCCCTTAGGGCGTTGCAGGGCCTGAGCCATGCGCTTCCTGCTCAGCCTCCTGAGAGCCGTGACGGCGTCTCTGTTCTGCCTCACACTGGACCCGCTAGTTTCATATTCTTGTTATGGTTCCGAGGCTACAAGCGGTTGGATTCTGTGAGACACTCTCTGTCTTCCTCCTCCGGCTGCTTTCAAATGGGTCGTCTTTTTTTAGAACTGATTTTTTAAGCAGTGATTGATGGGGTGAGTTGTAGTGCTGTCCTGAACTGCAGAGGGAGCGCACTGAGGAACCTGGGTTTTGATGCTGTGCACATCAGCAGAGTCACCAGCCCAGGGCCCTGTCAGTCCCATTATTAAGCTCATTTCTTGCTCTTGTCATCGTTACTCAGACGCCTTAAAAAAAAAAAGCAAACTCCTGCTTGCCGTCACTGGCTGAGTTTGGCAAATGGGTGTTTACCCTGGAAAGAGGGGCATTTTGTCCTCTGGAACGTCTAAGGCGCCCTTTGGTGAGGTGGTCTGTTTCTGACCACTCTATCCCGTGGGCGTCCTTCCTACTTCCACCTTCCCTTTCCGAACGCCTCCGCCTCCAGGGCTTTAACTTTCCTTCTGTGTGTGCAAAGCAGAGGTTATGACTGTTGTGCCAGTGCCCTGTTTTTTCTTTCTTTCTTTCTTTCTTTTTCTTTCTTTCTTTCTTTCTTTTTCTTTCTTTCTTTCTTTCTTTCTTTCTTTCTTTCTTTCTTTCTTTCTTTTCTTTTCTTTTCCTTTCTTTTCTTTTTTCTTTCTTTCTTTCTTTCTTTCTTTCTTTCTTTCTTTCTCTTTCTTTCTCTCTCTCTTTCTTTCTCTCTCTCTTTCTTTCTCTTTCTTTCTTTCTTTCTTTCTTTCTTTCTTTCTTTCTTTCTTTCTTTCTTTCTTTCTTTCTTTCTTTCTTTCTTTCTTTCTTTCTTTCTTTCTTTCTTTCTTTCTTTCTTTCTTTCTTTCTTTCTTTCTTTCTTTCTTTCTTTCTTTCTTTCTTTCTTTCTTTCTTTCTTTCTTTCTTCTTTTTGCTGAGGGCCCAAAACTTGCTGCATCTCAAAAGAAGCAATTGCATCCATTTGTTCACGATGAGCATAAACTGCTCTTTAAGGGAGACTAATTGGTAAACCCGGCTGCTGTGGGTAGAAAGACAGAGGTGGCCGCGGAAGCAGGGCTCTGCCTCTTGGAAGCCTGCACAACCGTCCTGCTTTCTTTCTTCAATATCCGCGGGGGGGGGGGGGGTGAATTTTAATAAGCCCTGGAAACCAACAAAGCAGGAAAGTGCTAAGACATTGAGGTGTGAGATTTAAAATGACAACCAGCAGCCTCTCATTCTTCCTTCACTGAGGAAGGAAGGAACCAGTTGCCTCTTCGTTTTGGGGCTGCAGGGTATGTTTGGCAGCGACACTGGCCCTTTGTGCTGTGTGACTCATGAATTGAGATAGTTCTTTACTAAGTGTTTTGTGCAGTAGGTATGAAAATGGGGAAAGAGGGAGCACTGTCCGGGGTGGAGAGGCGTGGAGAGACGCTGTGATACATAGCGAGTCCTTTTCTTCTGGGCTCCTGGTTTTCAATCTTTTTCTTCTTTTTTTCCTAACAGCTTGAAAGATGATTTTTGTGTCTTAATTAAAAGATTGAAGACTGTGGGTCAGACCCAAACTAATTCCATTGGCATCAAAGAAAAGGATTCTTTACATATTTATCTATAGGCATAATTAATTTTTTTATTTTTTGCTGAATTATCTGGTTAGTCAAATCATACATTAGAGAAGTAATATTAAAAATTAAAAAATAAAAAATGTATCTGTAAACATATCCCCCTTCCATTCCAGTCTTTGTCTCTGTGTAATTTTAGAACCTTGGGCCATGATGTACATAGAGTTTATATTCTTTTAATATCTTGCTACTTCATTGTTTTCATGTTTAATCTTTGGGTTGATGTATCACAGGTTACTTGACCGTTTCTTACAGGTGTTTGTTTTAGTTTTTTTTTTTCCCTTAACGCTAATGTAAATTTGAGTGTTTGGATGGTAGTTTTAGCAGAATTTAAGGCAGAGTCTCAGTTAGGGTGATGGATCGATTTATAGTCCCTAGTTTGAGGAGGGAGGTGGCAATATGCCCTTTCTTCTAAAATTGATATGTTAAATCACAATGGACATTTACATGATTTTGAGCACTTGGGACTCCCCTGGGGTTCACTGGTATTGCAAGGTCAGGGCTGGGGATCTTCTGCTGGAGAGGCCCCCAGCGTGCCCAGCGCAGGGTCCTGAGTGTGTTGCTGCAGGACAAGCTCTGGGCTTTGCCCTGCAGCGGCCGTCGCTCTGGGAAGAGCTGGCTGCTCCAGGAATGAGGCCTATGCTCTGAAGCTCACAGTCAGCAGACCAGCAAAGGTCAGCACAGATGACCTTATATGAATCATTCATTTAACAAGCATTCATGGAATACACATTCCATGCAGTTGGAACTTAGAGTGGAAGGCCATCAGTTCACTGTTGTCTCAGCAGAACTTTGTCCCTGGGTCCCTGTTGAACTTAGAGTGGAAGGCCATCTGCTCACTATTGTCTGAGCAGAGCTTGGTCCCTGGGTCCCTGTTGAACTTAGAGTGGAAGGCCATCAACTCACTGTTGTCTGAGCAGAGCTTGGTCCCTGGGTCCCTGTTGAACTTAGAGTGGAAGGCCATCAGCTCACTGTTGTCTGAGCAGAGCTTGGTCTCTGGCTCCCTGTTGTAGCCTCTGCTCCTAGGAGGTGCATGGTGAGTGTTGGGGGACCCTCCACAGGCACAATTGCTGAACAAGGACCCCTCCCAAGGGTGTCAGCCCTAGGCCCTGAGCTCTGAAGAGGAGGAAGGCATTCCTGGGGCCATCTCCCCTTCTGGATACTGAGCTCTGCACAGAGAGAAATTCTTCCACATTCACTGCAGTGAAGTTCATACTTTAGAGACTGGGGCCTGCATTCCCCAGAATTTCCATGGCCACAGGTGGTGGCCGCACCATGCGACTGGTGTCTATGTTCCCTGGAATTTCCGTGGCCATAGATGGTGGCTGTACCATGTGACTGGGGTCTGCATTCCCTGGAATTTCCGTGACTGCAGGTGGTGGCTGCACCATGCGACTGGAGTCTGTGTTCCCCAGGATTTCTGTGACCACAGGTGGTAGCTGCACCATGCGACTGGAGTCTGTGTTCCCCAGGATTTCTGTGACCACAGGTGGTAGCTGTACCATGTGACTGAGGGTCTGCGTTCCCCTGAATTTCCGTGGCCATAGGTGGTGGCTGTACCATGGGAATGAGGGTCTCTGTTCTCTGGAATTTCCATGGCCATAGGTAGTGGCTGTACCATGCGACTGGGGTCTGCGTTCTCCAGAATTTCTGTGGCTGCAGGCTGTGGCTGCACCATGCGACTGGGGTATGCATTCCTCGGAATTTCCGTGGCCATATATGGTGGCTGTACCATGTGACTGAGGGTCTGCATTCCTTGGAATTTCCATGGCCATAGATAGTGGCTGTACCATGTGTCTGAGGGTCTGCGTTCTCTGGAATTTCTGTGGCTGCAGATAGTGGCTGTACCATGTGACTGAGGGTCTGCATTCCTGGAATTTCTGTGGTCGCACATGGTGGCTGTACCATACAACTGGGGTCTACATTCCCTGGAATTTCCTTGGCCACAGGCGGTGGCTGCACCATGCATCAGGTCCTCTGTCTCAGGAGTTGGTGCCATTGTCTCTGTTACTCCCTCGCCTGACACACAGAGGCAGTTCCTGACTTTGTCACTCCCAGGAAACACACAGGCATCTGTTTTGGATCCTTGTTTTATTTCCCCATCACCTTTCTCATCAAAGGGAAATTCACATCCCTCTAAAGCTGAAAATGGTGTGGGGCCCCCTGGTGGTCTTTCCAAGGCATTATCAGCAGGTAAATTAGATCATGTGGGCCAGTGTACCTGAAATGAAAACAGAAAGGTAAGTCGTGTCACTAAGCTTTGGTGGGAGATTCAGGGTCTTTGTTAGTGGCAGAATCATCCAAAGTAAGTTGTTTGTTCACTGCAGATCTAGATGGTTGGCTGTGTCAGGATTAAACTTAGCCAGTGTCGACAGAGTGTCGCTTAATCCCTCACGGAAGCGTGTCAAGTACATTGAAGAATAGCTGCCAAGTCTGCTATTGTCGGGAGAGAGGCAGGTACGTCTCTCGCTTAGCCCAGTGCTGCAGGAGGCCAGGCTCACGTCAGGCTGTGCGTGTGAGTGGGTTGGATTTTTAGCACTCTGGGACGGTAAAGCACAAACATCTATTTTTAACTTGTGGGTGACCTTCTTCTGTGCTGCTTGAGTCTCTGTGGGCCTTTCTGTTTCCTTCCTGAGGAGTCTGTGCCGGGGTCCCAAGCGTTCTCTGGGCTGCACCTCCGCGCCTGCCCAGTGAGGAGCCTCCTCCTGGTGGCTGTGGGACTGGGCTGGGCCCACACTGTCAGCATCGTCTGGGGTAAGCAAGCCCGTCCTTCCACACCTCAGTGTCCCCAGCTGTTGAACAGGGCTAATCAACTGACCGTCAGGATTAATGGGGATCAGATGCGCTCATCTCATAGCCCTGCTTGGTAAATAGCCACTTCCACTCTGTCCTCCAATGTGCTACTCTAGACTTTTTCTTTACCTCCATTTAGCCAGGTGATTCGAGGTGACAGTGACTATCAAGAGGGATGTACAGAGGAAACCAGTGGAAGAGAGCTCGAGGAGCAGACATGGGCGCAGGGAGCACAGTGCGGGGAGCACGGCTGCAGGGAGCATAGGCATGGGGAGCACAGATAGGTGTAGGGAGCATGGGCGCAGGGAGCACAGTGCGGGGAGAACGGGTGTGGGGAGCACGGGCGTGTGAAGCATGGGTGCGGGGAGCACGGGTGCTGGGAGCACAGGGCATGGAGAGCATGTGTGTACTTGCTCTGCTCTGACAGAGGCTGCCGAGCATGTGCTCTGTGCTCAGATGGGTCAGAGCCTCAGTGCCTCTTTTTAAAAAAAAAAAAAAAAATCTTTTTTTAAAGATAGGACTTCTGTCTTCCTGGTGGCCCCTTTTAGTCGATACTCTTTTAAGCCTGCTTTTCCAGAGAAAAGCTAGGAAGGATGGCCTATATAGGTTCCAGTCTGGGCATATCTGGAAGAATGGGTCTTTTTTAGGTTTGAGTCTGGCGTACCTGGGGACATCTTTGAACCTCCACTCAGAGTCCCAGAACCACGTGTAGAGGCTCCCCAAATGTCTGCTGTGACTTTCCCCTCTGCTCGCGGATGATGAAGAGCAGAACCTCACCCTGCCACGACCTCTGGGGTCCTCCTTCCTGGAGGGCAGTGCCTTGGTGACCAGCGTGTGTAGGAGTCTGAGCTGGCACCTTCGGGCTATGCTGTGCAGCGGGGGCTCATGCCATGGGGCATTCTTGTGTTCTGCACCGGGACTGGTGACGTTGGGCATCCTCGTGCACTGTGGACCACATGAGGTGCACATGAGCCAGACAGCTCCCGGAATTCGGAGCCTGGCTCTGTCTCAGGCCACCCACCTGTCTGTGGCATTTTTGAGGGATTGTGGGGACCGTATGAGTCTGTGTCCCCACCCTCACTGGCTGGACACCTGTGCCAGGCTGGAGTTTTATGTTTCACCATCCCCTGTTCCGAGTTGTGTGAATATTTATTTTCATTACCTACTCTCATGAGCTTTCCTTTTTTAAAAAAAAAAAAATCGGAGACAGACTTTGAAGTCCCCTGGCCCCACCGTTCGTGGACCTAATGGTATTGCAGAAATTATGACTTCAATTATGTATAATAACTGGGGCTACTTTAAAAGTCATGTAAAGGAACAAGGTGGAGTAGCCATTTCAAGCTGTACATCATGCTGGATTCTTAAGTGAACATTATCAGGCTTTCAACACGTTTTCTCTTTTTATTTACTTTGGAGAATATAATGGATGCTCAGAAGCTGTTGGGATTTAGTAAGAGGAAGTTATCCTTAAGAAGCTATTTAAGCAAGGGGACGGTTGGAGTAAACGTAAATTATGAACACACACCTATTCCAAACCAGAGAAATAAAAGCATCAACTGTACTGGGGTTGAAACTTGGGTGCTAGTGTGTCTTTCCTGCCCACAGTGACTGTGGCAGTGCTGTGGGCAGGAAATTCTGGAAAGAAGACTTGGTGCCAGTGGTAATTTTTGTGACGATTCATTTGCTTTCAGCTCAAGTGACTATAGTCTTACTTGCAAATGGCTAGGTCTCCACCAATGGACCACAACACTGACATAGGACACATGAGAAATGACCCTTGGGTTTTTAACAATTATTATTTTTAATGGACACATTATAGTACATATCCATGGGATACAGTATGATATTTCAATACATGTTTTTCGTGTGTAATTAGCAACTCAGGGTAATTAGCATGTCCATCATCTCAAACATTTGTCATTTCTTAATGCTGGGAATATTTAAAATCCTCTCTTCTAGCTGCTTGAAAATATACAATAAATTGTAAACTATAGTCACCCTACAAGGCTATAGCACACTAACCCTTATTTTTACTATCTAGATGTAATTTTGTATCCATTAGACAACCTCTCCCTTTCTGCCTTCCCGCCGCCCTTTCCTGTCTCTAGAAGCCACTGTTCTACCTTCAGAGGGTAGAATATCGTTTTCCTCATAGAGATCTTTAACCTTCTTGGTTAGATTTCTTCTGAGGTATTTTTATTTTTATTTTATATTTTTGTAGTTAAATGGGATTGCTTTCTTGATTTCTTTTTTCACTGGCTCATTGTTGGTCTATAGAAATGCTACTGATTTTTATATGTTGATTTTGTGTTCTGTAACTTTACTGAATTTGTTTATCAGTTCAAAGAGATTTTTGCTGGAGTCTTTTTTTTTTTTTAAATATATAAGAGCACATTGTCTGAAAACAGACAATTAGAGTGCCTCCTTTCCACTTTGGGTGCCCTTGATTTCTTTCTCTTGCCTGACTGCTCTTGACTAGGACGTTCAGTGCTGTGTTGAATAGGAGTGGCACAAGTGGGCGTCCTTGTCTTGTTACAGATCTCAGAGAAAAAGCTCTTAGTGTTTCCCCATTCCCCATTATGTTAGCTGTGGGTTTGTCACATATGGCCTTTATTGTGTTGAGGTATTTTTCCTTCAGTGCCTCTTTTGTTGAGACTTTCTATCATGAAGCAGCGTTGAATTTTATCAAATGCTTTTTCTGTATCTATCGAAATGATATTATGGTTTTTGTCCTTAATTCTGTTGATGTGATGTAGCATGATTATTGATTTGTGTTTGATGAGCAATCCTTGCATCGTGGGATAAATCCCACTTGATCATGGTGTATAATCTTTTTGATTTGCTGTTGGATTCAGTTTGTTAGTATTTTGTTGAGGATTTTTGCATCTGTGTTCATCAGGGATATTGACCTATAGTTTTCTCTTTTTATTGTGTCCTTGTCTTATTTTGGTATCAGGGTAATGCTGGTCTTGAAGAATGAACTTGGCAGGATTCCCTCCTCTTCAATACTTTTGGAATAGTTTGAGAAGAATTGAAACAAAAATGTGTAGAATTCAGCTGCGAAGTCACCTAGTTCTGGGCTTTTCTTTGTTGGGAGACTTTTTATTATTACTTAGTCATACATGTTACTCATTATTGGTCTGTTTTAGGATTTCCGTTTCTTCTTGGTTCCATCTTGGTAGGTTGTACGTGTCCGGGAATTTATCCATTTCTTCTAGGTTTTCCAATCTGTTGACATATAGCTGTTCAAAATAGTCTGTAATGATCCCTTGTATTTCTGTGGTATCAACTGTCATTCTCCTTTTCTGTTTCTAATTTTATTTCTCTCGGATTTCTTTTTGTTTGCTTAGTGTAGCTAATGGTTTGTCTATTTTATTTATCTTTTCAAAAAACCAACATTTTTTTCTTCATTTTTATATTTGTTAGTTTCAAGTTTATTTAGTTCCTCTTTGATCTTTGTTATTTCTTTTCTTCTACCACTTTTGGATTTGATTTGTTCTTGCTCTTCTAGCTCATTGCAGTTCGTTGTTAGGTTGTTTATTTTAAATCTGTTTTTTAAATGTAGGAGTTTATTGTTATAAACTTTCCTCTTAATACTGCTTTTGCTGTATACCATAAACTTTGATATGTTGTGTTTCTGTTTTCATTTATTTCAAGAAATTTTTAAATTTCCTTCTTAATTTCTTCATTGACCCATCGGCTATTCAAGGGCATATTGTTTAATTTCTATGTATTTATACAGTTTTGAAAGTTCTCCTTGTTGTTGATTTTTTTTTAAATTAAACTTTGTGTTCTAGGGTACATGTTCACAATGTGCGGGTTTATTACATATGTATTCACGTGCCAAGTTGGTATGCTGCACCCATTAACTCATCATTTACATTAGGTATATCTCCTAATGCTATCCCTCCCCCCTCCCTCCTCCCCCCTCCCCACAACAGGCCCCAGTGTGTGATGTTTCCTTTCCTGTGTCCAAGTGATCTCACTGTTCATTTCCCACCTATGAGTGAGAACATGCGGTGTTTAGTTTTCTGTCCTTGCGATAGTTTGCTGAGAATGATGGTTTCCAGCTCCATCCATGTCCCTACAAAGGACATGAACTCATCCTTTTTTATGGCTGCATAGTATACCATGGTGTATATGTGCCACATTTTCTTAATCCAGTCTGTCATTGATGGACATTTGGGTTAGTTCCAAGTCTTTGCTGTTGTGAATAGTGCCGCAATAAACATACGTGTGCATGTGTCTTTATAGCAGCATGATTTATAATCCTTTGGGTATATACCCAGTATTGGGATGGCTGGGTCAAATGGTATTTCTAGTACTAGATCCTTGAGGAATGACCACACTGTCTTCCACAATGGTTGAACTAGTTTACCGTCCCACCAACAGTGTAAAAGTGTTCCTATTTCTCCACATCCTCTCCAGCACCTGTTGTTTCCTGACTTTTTAATGATCACCATTCTAACTGGTGTGAGATGGTATCTCATTGTGGTTTTGATTTGCATTTCTCTGATGGCGAGTGATTATTGTAGCAGGACTAGCCTCAGACAAAACATGATGGGAGGCTACATGTATCAGCTAACAGAACAAAACGTTTTACACTGCTTTCTCAAACAATGTCTGGAATTTACAGATAACACTAGTAGTTTTGGTCAGGGGTTAATATTATTATTATTATTTTAACCACCAGGGCCAGGTGGTGGTGCCAAGGTCGTCTAGCTATTTATCTTACTTCTGTTTCTTTCTAACTTTTTGTTTTCTCCCCCTTCTCCTGTCTTATAAACTAGGGAAAAGGGGAGACGGGGAAAAGCTGGGAAAGACAACAGGAGAAGTGGTGGTCTCATTCTATATTATGAGCATTTTTTCATGTCTCTATTGGCTGCATAAATGTCTTCTTTTGAGCAGTGTCTGTTCCTTGTTGTTGATTTATAGCTTTATTCTGTTAGAGTCTGAGAATATCCTAGATGTTATTTCAATTTTAGAAAAAAATGTATTGAGAATTCTTTTGTAGCCTAGCATGTGGTGGATTCTAGAGAATGTTCCATGTGCTGAGAAGAATGTGCGTTTTGTATCTGTTGGATGAAATGTTCTGCAAATGTCTGTTAGGTCCATTTGGTCTACACTGGACTTTAAATTTGATGTTTTGTTGTTATTTTTTGTCTAGATGACCTCCAGTACTGACAGTGGGATTTTGAAGCTCCTACTATTGTTGTGTTGGTGTCTCCCTGTCTCTCTCTATACATATATATGTATATATAAATTTATTTGAGACAGAGTTTTGCTCTTGTTGCCTAGGCTGGAGGGCAGAGGTGCAATCTCAGCTCATTGCAACCTCCACCTCCTGAGTTCAAGTGATTCTCCTGCCTCAGCCTCCCAAGTAGCTGGGATTACAGGCATGTGCCACCATGCTGGGCTAATTTTTTGTATTAGTAGAGACAGGGTTTCACCATATTGGCCAGGCTGGTCTTAAACTCCTGACCTCAGGTGATCCACCTGCCTCCACATCCCTCCCAAAATGCTGGGATTATGGGCGTGAGGCACCGCGCCCGACCTCTCTCTCTATTTAGATCTACTAATATTTGCTTTATATATCTGAGTGCTTTGTTGTTGGGTGCACATATACTCGTAATTGTTATATCCTTTTGCTATTTTGATCTCTTTATTATATAATTACCTTTTTGTCTCCTTTTTACAGTTTTTGACTTAAATTGTGATTGATCTGAAATAAATATGGCTACTCTTGCTTACTTTTGATTTCCATTAATGTGGAATGTGTTTTTCCATCCCTTCACATTTAGTCTATGTGTGTCTTTGCAGCTGAACTGAGTTTTTTGTAGGCAGCATATAGTCGGTTTTTCTTGTTTTAAATTCATTCAGGCCGTCTCTATCTTTTAATTGGGAATCTTGGGATTATTTTGCTATTGATATCACAGTCCAGACATTAAGATTTTCTCACTTAAGTCGCTTGTACACAAATTAATATGAAGAGGAAGTAGAGTTTTTCTTTTGTCCTTTTGAAGAGAGTGATGGATTATTATTTTGACTTCATGCAAGTGAGGGACTCACCATGCCTCTTGGGATTTTAGAATTTCTTTCCTGTTATTAGGAACAGCAATGATCCGTAATGGGTTCCTGGAATCATCCAGTGATGGTCTGAATATCTTAAAAGTTTCCTTTCATGTCTCATTTTCTATTTCTCCCCTAGTAGCCATGCACCCGGGGCAGGACATGGCCTTACATTTCCTTGGTTTCTTGATGATTTCTTAGGTTTAGTGTTTGACACAGTTAGGATTCTGGATAAAATCAGCCCTTCTGGGAAGTGTGTAAGTCAAACAAGGACTTTCTGGTGGCGTTATACAGGTTTCCCATGCCCCGTGAGTACAGGAATAGCCCCCTGGGGAAGGAGAATGGGCACATGATGGCAGGGAGCCATTCTTGGATGGTCCCATCGTTCTGCAGGAATTGTCATGCAGGAAGAAGAAGCACATGGCGACTGAGCTGGTAGTGATTCTGCTGATAGTTTTGATCGTTATGATTTGCTCCTGAAAGGTGATGTGGAATGAACTGCAATATTTAGAATGCTGACATTCCTTGAAACAAAGATATAGAAAAAGGCTTATAATTGCATGATGCCTTGTAGTTTTCAGCTGCTCTCATGTGGATCCTTTTTCGTCCTTCTGAAATGCTTTCCCAGGAGAGAGCGTTGTTCTTCGTGTATAGATGAGGAGCCTGGGTTTCAAATGGTTAGGATTCAGTGCACGCATTGGAATCTTTAGTTTCCTGGAACATTTTCTATTCAAGTATAGACCACATGGCCTCTAAAGGCTGGCTCATTCTTAACACCGCGAATGGGGATCCAGCCTCACCTCTGGGGTGGGTGGCAGGAACTCCACAGCCATCCTGGGTGCTCTGGGGTGGGGTGGCTGAGCTGTGGCAGCCCCTCCCAGCTGAGCAGCAAGGCTGGGGAAAGCTCATTCCATTCCCCTTTGTTCTAACCAGGTAGAGGCTTACACTGCACATTTCCTTAGCTGGGAACCTTTAGAACTTTACATGTAAATCTAGTCTGTGATCCAGGGGGTAGACACATGGGTATTCACTGTACAATTCCTACATTTTTTGTATATTTAAAAAATTTTTTTATGTGTCGTGGATGACAAAAGAAATGAGACCCCTTTGAGTTAGCTTTTCTGTACAGCATCTTCTAGAATCAGGAGGCTGGACAGGGTTTAGTTTCATCAGAAATCTGAATCTTTCTGGTCAAGAGACGGCACTATTAAGTTCTTGGTTGTGTGGTTTCTGGGAAAGAAATATTCCAAATGAGTTCCAGGAATCACCTCTGTGGGATTTCTACAGGAAAAGTGACCACTCTTGAAGCTTCGCTGTCACTAACAAGAATAATGGTGACGGTTTCTAAGCTGTCTCCAGCCAATCTTTAGTTCTTTTATGCAGAGTGCTTTTATTCCAAGTGAAGTGCCCTTCTGTTTAATAGTGACCTCCAGTTATTACAGGGATTGCAGCTGCATTTGATGGACGTGAACCTGCTCATCTCTGGCTCCCCAGCTTCGCCTCTGGGGTGCGTGGCAGGAGCTCCACAGCCATCCTGAGTGCTCTGGGGTGGGAAGTCTCTAGGGGGAGTGGACAGTGCATGGCCGGGACGTTCCTGTCCGACGTTCCACACTGGTGTATGGGCGTCTCTGCCCTGTTTCCTCCGTCCGTGCGTCTGTGGCGTTTCCTCTGTTCGTGCATCTGTGGACTGTTTTCTCCGTGTGTGCCTCTGTGGCACGTTTTCTCCGTCCATGCGTCTGTGGCGTTTCTTCCATCCGTGCGTCAGTGGCGTTTCTTTCGTCCCTGCGTCTGTGGCACTTTTCCTCCCTCCGTGCGTCTGTGGCACTTCTTCCCTCCATGCGTCTGTGGTGTTTCCTCCGTCCGTGCGTCTGTGGTGTTTTCTCCCTCTGTGGATCTGTGGCGTTTCCTCTGTGAGTCTGTGGCCTGTTTTCTCCATCCACGCTGAAGGCCGTCACTTCTCTCTAGTCACCACTTACTGATCGCTCCCTGTGTGCTGAGCCTGTGTCAGGCGTGTGGCGTGTGTCACCTGTGTGGCAGGGGTTTGCGTGACACACAGGGACACACGCTTGGGGAGCTGCAGTGTTGGGGTCATAGCCACGCAGCTCAGCCCTCGGTCTGAGGGTCTTGGTACCCACCCAGCTCTTCCCGAAGCAGTCTCGGGGCAGATCCCAGCTCTGCTTTCTCTCCTCGAGGTACCTCATGAGGTAAACTAAGCAAATCGAAAGTAGGAAACAGTTGTGAAATGAGGCCTGGGTTCAAGTGTCCTTCTCGGGACCTGCATCCTTCCTCTGTGCTTCCTGGAAAGCCACACCTGGGACGTTGGAGTTCAGGCTGTCCTCCAAACCGTTTGCTCCTCTCTGAAGAGCGCCCCCCTTGACTGGCCGTGAGCAGCTGGAGTGGATTGCAGGGAAGGGAGGTGGGTGTTCCTGTAGAGACGCCAGGGTCTTACCTGGGGAGAAAGGAGCCTGCACTGGGCAGGCCGCCCTCCTGAGGAAGGGGATGGGGTGGGAGGAGGCTCTCGTGGACAAGGGGCCCACCTCCTGCCCTCCTTCCCTCTATCCCAGTCTGTTGTGAGGGAGGGCGGGACCCTAGGTGATTTCTATGCAGATCTTCAATTATCCACGCTGTGAAACAAATACTTCTGTTTTTAAGATCAGAGGAAATCTCCTTTGTTTGTCTGCCTTTTATTTTATTTTATTTTATTTTATTTTATTTTATTTTATTTTATTTGAGAAGGAGTTGCCCAGGCTAGAGTGCAGTGGCGTGATCTCGGCTCACTGCAACCTCCACCTCCCAGGTTCAAGCAATTCTCCTGCTTCAGCCTCCTAAGTAGCTGGGATTACAGGTGCCCGCCACCACATCCGGGTAATTTTTGCATTTTTAGTAGAGATGGGGTTTCACCATGTTGACCAGGCTGGTCTCAAACTCGTGACCTCAAGTGATCCACCCGCCTTGGCCTTCCAAGGGGTTGGGATTACAGGCGTGAGCCACCGTGCCCGGTCTGTCTGCCTCTTAGTTAGAACCTGTGTATTTTATGTTTTACATTTCACTTTTCTGGGTCAGAACAGTAGTGTTTCTTTTTCGTAGTGTTGCTATGAATGTCCTTTACGATTAGGAGACTGGGTTGGCTGCCCACTGGAGAGTGGTATCACTGGGTCACGGTCACCATCTGCCGCAGCAGCGTCCAGAGTGTTTAGAGTCTTTCCTGGACGTAGACACCCTTTTGTCTGACATTCAGATAAAACCAATCACCACATTCAGATAAAGAGGTCAGAGCTGGGAACGGTTAGTGCACATCCACCTCTCCCGAGAGTGTTCACGCCTCTTCCACGCGGGGCTAGGCTGCTGCTGAGCATGGTTCTGCTGGCTGTGGCTGTGGCCTCTTTCCTCAACCACAGCCATCGCAGGCCTGCCACAGTTTTTATTCTTCTAGAAGAGAATAGGCAACACAAGAGAAGCAAGGTATGTTAGATATGAAACTGTTAAAAATTATTTCCTCAAACATTGTATATATTTTTTGCCCATACCTAATTTGATAGCAATTTTAAAAAGATTAAAATGAAAAAAAAAATTCCCCTATATTAAGTCTTTGAAAGGCATCCAACTTAGTTTTCATACAATTATTCTCTCTTTGGAGTCATACTTTATTGGTTTCAGTAATGTGTAACAAATGCACCAGCATAAACAGATTTAGGAGCAAACAACTGCTTCGTAATTATAGTTCAGCTCGCGGGGCCCGGCTGTGGGGGTGCAGCCTGCGCCTGCCTGTGCGCCAATAGGGCTGGTCACCTTGAGCATCTGGGAGTGTCTGGGTAAGTGAGGTCTGGGCAAGGCAGCATCCACACACCTGCGTAGTTCTCACTTTGTCCACGTTATCCGGCAATGCCACAAAATTATCAAGTAAGTGTTCTCCAAGCGCATATTCAGTTAGTGTTTGGAAAGTGCATAGGTACCTCATACAGCACCTTTAAGAGGAACTAGGAGCCCAGGAATGAGAGCGGGTGTGAGGCCCGTACTCTCTTTGCATAGATAAAATATGCATGTGCATATCTGAGGCCAGAAAGTTAGATTGGGGCCAGAATGTGGAAGTCCTTACCTGTGGGATACTAGGGAACCACTGAGGGTTTCGGAGAGAATCGTGTCTCTGATGTGCGGCATGCCGTGGAGCCGAGGGGTGACAGGGCAGGCTCATGCAGGGCACTCGCCGTGGCCGGAGGAGGAGAGAAGGCAGCCAGTGAGCTGAGCAATTCGGTGCCTGGGTCAGGAGGGGAAGAGGGAGTACAGGAAGGCGGATGAAGCTGCGAGTCTGCACCCCGAGGTCGCCGTTGCGCTTTGCCGGAAATCAGGAGAAGCAAGTGTGGACCTGACTCAGAGATACTTAGAGACACCACTGCAAGCTGCAAGTTTGGAAATACAGGAGGAGGCTTGGGGAAAATCTGGAGCAGGGAGCATTTGGGAGCCTCTTAGGTAGAAGTGCAGGTCAAGTAGCCAGAGTGTGAGGCGTGCATGTCCGGAGAGAGGAGGCCAAAGGAAAGCCCACATTTGGAAATGGAGGAAGGGTTGGAAGACCCAGAGAAGGCCCTGCTTAGAGTGCAGAGAAGAGCTGGATGGCACAGTTCACTAAAGCCCAGAGCCGAGAGTTTCCAGGAGAAAGTCCCAAGTGTTGCTGAAAACCAGGGGGCAGGACTCCAGTTGGAGCCTGTGAGGGGAGCCTGGCGGCCCTGATCCCTGAGAGCAGCCAGAGCCTGGGTGTCATGGTGGAAGTGGGTGGGAAGTGCAGGAAGCAGGTGGAGATGGTCCTTCAAGGCCTGGTGCTTCACACAGGTAGCCAGCTGTGGACCGAGACACAACTGGAGAGGGGCCTGAACCCGGAGCATCTCCAGGTGGAGGAGGGAGCCAGGAAGGGCAAAGGTATCTGGAAGAAAGGGGGCAGGCATGGAGCCAGGTCCCCAGGGAGGCTGCAGTCTTCTTTCCCTGTTCATGGACTGGTTGTTGGTTATTTTGAGTTCTCAAAGTCGTCCACTCGGTGCGGTCCAGAGAAAGTTCCCAGGGTCTCAAGCCGGAGCAGGCCTTGTGCTTTTCCGAACACTGTGCGTGTTGACTCAGGGTTACCGTCAATGGCTAATTCTAGCGTGTCTTTTGTTGAAGTCTGCAGAAGAGCCTCAACCAGCGCCGGCTTTTGAAGAACTTAGAAAACTTGTGTTCTTCTGATTCTGGGATTTTTGCCTGAAATGCCTCGTATATTTTTGGCTAGGTGTTGTTAGCACTTGTGTTACAGCATTTGGAGCTCTGTATTTTTGTGATGTGCTAGCTGTGAGGATGTTTAAAATTAGATTCCTAGAAATCAGGTTATAGGAGCTCTCGGCCATGCTTCATGGGTTATGTTTTGACCCCTCATAGTGGACCCCGTTGCAGTGGCTATTCTTAGTATTTGTGGAACACCTGACTGGTGATGCTAGGAGAATGTGATTTGTTTTCTTTGTAAGTCTAAAGTCTAACGACCTTGTAGAGTCTTTATACCTATCTCTTATAAATCAGCTTTAATATACTTGAAAATGTCCTCATTGTGCCCTTGAAAAGCAGGCTCACATTTTAAAAGTCATCCTTTTAAAATCCTTTTCTGCAGCCTGTGCCCTTTGTCTGTTTTGTTACCTTCACTGCAACATCATGAAACAGGGACAAGGGCTATAATCTATTTCATACACAGAGCTTGAAACAGGGACAAGGACTAGAATCTCTGTTTCATACACAGAGCTGAACTGTGCTGAGCGACCTGCTATGCTGACGTCTGTTTCTGTCATGAGAGGGAACCCAGGCCTCTTGACTTTTCCTTTTGTACATTTTCAAAAAGAATACTTTTTCCTCTCTTGGGTCCATTCCATTGTGGGATTCTCTCCTAAGGCTGTTTCTTTGCGTTCCATTTTGACAATTATGATTTATTTCTGAGATGATGAAAGGGCAGTGAAAAGGCCTGGGAAAGAGAAAGCAGGAAGAGAAGGAATTGTCTCATGATTTTAGTCAGAAGGAAATCACTCAGACAGAAACGCTATTCCAAATGGGTCAGATCCCAGGAAGTGGGATTGAATAAGTGACATGATATCGCACAACTCTGTTTTACATTCTTGCTGTTGCCAGGGGTAACGAAAAGAACGAGTATATTCATTCCGAGGTCAAATATATATCTTTGCTGACTCTGACTATAATTAGCAGAATTCGTTCAGTTCAAGTTTGAGAATACCTTTACAGAAGAGGGTCTTCGTGCACGTGTGCCTATTTCTATTTATATGTTCACACGTATTGGAGTATAAATGTGTGTGTGCTGTGTGTGAGACCTCATTATTTGAAACAAGAAATGTGCAGTAGAGCTTATTAATTACGGGAAGGTACATTTGGGGGATAAACCACTTTGTTTAGAATTGAATAATGGGGTCTTTGAGGGATGTATATATGTATGTGTGTTTGCATTTATGTGTATGAAAGTGTGTATTGCATGTATATGTGTTGTGCATGTATGTGTGCCTTTGTGTGTAATGTACATGTGCATGCATGTGTATATGTGTGCATGTGTATTTGTGTTGCATGTATGTGTGTGCATGTGTTACATGTTTAGGCACGACTGCACATATGTGCAAGTAGGCATGCATGGATGCTCATGTGTATATAGTTATACATGTATATTTGTGCATGTTATGTCTACGCACTTACGTATGTATGTGTGTCAGAATGTGTATGTATATGCATGTGTGTTTGAGTGTTGTGTGTATGCTTGTGCGTGTGTGTTTGAGTGTTGTATGTTTGTGTGCGTGTGTTTGAGTGTTGTGTGTATGTGTACGCATCTGTTATGTGGTGGTATTATGTGATTATGTGAACGTGTGTGCCTGTGTGAATGTATGTATTGCATATAGGTGTGCGTGTCCATGTGTGTGTGTGTGTGTGTGATATGTGTCTGTGCATGCATGCATGTGCACATTTGATTTGTGAATCCTCTCTGGGAGGGGCATGTTCCTGGAGACAGTGCATGGGATCCTCCGCTGTCCTCTCAGGGAGAGAGACATTGTGAAAGTTCGAGCCATTAGGTAAACATGCCTGATGTTCTATAAAACATATATTTAAATATACCACTGGGGTTAAATATATGTTAAATGGGTGCAAAGCTGTTATATTGCATTAAAAGTCATGTTAGTACTTCCTGGTTAAAGGCTTTGTGAATGATTTCCTGTACATGGGACATAATACACCACACAGAATTACAGCAGGTCAATGGTATTTGCCAGGAGGTCTGGCTTATGATTGGTATTTCTAGTTGCAGACATGCAGGTTGAGCTTTGCTGGACTTAGAGGAGGGTCATTGACTCTGCCCACTGAATGATACCAGCGTCTCTGCTGCTTCCTTTTTCTGCCGGCTTCATCCAGAGCTGGGACAGCTGCTCTCAGACGCATTGTACTTTTTTCTACATAAAAATCTGCAGCATTTGTTAGCAGTCCAGTAGCAGACCGAGTGGCAGGTCCAGGGGCAGGTCCAGCGGCAGGTCCAGCATCAGGTCCAGGAACAGGTCCAGCAGCAGGTCCAGCGACAGGTCCAGGGGCAGGTCCAGCAGCAGGTCCAGTGTCAGGTCCAGCGGCAGGTCCAGCCAACTTTCCACATGGCCCATGTGAAAATGTACCCTCTCCCTTCCATTTTTTAAAGCAGTATCATTAGTAGAGCCTACTGCCATTTCTCCTTGAGCTCCTCACAGTGGATGGTAAGCATTTGCTTTATTAAAGCAAAGTTCCGTGCTCTTTGTGCTAAGTCCCCTCTGCCTTTCTGTGAGAGGCTAGAATTGGGATCGACCCTCAGCTGTGCCAGAGCCTTGGTACATGTCTCAGTTCTGGAATCTACTCTGTGCTTGTTGCCTTCCATCCACCGACAGCCGTCTGTCTTCCTGTCACTCCTTCAACATGGAGTCCAGCAGTGTGCACACAGGTGAGCCTGTGTGAATGCTGGTTTTGTAGGATCTTATCGGGACCTTAGTCATCTTTTCACTAGGAAACCAGACACTGCAAAGGACTTAAAGAAAAGCCCAAAGAAGCCGTATCAGTAGAATCATAGAGACAGAATTCTACAACCATAGGAAATGGCATTGATTATCATGAAATGTGCATTTATGTGAGGCATAGTAAAACATCACATTTCTTACTGGGTAAGAGCTTGGAAAAGATTATGAAAGTATAACTGACTCTACTCTTGTATCGTAGAACATGGTAAAATGATGCAAGGTATTGTATAGAATGGAACAAACAGAATATAATTATATAGAGTAGCGCAGAATAGAACAAATAGCATAATGTTATATAGGGTAGCATAGAATAGAAGAAACAGTGTAACATTATGTAGTGTAGTATACAATAGGAAAAATCGTATTACATGGTCTAGAATAGAACAAGTGGGATAGTATTGTAGAGTATTCAGTTGAACTAATGACGTGGTATTGCATAGCATAATACAATCTAGATTAGAACACACAGCATAGTATTAATATTACGTAGTGTGGTGTGGAATAGTAGAGTCGCATGGCACAGAACAGAGAGGATAGTGTTCTGTAGCACTGATGCAGGAGTTTTGCTCTTTAGCTCAGCTGGGTCCAGGTTCTTGTCTCATGACCAGGAAGAAACAGGCACGGGGACATCGAAGAGTGAGTGCAGTGGAACTCGTTAAGCTAAAAGTTAAGCTCTCAGCGAAAAGAGGGGTCCTGAGAGCAGATTGCTGGTCGCCCCCTTCCCAGTTGACTACAAGGGCTTTTATATAGAAGCTGATGGGGCTGGTCTCGCTGTCTAAGGAGCAAATATCTGGTGGTTCCACCCCATTCCCTCGTGTGCATGGGGACCTTTAGTCTGCTGTGAGCATGTTTAGGAGGGCCCCCCCGTGCAAGTCCCCCTATCTGCACAAAACACGGGCTGGAGGCTCTCTGGGACCCTTCCCTTACTGTCTGCCTAAAGCAAGCTGGCTAACTCCTTTCTGTATAGAAGAAAATAGAATAGAATAGAACAGATAGTACAGCATTTTATAGTATGGAGTGAAGCTGTAGTATTCTATCATAGAGAATGGAATAGTATAGAATAGAACAAACAGATCGTACTAGTGTAGTATAGAATAGTAGCCTCAGGCAGCACGGAGCAGGGTTGTGCTCCCTATGTACAGAGTGTAACCACCAGGAGAGCGTTCTTCAGTGGGGCGTCACTGGCCCTTCATATTTCTTTGGTTCTGCGGAAATGAGGAGAGGAAGTTAATAGAGGGGGAGGAGGTTGGCTTTCTTACTTTTAAGGCGCTCATTACTTCTTGGGGATCATTTGATGGTCCCCTTTGGTAGTATTCTGTGAAGCAGTCTCTGTACTCTGTGTAGGGTGAAATGTGGGGCAGTCTGTGGACTCTGTGTAGGGTGAAATGTGGGGCAGTCTGTGGACTCTGTGTAGGGTGAAACATGAAGCAGTTGAGAAAGGATGAAGTCAGAAGTAGCTCAGCAGAGATGCACCAACTCTTACCTGGGAGACTGTGGAGCAGTCTGTGGACTCTGTGTAGGGTGAAATGAGGTGTTTTGTGTGAATTGTTGTCTCATGCCTGGCACATAGCAGAGCCTCCTTGGATCTTGCCGTCGTGAACCCTCTGATAACTTCTCTACAGTGCCGTCCACACTATAAATACCACACATTGTGGGAAGTCCAGGCCTTTTCAAAGGCTGGGTTTCATTTTAACAAAATTGTTATGCCCTGCTCATTTGGAATGGCCAGATCATCCTGCACTTCTGACTTCACCTGTCCAGCTGGGTACACCTCCCTGCGTGCTGCCAAGGTTTACGGCGGAATTCCCTGACGCCACTACCCTCACTGCCTGCACCTGAATCTGCTGTGGGGTGATTTCCTTATTGGACTTGTCTGGGGACCTCCTGAGGGGTGGATGGGTGAGGACTGGGTTATCTGGGGAAGGTGTTCATGGCATTCCTGGTTGCAGTCTGTGTCTCTGTTGGAAGAGATGCTTTTAGCACATCCGTTAATCCAGACGTGATTAGCAAGGAGTGTCTCTCCCAGGTAAGAGTTGGTGCATCTCTGCTGAGCTACTTCTGACTTCATCCTTTTTCAAGTCTGTTACAAAGAGAACTTTGGTTTCTCAAGGTTTAAGAATTGATGTCAAAGAGCAATTTAGTGTTCTTTTTGAGTCACCAGCCTTGCTGTGGATGATTCATGAGTCTTTGGTGGTTAGGGCCACAGCACAATCGGTGGGCCGTCTGTTCCCCACCCTGGTGGATACTTTCTCACCCAAAGAAATGTATTCTGTTAACATGTCTCAGTTAGAATATTTTAGTAGGAGACAGAGTTATGGCTCTTGTTTTAATTTGTAATAGATGATTACTGTAGCAGGGTCAAGGTTGAGACTTGCAGTGTAGCTCATGGAAAACATTGATTAGAAACACCCAAAATATATCACCAGCTTTGTTGCTACAGCTCCAAGGGACTAGGAATGCATATATATTTTTTCTTTTGTTATTATTTATTGTTTTTATTTTTGAGACAGAGTCTTGCTCTGTCACCCAGGCTGGATTGCAGTGGCATAATCTCAGCTCACTGTAACCTCTGCTTCCAGGGTTCAAGAGAATCTTGTGTCTCAGCCTCCCAAGTAGCTGGGATTACATGTGCCTGCCACCATGCCCAGCTAATTTTTGTATTTTTAGTAGAGACAGGGGTCTCACCGTGTTGGCCAGGCTGGTCTTGAACTCCTGACCTCAAGGGATCTGCCAACCTTGGCCTCCCAAAGTGCTTACATTACACACATGAGCCACTGTGCCTGGCCACCATGATCATTTTAAATGTGGCACTGAATATCTGCCTTTTTTTTTTTTTTTTTAAGAAGTGCAAATGTTACCTCTCACACCTCTATTCTGTTGCTGGCCTGGGCTGGCCAGCAGGGTTCCCAGGCTCGAGGCCATGTCTGAAGTGTTGTTGGACAGTGTGGATCTGTGACCCCTTGGTCTTTGGGGACATGGGGCACCCCGAGACACCCACAGTCTTGCGAGGGCTTACGGCTCTGTGTGTGGCTGCTGTGAGGCAGCCTTCGGTGGGGAGGAAGGAGAGCAGAGCCCATCTGTCCTGGTGCGGAAAATGCCCAAGAAACCAAAGAAATGGTACAAAAAAACATCATCTGCCCTGGTGCCATTTCTGTAAAAAAAAAAAAAAAAAAAAAAAAAAAAAAATTCACTCTGAATGTGGTTCTGTGCTTGAGGAGGATAGAAAATACCTGGAAAGGCGCAGAAAGTGTTCTTATGGGGTCAGCGCCGGGAAGTGGGATGGGAGGCTTGGGAGTGTGTGCAAAGGAGGAAGTGGCATATTTTATTCTAGTTTATTTGGTAGAGCAAGTGATGAAAGTGAAGCTTGAGTGATCAGAGCAGCTCGGCCTGGCCATGGGTAGATCCCAGCGTGTCCCGCCTCCCGCCTGTAGCTGCAGCTCTGTTTCTCAGTCACAAATGAGACAAGTGGCCTGAGGTTGTGGGCCGAGGAGGGGCAGCTCGGTGTCCCCAGCACCTGACTGTCCAGGCTGCTCTTGGGCCAGCCTGAGGGAAGGGGCGGAGGAGAGCTGGGAGGGTGCACAGTGCGTCCTCCTCCCCCGCCCTGGGACTGAGGTAAGCCCAGGCTGCTGTCAGGATGGAGGAAGATGCCCTCAGGACGGAGGAAGAGGCCGATGGAGTTTGGTCAGCAGCCAGTGTTGTCTTTCCCACAGGGGATACGCAGTGCCCCAACTAGCAGGAAAAAACTCTGCTTTAGTTTTTAAATTTTGCTCATTCTCTTTATCGTGCTGGTCATGGTAAGATTTGGATATTGTTGGTAGGAATCAGTGTCAATTGCGTACAGTTGACTCTTGTCCAACACAAGCTTGAGCTTTGCGGGTCAACTTATAGGTGGATTTTTTCAACCAAACTCAGGGAGAAAATACAGTGTTCTGCCACGTGAAACGCATGTCGGAGGGCTGATTCTTTGTACACGCAGAAAATACAGTGTTCCTGCCATGTGAAACGCGTGTCGGAGGGCCGACTCTTTGTACACGCAGGTTCGGCAGGTCCACCTGTGGGGCTTGAATGTGCCTGGATTTGGTGTCCATGGGGTCCTGGAACCGACTCCCTGAGTCCAGCGAGGCTGGCCCCGGGATCGACTCCTTGAGGACAGCGAGGCTGGCCCCGGGACCGGCTCCCTGAGGACAGCGAGGCTGTTTCTAGTAGCAGGTGGTTTATTTTGTGTTTTCCCCCTGGCTCCACACCCCGTTCTCAAAGACACGGCTGTCACAGGGGGACCAGCTGGGGCAGGGGAAGAGTGGAGGGCACCTGGTAGAAGTGGCCGTGGACTCTCTTAGGAACGATAACCGTGACACCTACCGTAGACGAAGATGTTGTTGGTCTGCACTCTTCTCGTGTTGGTCTGGGGCATACAGTGGCCGTGGGCTGGTGTGGTCCACAGCCCCGGTCTGGGGCATGCAGTGGCTTTGGGCTGGTGTGGTCCACAGCCCCGGGCTCCGTGGTCCCTGACCCCGAAATCCCATCCGGTCCTGTGTCACCTTGGGCCAGCTGTCTCCTGAGGGGAAGGGAACAGGGAACAGCCCTCCCCGCATGGCCTCCCCAGCACCACCCACCCCCAGGACCTCCAGTGTTGACCCTGCTGGGGGCTCCTCTCTCCTGGGGGGACCTTGTCCCAACAAGAGGACTCCATGGGCTGCAGGAGGTGTCGAGCTATTTTCTCTCCTGGAACTGGGTTGCTGGCAGCTCCCAGATGCAGGAGGAAAGGCTCAGAAGTGCCTTCATAATAAGGAGTTGTTGACGTGAACTTTGGACAGCAAACACTGCTTACATTTCCTTTTCCATTTTGATGCGTTAATGGTGTGCGGCAACACCGTGACACACGGGGATGCAGGTGATGGGTGACCCCCCCGCAAGGGGGCCATGCACCTGTTTGATAAGAAGGCATGCTTCTCTTACTGCAAATAAAAACTTTTAATGGTTTTCTGCCAGAAAGACCCTGTCCTTTATGTAGGATACATAGAGGATCATTTGGCAAGGGATTGGGGATTTGGGGTTAAACTAAAAACAAATTAATTTCATTTTGTAGCACTCTGAACCCATTTGAGTTAATTATTCATTGAGAATTTGAATGGCACACACTGTTCTGACTTCCAATTTCCCCCTAATGAACGGCATTTGCTGTAACATGACAAAACCCTTAGTCTTAGAATTACTGGGTAATGTGGAAAAAGTCAAAGTTGGTTCTCTGTTGTTTTGCTTTAAGGAAATTATATTACTTTGCAGCCACTTAGTTTTCTCCTTTCCAGTAAGAAAAATTGCTTTCTTACTACCTGAAAATTCGTGAAGGTCAAGGGGACACAGGCTGCAGTGCATTAAAAGCCACCATCAAATGTGGACGTGGACCGAGTTTTCCCCTGTTCTCTCCCACCATCAAATGTGGATGTGGACTCAGTTTCCCCCTGGTCTCGCCCATCATCAAATGTGGACTTTGACCCAGTTTCCCCGTGTTCTCGCCCATCATCAAACGTGGACGTGGACCCAGTTTCCCCCGTTCTTTCCCACCATCAAATGTGGACGTGGACCCAGCTTCCCCCTGTTCTTGCTAACCATCAAATGTGGACTTGGACACACTTTCCCTCTGTTCTTGCCCACCATCAAATGTGGACACGGATTCAGTTTCCCTCTGTTCTTGCCCACCATCAAATATAGATGTGGACCTAGTTACCTTCTGTTCTCACCCACCATCAAATGTGGGTATGGACCCAATTTCCTTCTGTTCTTGCCCACCATCAAATATGGGCATGGACTCAGTTTCCCTCGGTTCGTGCCTACCTTGCCACCATGGCTCATTTCACAATCACTCAGGAAAGGAAGAAACATTATTTTTAATAGGCATGAAGGCAGTTGTTTTTAACCTAAGGAACAGGACATAATTCCAGCAATGGGAATGACCAGCCGAGTGGGTCTGTGTGAGGTTTGGAAGAAAAAAAGGATTTTAAGTTCCCCTCTCTGTGTGTGCCCACCTCCCCCAGTTGAGAGTCACAGATTTAATTACTTTAATTTTGAGCTTAAAATAATTTGACAACCTAACAAAAACTACTACAGTCCTATAAAATTCTGCTGTGTGTTTGGTTTTTCAGTTGCTTTTCTGAATATGGTAAATGAATGCATTATGAGTTGTTATTTTAGTAATTGCTGTAAAAATTAATGTATGTTATAACCAAGTGTTATAAAGTTAATTTAGCACCAAAGTAAAGCTAAAGCTGCATTGATTTCCCAGTGTAGTTGTGCATAACAACGGCTCCATGAGGCAGGGGCTGTGACCCTGCAGTCTGGTGGAAGCAGGTGCCACCTGGCTGGTGCGTTCGCTGCCCGTCCCCTCTTGCTGCCAGGCAGCTTTGCAGTTTCCAGGCTATGCGGGAATTGAGGCCGGTGGTCAGTAAGAGACGGTGGGGAGTTGGGTGGTGCAGGTTGGCGTGGGGTGGAAGGAGGCGTGGAGAGCCTGGGGAAGCCTGGACAGCAGCTCCGGTACCTGCACAGGGGGGCAGGGTGCAGCGGCACGGGACAGTGAGTAGCTCCTGGAAACAGCCGTTGGGGTTTTTATAGATGAGTCTGTCTTCAGCTCTGCATCCCTTTCCTGCTGAGTCCGGGTGGAGGGTGGAGTCGTCGAGCGCTTGTTTCTCCAGGTGAGGGCCCATCGGACACAGCCAGTGTTTCCTGGAGTCCCCTCACCTGGGAACGTGCCCCTGCTCTTTTCAGAACAAAACAAATCTTAGTTAAACTTGACACATCACCTTTCCAGAAGGTGTTTAAGTCTGTATGCCTGTTAAGTCACCTAACTTTAAAGAGTAATGATACAATATGCTTCTTTTTTGGGGAGAAAACCTAGCTGATTTAAAAGATAAAATCAGAGGTTGGGGTCGCAGCATTTTGGAGGAGACTTGGTTTATGTCCTAGTGGGCAGCAGTGTTTCCTCAACTATGGTGTTTGCTCTATTATTACATTACAGAGGTGACACTTCAAGCATAGGGAAATGGAAGGCAAAAGAGCGCCCCCATTCAGAGATAAACGTTATCAACATATTCATGCACTTCCTTCTGCTGTTTTTGCTCTTCACTTTTTGTTTTAAGACCACGTTCGTAGGATGGATATATAATTGTTTATGGTGACTTTAAAAGCACCTTTCTTGCTAAAAAGAGTATTTTTTCAGTCTGGAAAATTTAGACAACATGTTTTGTTTAAAAATTAATTATAATACCACCGTGAAGTCATCAATGTTTTTATACATTTTCTTGGTCTCTTTATGGACTTAATAGATACAATTTAACAAATTGGAAATAACGTAATATTATGCATAAAATGTTTCTTGGCATTAGAGATGGAGCAGAGAGGAGGCACAGGGCTTCCCGCTGGCTGAGGTCCTCCCAGGGTGTGACCAGCAGCCTCCCAAGTTTAGGGTCTGCACGGAGTAAGATTTCTAAATTGCCTTACACCACAACCCCTGCAGCCACGCGTCCCTTTGATAAGGGGGTGTAGTCTGATAGATTTTTCAAGACAAGAGTTTGCTGGATCTGAGGCTGTTTCAGCTGCTTCTGGAGACGGCAGCTCTGGGACGTTTGTGCCAGCTCTCCCTCAAGACCCCACGGATGCCACATCCTCATCTTTTGGAACCCAGTGTTGTAGAGGAGAAATCTGAAGCCAGTTTGATTTTTGCTTCTTGGTAGGAAACTGATGTTTTCAGGCTTTTCCCCTTTATTTCCATAATGAAGATGATGTCCCACCTCATCCAGAGGTGTGTTTGTTACCTTGTCGGGAATGTCCAGCCCTTATGTCCCCCTTCAGGTCCTCAGTCCCTTTCTCAACTTCCTCGCAATCCTCCCCATCTCATCCATCTTCACTGTAATTCTGTTATTTTTTTCATTTTTGTGCTCACTTTCCCATGCGACTTTTGTTCTTGTTTCACAGATGCCCGTGCCAAACTTTATGTCTGGGGCTCGAGGGCCGTGTTTTATTCTGTCTGCCTCTGCATGTACTTTTGAGAAGTGGGGTTGGAGGTTGCCCCCCAGGTGCTGTTTCAGCTGGGCCTGCCCAGACTCTGTGAATTGGGGGCGTCGGGCAAATCCCATGTGGCTCTATGGTGGGCCGTGCCGCTGAACCGTACGTCTGAGGTTTGGGGGCCGTGTTTCATTCTGTCTGCCTCTGCATGTACTTTTGAGAAGTGAGTGTGGGGGTTGCCCCCTGGGTGTTTCAGCTGCACCTGCCCAGACTCCTTGAAGTGGGAACGTCGGGCAGAACCCGTGTGGCACTACAGTGGGCTCTGGTGCTGACAGAGCAAGAAGCCGCACTCCCAGGACGTGCTTGCAGCTGTGGGCAGGACTGGGATTGTGACAGGATCATTTCCTTCTCTAAAATACATCTCAACAGTTATCCAGAGGGTTGGCTGTAGGCTTTCAACAGCTTCACTCTTCTTAGTTACCAGGAGACAATTCACTAAACAGAGTTGCTGTCAGGGTTTAATTAGGAATTTCTGCGAGAGGCTGGTGGTACAGCTCCCTCTGCAAGCCTCCTGCAGCCTACCCGTCCCCACTCTTGGGCCCAGCCACCTGCATTGGTCTGTGGAGACTGCACATTCTCTGTTCTCCTAAGGGGCTCCTGGACTTCGGGACAGCCTTGGTAAGTTGATGTGTAACTCCCAGTCTCTTCTCTCTTTAAGTAAGTACGTTCATGGAATCCTGATCTTCGAAATTGTTTCATCTTTGTAAAACAGCCATAGTTTCCTAAGCCACCTTGTGTCTGAGTGTGAATCACTTGTTATTTTTCACTGCAGAATGAACAGAACTGGAATCATAAGATTTAGAGGGTGATGAAAAGACAGAGGTTAGCATATTCCATTTTCTCACCTTTTCCTTACACTTTTTCCTTAAATGCACCCCTCGTATGTCTGTGAAGT
Organism: Macaca nemestrina; assembly: GCF_043159975.1. Classification (NCBI taxonomy): domain Eukaryota; kingdom Metazoa; phylum Chordata; class Mammalia; order Primates; family Cercopithecidae; genus Macaca; species Macaca nemestrina. Next base: position 75,739 of record NW_027257740.1, read on the forward strand.
TCTTCCCAATTCTGTAACGTCACTCCATCCGCAAGTGGAACATTTGTGAACAGTAACAAGTATTGATGTATACACCTCTGCAACCCCGCTGGAATTAATGCTTTTTATTTATGAATGGATGGTCATCAGATGGCCAGAGGGATTCCCTGTGAATTGCGGGGGTCCTCATGCCTGCTTGTGAGTGACATGCACATGGCGAGGGCTAGGGAATCTGAGTCTCTGTGATTCGAGTAGTGACATCGTTTACGCAAGGCAGGTGGATGACTCTTTGAGCTTGGCATGCTCCTGGGTGGCACAGCACAGCTGACATGGAGTGGGGCAAGGGCTTGTTCCACGAGTTTCTGTGTTTTTGTTGTTGTTGTTGTTGTTGTTATTTTTTTTGAGATGGAGTCTCTCTCTGTCACTCAGGCTGGAGTGCAGTGGCGCGATCCAGGCTCACTGAAAGCTCCACCTCCCGTGTTCACACCATTCTCCTGCCTCAGCCTCCCGAGTAGCTGGGACTACAGGTGCCCACACCACGCCCTGCTAAATTTTTTGTATTTTTAGTAGAGACGAGGTTTCACAGTGTTAACCAGGATGGTCTCGATCTCCTGACATTGTGATCCACCCGCCTTGGCCTCCTGAAGTGCTGGGATTGCAGGCGTGAGCCACCGTGCCTGGCCTGTTTTTGTTTTTTTGAGACGGAGTCTTGCTCTGTCATCCAGATTGAAGTGCAGTGTCATGATCTAGGCTCACTGCAACCTCCACTCACTGCAACCTCCGCCTTTCAGTTCGAGCAATTCTCTTGCCTCAGCCCCCCTAGTAGCTGGGATTACAGGCATGTGCCACCATGCCTGGCTGATTTTTGTATTTTTAGTAGAGACAGGATTTTGCCATGTTGGTCGGCTGGTCTTAAACTGTTGGCCCCATGTGATCCACCCGCCTTGGCCTCCCAAAGTGCTGAGATTACAGGCATGGGCCACTGCACCCGGCCCTGTGTTTGACTCTTAAATCTTCTTTTTCTTTTTAATATTTCTGTTTCTGGACGGCCACTCAGTGGATATGGAGGAAGAGTTCACAGATGTCCGTATTACATTTCTTACTTAAATTAGCCTCCCTTGAACACTGCTATAGGGTACAGATGCATGAAGGGCTGAAAGGGTGGTTGCGTCCCAGTAAGTGTGAGCGTGGAGCTGGTCTGTGAGACCCCGGTGCCAGTGAAGGCACCCGTGTGCCAATGGCCTGGGATGGGGGTGTTCAGAGCCCTGACCGTGGCACACACCCTTCAGCTTTGATGTTTCAGGCCATTGCTCTGGTCATCAGTGAGCAGAAGGTCTAACAGCAGTGATATTTATCACTAGCTGTGTTGGCCAATGTGTTAGGAGGGTGAACCTGTTTGACTTAAGCTGTTTGACGGGTTTGCATTTAAATAGACAACTGGTGACCTGGTGCCTGGACGCTTGCTCTGTGACTTGCCCTACGTGGCTTCTCCCTCTGGTATGCGTTAGATGAGATGGGCGTGTTTAGGGTGGTGTGGCCCTAGACTAGAAATGCAAACCCTGCCTCACCCCAGATCTGCCCCACCCCAGTGTGACTTTTGGAGGTGGAGGCCCAGCATCCTTCACCTGCCCTCCAGGGTGATGCTGAGGATGCTGAGGTTTCAGAGCGCTGCTTTGTTGGCACTCCAGCAAGTCCTGCTTAAAGAGGCCAGGATCTGAAATGGCAGGTTACCAAATTGTATAGCAGAAAAATAGAAACGTTTCCTTAGAATGGGCGTAGGAAGAAAAATGATTTCCTTCACCATATCTGGAAAAGATTTCAAATTAGCAGGCACTATTTGGAATTATTAGTGGTCTCCTCTATTTCTTATCTTTTTTTTGTTTTTTGTTTTTTCTTTATTTTGATACAGGGTCTCACCCTGATGCCCAGGCTGGAGTGCAGTGGTGCAATCTTGGCTCCCTGCAACCTCTGCCTCCTGGACTCAGGTGATCGTCTCACCTCAGCCCCCTGAGTATCTGGGACTACAGGCACGATACCATACCTGGCTATTTTTTTTTTTTTTTTTTTTTTGTAGAGACGAGTCTTGCTATGTTGCCCAGGGTGGTCTCAAATTCAAGCATTTGTCCTGCCTCAGTCTCCCAAAATGCTTCTGTACCCCTGACCCAACAAGGAAGGACAAGAGGCGTGAGCCACACTCCTGGCCTCCTGTCTTTCCTTGTTGGAGCAGGGATGTAGAAGCACTTGCCGCAGCTGACTTGAGTATATCTCGTTTTGCTTTGTTTTCGTCACGGGTAACCTGGCAGTGCTGTGCACCAGTGCTGCTGGCCAGTTGTTTTTTCGATGGACTGGCAGAAAATCAAACTGAGACCCGGGTTCCTTTCTCCCCGGGTACTGACCAGGTGGGAGAGGAAGGACGTTATCTGAGTATCAACTTCATGAGGGCTGGTGGGGAAACGTCAACTTTAAGGTGCCTGGGATCTAAGGCATGGAACCCAGAGTGCAGCGGAACATAGGGGATGTAGCCTTGGGAGCAGAGACGTGCGGGCCAGTGCCCTCGTTCCTGGCAGGTTCTGAGTGCAAGAAAAGGTTAGTGACCCAGCCGAAGTCACGGAGCAACCTGCCAAGACCTGCCTGGATGTGTGGCTGGCATCTGTGCTGGCCCCAAAACTGCCCATTTGGGGATTCCTTGCAGTTTCAGACCCATCTAGGGGTCCGGAGAGGGTCCCAACCATGACCTCAAAGAACCAGGTGTTGCCTTGAGATCCTCCAAGGTGAGGGTAGGAATTTTTTTTTTTTTCAATTAGCAATAATTTGTTGTGAATGATCTTGGACCTATTTTCCACTTCTTTGTATAGGAAGAGAGACAGAATAAAAAGTCTCAATGTGCCAGATGCCATGTAATGAAGTCGTGGGGTTAACATTGTTGATTATTATGTAACATCACGTTAAGTGGAACATATTCACACGTGTCCACAGCGTGTGCGTGTGCCCAGTCCGATGAGCAGGTTGGGTTGGGGTCGCTGCTGGTTCATGCAGCCCCTCTGGGTGGTGCTTTCTCTGTGACTTGCCCAACACCGTTGCTGCTGCCTCTGTTGGAGTTCAGCCTTGACCGGCCTTGCTGCCACCAGGTTCTCGGGGCCTGTGCACCCTCTTCCCCGCGCGCACCCTCTACCCCGCGTGCACCTTCTTCCTGGGGCACACCCTCGTCTCCGCGAGCACCCTCGTCCTCCGTCCTGCCCACCCGGGGTCTGCTGTGTGTTTCTACTCAGCCCATGCCTGCCTCTTGCTGTGAGCTCAGTTTATTGAGGTGCGGTGAGAAACCAACAGAGGGGAGCAGTGTCCCAGCTTGTCAGGGCAGGAGGGAGCCTTGGGCATCTCTTCCCCAACTCTGGCGACCCACCCTTCGCGATATAGTGCTGGGGAGAGAGGTGAGTTCTAAAGGTAAGACGGCCGTGATTTCCTGAGTCTTAATTACCTAACACTGGGTCATCTGCCATGTCGCCTCATCGAAGGGCACCTCTAGAGACAAAGCAAAGCCTCTGGTGGCCGTGGGCGGGGTGGCCATGCCTGTCTGTGGGTTCTGTAGAACCTACCCAAAGCCCCTCCAGCCGTGGGGATGTTCAGGCACTTGCCGCCTGTAGGAAGTGTGCGTTAGCCACGTGGTAGGTGCGGACGCCTGGAGGGATAGGCACAGGCCCACAGGCGTGGTGAGTGTGGGAGATTTAGCCACGTGGGGACGTGTGGCGGGATAGGCACAGGACCACAGGCGTGGCGGGTGTGAGAGAAAGTGCACAGAGTGCCCAGCAGATGGCGTGTGGTCAGCGGAAGCCGTGAACACAGGCCGGGCTCGGGAGACACATTTGGAAATACACTTTAAGCAACATCAATGGATAATGCTGCGATTTGGTTTCCTCCCGTGGTCCAAAACATGTTCTAGAGATGCCGCTGCTTTGTGTGTACCTGAGACAAGGGTCTAAATGTATTAGGGCCTTGATGTAATCTGTAAGACAGGTACAAAATGCCTATTTCAACGAGGCACTGAACAAGAAAGCGTGCTCTATTCAGTGCAATGAGAATGCTTCATTGTCATAAGCAAAGTAAAATGCCCCCAAGGCGAGCTTGCCATGTGTTTAATGACCCTGGACACGAGCCTCCTAAACCTGCCAGAAAGTGCTTCCAGCGTGGCTTCATGCAGTGGTTTCATGCAGTGGCTTCAGTGGAGAATGTGCATATGTGGCTGATACTGAGAGCTGCGCAGCACCCTCCTGACCTGACGCATGCCCATGTGTGGACCGTGAGCCGGGCAGCACCCTCCCGACCTGACGCATCCCCACGTGTGGGCCATGAGCCGGGCATCCTGACCTGACAGGTCCGCATGTGTGGACCATGAGCCGGGCAGCACCCTCTTGACCTGACGGGTCTCCTTGTGCCCATTGTGGGACCTCCGTCAGTCAAACAAGTGACACATGTCAAACTGAATGCAGGGAAGAGGGTCCAGGATTGCACGCAGGCTGCATGTCTCATCCTTCTGAGGCCTTCTGGGAAGCCAGGAGGGCAGTGGGGTCTTTTGCGTGTTTCCTCCTGGTGGCTATGAATTTGTACCAATGGCTTTTTGCAAAAGGGCCCGGAGGCGGAATCAGACCCTGTCTTAGAAAGGATGACGTCTTCACGGGCACCTCTTTCCGCCACTCTAGTGCTCCTGTGATTTTTCAATATGTGCACCCTGCAGACTTCAGCCTGTTGGTGTCTTGGGGGAATAGATACCAGGATTGTTCCAATGTGTGCAAACCTGAAACAGGAATTTCTCTGCATTGAGTTGGTCACCAAAATGGGAGGTAAGGGGAGAGGGGAAGGAACTTCTTGGCCTCATCAGCCCTTTTCTTGAAACTCACAGTCAAACTTTGTCAAATTCTAGATGATGGTGCTTTAGTCGATGCATTTATGTATGTTATGTCTCGTTTTCTGAGTATGGTGCTTCGAGAATTTAAATATTAAGGTGAAATTGCCATGCACGGTTGAATTGGCACCATAATTTGACTCTCTGTAAAGCCTTTTGGTTTTCTGTTAGAGTGACTTACCATTTTTTGAGTTAACTGAAACAAACTCTGCTGTCAGCACGAAGGAACCACTGTCTAGTTAGGACATCCAATTAAATAGAATTCTCCTAAATAGAGCGTGCTCTTTTCATAAATTTTAAAAATTCATCTATTCATCAAACACATATTGAGTACTTATCACCCTGGTTGCTAGTCACTGTTCATATATATTTTTAAGGAATTACTTCCACCTAGCTCTGAAATAACATTGTATTTAGAATTTAGCCCAGAGGTGATTAAGCATGAACTTTTCTCAGCAGTCTTGTTTTCATTTTTACTTGATAACATGTTCTCAGACTCGGTGCCCAGCTGACGTTACTGTGCATTGCCCCAGGCACACACCTGGCCGGCGCTGTGTCTCTGGGGCTTTAGAGCAGGAAGGAAGGGCTGCCAGGTGTCTGGCCCTTCCATGTTTCCCTGGGGGAAGGATTAGGCCTTGGGCAGGAGTCTTGGCTTGTCTTACTGGATTAGCTGGTGTCATTCAGTCAGCTCTGCCTTGGTGTTAAGCTCTGGACTGACTCTGACCTCTGAATGGCAGAGGAGAGGATGGCGTTTTAGAATCAGTCATGCAGACCGGGGCACCCAGCAGGTCTCGGATAAAAAGTGGTGGCAATTGATCACTTCCCTTTTTGGGAGAACTGTGTGGATTGACTCAGACCTCTTTCTTTTGATTTTATCTTGAGACTTTGCAGAAGCAAAAATGCCTTTAAAAAATTAAATGATGGGCTTTTGTAATGTTTGTGTCTCCCCAAGATTCACAAGTTGGAATCCTCACCCGCGAGGAGATAGTGCTAGGAGGGGGAGCTTTGGGCGGTGAGGAGGTCGTGAGGGTCTCATAAATGAGATTTGTGCCCTCAAAAAAGGGACTACAGAGAGCTCCCTCGCTCCTTCCATGGTGTGCGGACCCAGTGAGAAGCGCCGTCTATGAACCAGGAAGCCCTCACCAGGCAAACCTGTCAGGCCTTGACTATGGACTTCCCAGCCTGAGACTGAGACTGAGAGCTGTGAGAAATGAACTTGTGTCATTTGCCAGCCCCTGCCCAGCCTGTGGTGTGTTGTTAGAGCAGCCTGGGTGAACGAAGGCAGGTCGTGAATTTTCTGTCATGCTTTCTGGCTTCAGATACTTGCTAGGGAGATGTCACCATCTTACCCAGGTGGAAGTGTCTGGAATCAGACGTTCCGTTATGATTTGACCTTGTTCTTGCCCCACGCCTGTGCCGTTCACACCTCCAGGTGTCTCGGCTGCCCGCGGCCCCTCCAGACGTTTCTGATTCGGGGTGTGGTGCTGGTCGCGGCCGTGCCGTCAGTGACCAGGAGTAGGAGCTCGCGCCCCTCGTGAAGCAGCAGCCTCACCCGGAAGCTGCCGAGAAGCATTTGACAGAAGGTGATCGCGCCTCGAGACTGAAACTTCCTGTTTACAGGGAATGGAGGTGCATAGTAGGGAATTTAATGATGGCCCTAGAAACAGATGCCTCTGGGGTAGGGGATATTCTGCAGGACAATGCAATGATCTTCTCGAAAAGTGAAGATCACAGATAAAAGGGGTGCGAGGCTGTCCCTGACTAAGACGGGGAAGGAGAGTCACTCAGCACAGTGTGTGCCCCGGATAGAAAAGACGTTTTCGGAACGATTGTGCTACCTGAACATAACCTGGACAACGATGCTCTGAAATCATTCTTGTCTGCCGATGATGGTACTGCGGCTGCAGAGGGGCCTTTATTCCTAGGGAACGTGTGCCTGAGGACTCGGTGAGGCAGCAGGAGCCTCTCACCTTCAAGTGGCTCCAGAGAAGAAACAAATCTGTCTCTCTGTCTGATCTACAGAGAGAGTGAGAAAGCAAATCTAACGAAATGTTAGCAGTTGTTGGAGCTCCACGTGGAGAAAACTTGACCACTCGTTGTACTGTTCTTCCACTTTTTAAATATGTTTGAACATTTTCATAATGAAAATGTGGGAAAGTAAAAATAAATCTGGAAATTAGAACGGAAGTGAGCCCAGCCAAGTGCTCTTGGGTTCAGCCGGGAAGAGCCAACGGTCCGTTGGTGTTCTCTCGACTCGTCGTGGGGATTTCCTCCTCCTGGGTTCACCACCTAGTTTTCCTTGTGATAGTTATTTTATACATAGCTATGAGCATAGGTGATACTGAAAACACACGTTTAGTGTGGTTTGTCATTAAGAATTTGGAGAACTGGCTAAATAAACCACTTGTACAGAGTTGAGATGAGCACTACCTGCCTCAGCGTCTGTGGTAACAGCTTCATTTGGGTGCAGAGCTTGGCAGAGGTTTGAGTGACTCTGTCTCGATGGTCCTCTGTCAGAGGACAAGGTTAAGCATCACCACCGAGGGCCCTGTTGAGCCTCTCGGCTGGAAGTAACCTCCCCCTGGCTGGTGAGGCAGCCTCTGAGGGCCTTTCCTGACAAAGCCCTTCACTGAGCTGCAGTTTGGCCATCTCTGCCCTCACCTCCCCGACTGCAGGGCCTCGAGGTCTCACCACCTCCAGCCTGAGCACCCAGTGCCCAGGGGCAATTTCCCACCTTCCCTGGGGGCTCAGGATTCTGGCTCCCGGGGCAGTGCCCGCAGCTGGGCCCCTCCTCCTGGGCTGGGGGTAAGGCTGGCCACGGCCTCCTGCTATGTCCCACTGGCCACTTCACCGCAGCTGCAGCCCTCACTGGGTGGCCCCTCCTGCTTCTGTTGGATGAGGAGATGCAGGCCTTCACCGAGGCTTCCTGGCCTCGCCCCTGCTGGCCCCAAGGCTGTGCCGCTTCCCCCTTCCCAGCCCCTGGTCTCTGTACAGTGTCTGTCCAGGATGTCTGTCCATCTGTCCTTGACATTCTGTCCAGAAGCAGCCACTGTCATCTTAGTTTGTGAGGGGCGAGCAGAGCCCAGGTGCGGTCGATGTGGAGATGCTCATGCACTTCAGTGTGCAGGGAAGTGAGTTCCTTCATATCTACAGCCTCTGCACAGCCAGCTGGGAGCTCACCCCATTCACAGGTGGATGTGCCTTGTTTTTTGGCCCAATCACCTGCATTAACTCAGAAGAGTCACAGTTCCCTGCTTTTCTGTCTTTCGTGACCGTCCACCTCCCTCCTCTGCCTGGGGCTGAATGGTGGGGTCTGTCGTGGGTTCGTGGGACCCTCTGTTCTTGTGCGGCCACCAGGAACTGTTATCCGGGCTGATTCCACAGGAGGAGTTTGGGGTGAGCTCCTGAGCGAGAGTTGGGAAGACTAACGTCTGTGTAAACCTTGCTTGTTCATGGTTATTCCTCTCAGTCTTCTTAAATTGTGAAAAATTGGGGACCATTTTGAAATATGGATTTAGGTATGGATTGGTGAGGAGAGAACGTTGATCTAATTGGGTTTACGTTGTGTGTGATAATTTTACACTATCCTTGGGAAAAACTGAAGATGTTGACAGGGTCATGAGAATCGTTTCTTTCTTTCTTTCTTTCTTTCTTTCTTTCTTTCTTTCTTTCTTTCTTTCTTTCTTTCTTTCTTTCTTTCTTTCTTTCTTTCTTTCTTTCTTTTCTTTTCTTTTCTTTTCTTTTCTTTTCTTTTCTTTTCTTTTCTTTTTTTTTTTTTTTGAGATGGAGTCTCACTCTTGTTGCCCAGGCTGGAGTGCAATGGTGCAATCTCGGCTCACTGCAAACTCTGCCTCCTGGGTTCAAACAATTATCCTGCCTCAGTCCCCCAGTAGCTGAGATTATAGGCGCTCACCACCACGTCCAGCTAATTTTTTGTATTTTTGGCAGAGATGGGGTTTTGCTCTTAAGGGCATTGTTCGTTAAGTATTAATTGGTGGCCTGCCGTTGAACTAATGTTAGTGTAGTGCTGACATCATCAGCCATGGCAGAAACTTACTTGGCATCCCTGGAAAAGAGGGCAGGGAAGCATAGTGCCCTGATACCACCTCATTCTCCAGTGCTACTTCCAACTCTGAGCTGATGGTCATTATGAGTGGATCTGCCCTGGACAATTAGTTTAGTGCAGCTGCCTTGGACAGTCAGGTTAAAAGTAACAAACCGCCACAAAACTCAGCTAATAAAATGTGAGGAGAGACATGGGGCACCAGGAAGGGGTGAGGCCTGTCTCCCTGTGTGCCATCTGTGTGGAGCCTCAGTACCTAGGGGACAGCGTTTACACAGAGCCCCAGGTTTTTATTAGCATTTCCCTGAATAAAATGTCACTGGTGAGCTGCGGACTGGGAGGCTTTTTCTGATGATTAGGTTTCGTAATGTGGGATCATCAGTAGGCAAGGTGGGCCTGAGGGCCATAGGATCTGGAGACTGTCCAGGGCTGCTTTCTGGGGATGACAGGCTTGTCCCTTCAGCAGTCAAGACACCAAAGAGAGTCTTTCTGAGAATAAAAGAGAGAAGCTTTTAAGGAAAAAAGCAGTTTCTCTCTCTGTTTGGGAGTTGAGTGCATTTTCCTACATTTACTCGGAGATGTTCCTTGGTTCCCACCATGTGCCATCGCCCCGCTATGGGGTAGGGTCACCCCACCTCGTACCTAACCCAGGAAAACTCCTCTGTAGTTATTTCAGAGGCTGTGTGCATTTCTCTTGCCTCAACGGGTAGAGTGAGTTTTTCTTCCTACTGTTTTTAGTCAGTTTTCTTAATCTAGCCTGTTACTGGGATAAGTTCCAGAGACGAGCAGTTTTAAAAACAATCTTTGTACGTTGAGTAGAGAGCAGTCCACCTGTAACCAGTTTGTTCTTGGAGGTACCGCAGCGGCCTTGGTTACGCGAGGGCCCCGTGGCTCAGGATGGGCCGAGGAAGGAGTGCGTGAGCAGTGGGCACTGGCCGGAGGCAGGGGAGGCGTGGCCACCTGTGGCTCGAACTCCCCCCATCCACTCTACCGCACCGCTGGGACGTGAACATTCTCGCCCTGGACGTTTTGTCTGAATGTTCAGTGCCCAGGCTCTTGGGTACACAGGCGGCCCCGGGTTTTATTTCAAAAGGGTGTCACGAACAGTGAAGTAACCCACGTGCCTAAGCTTTGATTGACATGAAGGAATGTAGAGGCTGCTGAAATCCTGGTCATTTTAGAACAAAGTATTTTATTAACAGTTTTCTAAAAGAAAGAAATCATTAAAAAATTGATCCCTGTTGAGGTAGAAGGATCTCGTCCTCATGCTCCTCAGTTCCTTCCAGAATCAGCTTCCAGTTCAGCTGCAGAACAGGTTCTGGTGGTGGCTGGAGCAGCCCAGGCACGTGCCGTCGGGTCTAAGTTCACACTGGTGTCCGTGTGGTCTCCAGTTATGGTGCGGGCCGTGGGGTCTGAGTTCACACCATTGCCCATGTGGTCTCCAGTTACGGTGCTGGCCATGGAGTCTGAGTTCACACTGGTGCCTGCGTGGTCTTCAGTTACAGTGCTGGCCATTTGTGCCTTTCTGGGAAGTTAGAAGGAGGATCATTTCATCACGTCTCTGTCCTCCCACACCTGATCTATGCTGGGCCACCGTGAATTCTTCCTTTTAACTGTTTCTCTCATCACGGGCAACACTGGTGTTCTGTGGTCAATGTTTGCCATTTCTGAAAACGGATTCTGTGTTTCTTTATATAATCACCTGGTCTCTTTTACGAATTTCGCTTTTCTTTAAGAAAATCATCGTGCTTTTATCTCTTCAATGTCAACTCTGTTCCCTGACACAGGCTCTTACCAGCTCGAAAATTAAAAGTAATCTTTGATTATACTTAATACTTTCTAAAGTTTTCAAAAGTTTATCAGCATGTGGGTTACTGAACATTGCCTGTTTATTTAATGGAAAATTAGATTCTAAGTAGAGTATTAGAGTGAAAATGATCTTTTGATTTTATTAAAATATTCAGGTAAAAATATTAAAATGCCTTCGCCAAACTTCATGCCTGTGTAGCGTGAAAACATTAAGCTGCTCTCTGCTCCCGGGAATGCATGAGTAGAGTATGTGTTTGAAAGCGTCATTCCAGTCTTAAGTTTTAGGTATTCTTAAAGGGGTTGGCTGGAGAAGTGACATTTAGCATTGAGTGAACGTTTGACAAAGATTTGTCTCGATATAAAAATAGTTAAAAACAATCTTTAGTGTTTCCTGTCAGGGTTCACCCATTAAAGAATGGTCTTGTAAAAAACTCATCGAGAGTGTCGGCGCCCAGAGGTGCTACCTTGCCCACAGTTGTGTCATCTGCTGTCACCAGGCGACACGCCCAGCGTTTAGCTGCACGTCAGATGTGGCCACGGGGCCACAGGACATCCCTGCGGACGGATGTTCTTATGCAGATTAATGAGGATGGAGACCGCTGCAGAACTGTAAGCCCCCCAGGGGCTGACGGAAGCCTGGGAATACCCGAGACACCAGAGTCGCTGCTGCCCTGGGTGGAAGGAAACCTGCCCTGGAAGATGGGAAATGCAATAAGGAGAAAGTACCAAGGTACATGATGCTGTGAAAACGGAGATGTTTTAATTAAATTAACAATTAAAATCATTTTAATTATGTGAATTATTTGAATTCATGTTAGTTCTTTTTAGGAAATTAATACTTAAAGCAAGTTTGTTTTCTGAATTGTTTGATTTAATTGAGTCAGCACAAGAGTTAGCATTGATATCTGACCCTCTTCCAGGGTTGGGGCAGAGGAGATGGGGGCAGAGGAGACAGGCCTCCCACCCGCTTTCCCCTGGAGCTCAGCCAGAATTTCCCATTGAGGAGCCCTCAGCTCCCTGAGAGCCAGGAGCTCTTGCGGAGAAGCCGCTGTCGGCATGCCACCCGCTTTGATGGCCCTGCTCTGCCATCCCTGCGCTCCAAGGGCCGGACCCTGCCGCTGCCTGTGCCAGACGGGTCTCAGGGAGGTGCCAGCCAGGGGTTATGCATGGCGGGGCCTGGGCATCGCTGTCCAGATTCCGTGGCTGCCGGTTTCATTCTCTCGCTGTTTGTCCCCCTAGCAAGACTCATGAGGTTCCTTGAGGACAAGACCCCCTCCTGCCACCTGGTCTGTTTCATGAACGTTCTCTGCACGAGTACAGCCCCGGGATGCAGCCCTCGGGAATCAGGGTGTCGGCCATAGTAGGGCGGGTCGCTCTGCTGGGCACCATGATGGATATTAACCGCTGTGCTTCACTTTGGGGACGTGTTTAAGTACAAAAGTAATTTTAAAATTTCACCATTATTTCAAGACAGCTAAGAGCCTATTAGCACAGAATCCCTGGTCTGAATGAAATCAAACGGTTCTTATTAATTATTCATGATGCCACGAATATGTAGCCTTATTTTTTATAATTGCCAGTCTGTATAATTAACCTTTCATTTGGTTAAAGTACTTAACACTAAGTAGAGCTGTAATTTCAACTGTTTATAAAGCATATGGAAGAATGTTTAAATGTTTAATTAGAACCACTTTTTTAAGTTTCATAGAGAATTTTTTTTCTTGTCAACAAGGGTCTTTAATTATTTAAACCAAAAGAGAAAAACAGACCAGAAAAGAAAAACAACTAGTAAAGCTCGGAACTGCGAAGGTGGCATCATTCCGTTAGTCTCGGGTTTTGCTTCCTGGGTTTGTGACGTGGTCAGAGTCCTTGTCTTTGATTTCCTAACACAAGTTGTTAAAGTTGGAAGTGAGTGTGAAATTGAGTTAGTCTAGCTTTATTCTTTCACGGATGAGAAGTGAATTATCTTCAGCAAGGTGGGTGCAGGCGTGGTCCCCGGGGGTCACTGTGGTGAACAGGCCGCCCTTGTGGGGAGCCAAGTTCGTCATCACTGGGACAGAGCCCAGGACACTTCCCCAGCTGGCCAGCCTCTTCCTAGAACCTCACACATTGCAAAGGATGGAGTCCAGATCTATACCGTGAAGAAACGAGGGTGGTTACAGAAAGCACCACGATCTCAGCTGAGTGGCTCTGAGCACCCCAACGTTGGGGCACCTCAGCATCCTGTGTGGCTCAGGCTGTGCCCAGCAGGGAGGCCGGCCCGATCGAGCTGCGGTCTCCACCCTGAGAGTGAGGGCTCCTTCCCCCAGCGCGAGTTAAAGCATCATGTGTCCACCTGTGCAGTGGCTGGTCCCAGTGGCCCTGGAGGGCTGAAACCCTGGGTCCCGCCACTGGTCCGGGGCATCCGTTTCCCCTTCCTGCAGTTCCTGTGTCTGTGTGTCCAGGGGCCTCCGATCCCTGTCTTAGGACCATGGCTGAGGGGTCAAGTTCACCCGCTTTGGAGCTGGCCCGGATCTTGGTTCTGTGGATCCTCGCTGTGTGGCTCTGGAGCAGTTCTGTCCTCAGGAGATGGATCCTCACAGCCGCCTCTTAGGGCCATGAGGAGAATTAATAGGACGACCCCCGGGTAGCTGCTCAAAGCCCTGTGCGGGGCCAGCCCTGTGTCTCCACCAGTTCCTTTGCTCTGTGCTCCCCCCCACTGTCACATCGCCAGCCTTTATTTCCTTTTCCTTGGACCCAGACAGCGAATGCTCCGCTGGTCTTGGCAGCCCCTTCTCTAGTCTATCCTCAAATCACTTCCTGACGGATAGCCATGACTAGCCATCGGCGTGACCAAAACCCCACAAAATAGAACCCAACTTTCCTATTAAGCTGTACAGAGCTGTCCCAGCCCCACTTCCCACAGGTTGGCCTCATTCACCATGGGATCCGTGGTTCTCACCTGGGGCTGGGGGTGCCCCTGGCATCTGGTGGGGAGTGTCAGGGATGTCCCTCCAGGCCCAGTACAGTCCCCCAGCCAGTGGCCGGCAGACAGCAGCACCCAACCTGATGTCCCTGTGGCTTCTGGTTCCCCGAGGCTGGCTGTGCTTTGCTGCCTCTACATGTTCTCAGACGTGTGCCCTCTCTCCACCTTCACTGGTTAGCAGTGTTCCATCCATTAGAGCTCAAAGCACTGCCTCCCGGCAATGCAGCCCCTTCTCCTGGCCTACCGTCTGCCTGTGCCCCACGGTCTGTACCGTGTCCTCACGGACCGATCAGAGCGAGGCTCCCAGGGATGGAAAGGTTCCTGCTTGTGTCTGCTTGTGTCTCTGTCCCGCCTTCTCTGGACCCGGCACCGTGGCCTTTGCCGACAGAGGTCTTGGGTTGATTGTCAGCGAAGCAGACAATCTATATGGCTCTAAATGGCTGTGAACATGCTTGATTGGGTTATTTTAAAAATAGTTGTATATGTAAACATTTGAGTGTGACACAGGTGGATTTTTGGGCTAATGGTCTTGTTCTTCAGGGAGTAACCATAGGCCCATGCACAAGGACCATTTCCAGCCGATTTATGGAACGCTGTTCTACCTGGTTAATTTTCAACGTTATCTCAGCCTGAGAGGTAGGTCAGCATGTGACGAAGTTCACTGGTTTGAATCCTAATCTGCTCCTTAGGAGCTGCACCTTCCATGCCTTCGTTTCTTCCTTGGTTAGGTAGGGAAGGTATGAGCTACCTCAGAGTTGTGAGTGAGGCCTGCATCGAGTGACCGCATTAAAGTGACAAGGACTGCACCCGGAGTGTTGATATTTAAAGACCTTTAAACATCGCGATGCTGCATTTTGGTACCCAGGTAAAACAGCAAAGTTCTTTCAGATGCAGACACAGACCCTCGGTGAGGTGGGGGGCTGATGGCAGGAGGTGGACCACCGACCCTGTAACGAGGGCGTGGTCTGCTCGAGGCTGAACGAAGTGCACATCATTGCATGTACCACGGAAGTCCCTCTCGTGAAGTCCTGGAAGGGTCCATGTGGCTGAGCCGTGTGGTCTGTCCATGACGTCCGGCAGAAGCAGAGCTTTCGGGTGCAGCCTTGCTCTTGTGCGCACAGCCCTCAACGGTCTCAAAAGTCTGAGGCTTAAAGCAGGCTTGGGGTTTCCTTACACCTCCTGGACATCTAATTTGCCTGGCAAACATGTTTTTCTTGAGTGTAAAGGTGAAGGAGTGGGTGATTCTGGTGAAAGTGTACTAATTACTGTACTTCTGGGTCAGTGGCGCTCGGTTGAAGACACTATCTGCCCTGGATGGACATCTCTGGGATGGTGAGAACCGGTGGCTGGATGTCGCGGGGTTGCCAAGAAGATGCCAATTTTTTCCTTTTTCCTGAGTAACAACACCCTACTTTGTTTAGGGAAGCAGCACACCCAGCTGAAAATCCAATTCTCTTGTACGGCGGAGCGGCTGGTGACACAGGTCCAGATGCTGGGATGCTGATGGGGGGTCCTGGAGTGGGAGGTGTCAGGAGGCTTTCCTGACCCACAGCAGCCCTGGGCCCTTGTCCGGCCTTCTTGCCCGGGGCATGACACCTGGAGGGAAAGCAGCTTCGGGGGCCCGAGGGCCAGAAGGCAGAGTCCTGGCGTGTGAGGCAGGCCTGGGCCAGGCTCCTCGGAGGATGTCACAGACCTGCTGCCCATGCAGGGACCACCCACCTCTGAGCCCCACGCAGATTTTCCTCCATAGCCGAGTGAAATCCTGGTACAGCGAGTGAGGCAGTCAGAGGCACCTTTTGTGGAAGGAGGACAAAGCTGGAGAGAAAGAGGTTTTCCTAAAGGCACAAGGCGCTGATTCTGCGTTAGGGATAATTCCTAGGAGTGTGGTTGCTGGTGGGTGGAAAACTAGCCAGAGAATAAGTGGGAGTGGCACTTGCTGGTATTTAACTGATTCGTTCACGAATGGTCCGAGCAGTTCCAGTGAAAAGAACATTTCGGACCCAGAAGTTTTCATCCTGCCTGACAATGAGCATGACCGTGGGCTGTTCCATCCTTCCTGGGCGACAGTGAGAGGGTCTCAGGCCCTTCCGGCCCTGTGCTGGCATTTCCCCAGGGTGTGTGCCCCATCCTGAATAGGCTGGAATGCCTCTGGGTGCAGCTGAGTCTCTTGAAAAGGGAAGAGACATGTGATGTGCTCTGGCTGAACAGGAAAACGAGGGAGGACAGGGAGAGGGGCCTGGAGGTGAGGAGGATGGTGAGCAACACTGGGGACAGAGGAAGTAGGGTAACACCAGGGACAGGGGGACGGAGGGTAACGCCGGGGACAGGGGATGGAGGGTAACACCACTTCTCCAGGTGCCTTTGGGGGATGCTGCCGCCTCTCGCACCCCAGAGTGAAGTCAACAGGATTCTGTCCCGAGGAGCCCCAGAGCCTGGCAGCTGGGATTGTCGCAGTATGAACCACTGTTCACTAGCTCTGCACCCTGGGACAGGCTCCCTGGTGTTTCCACCTTGGTTTCCCATCTGGACAGTGGGACCCTGAGTGTCCCCGTCCCAGCTGCGCCCAGAGCCCTGGACTCCAGCGTGTCGTCGGCACTCATTAGCGTTTCTTTTGTTGTGGTCCGTGGACGAAGTGGCTCTCTCTTTGTGTGTTCACAGCCCTCCTGCTCACTTTACCTTCTGGGAACACTTTTTACATAGCTTCGTATGTGGGGAGGACTCGAGTGATTAATGGAATGTTTCATCAGGTGCAGTTCTTCTGTTTCCCAGTTTTGACACAACATTTGGTGAAATTTCCAGGGACTCCTGTGGTCAGCCTCACGGTTTCACTCTGTCACTTTCTAATGCAGTATTCTTTGGGAGTCTTTTCAATTAAGCGCCATCATTTAAAAATAAGTTTTATAATATGCAGTTTCAGGTTAATTCTTTACCTTTGTGTCTCAGGCAGTAGCTACCTACCTGTGAGTAGTCACAAAGGTTCACGCAGTTTTCTCTAGCTGTCCCTAGCTCGTAGCTCAGCAGGTCCCTTCAGATGAGTCAGCCAGCTGTGTACCTGCATGTTCAGGATACTTGTCAGGGGCCTTCCTCAGAGCAAGACCGACGCTCACCTCATCCTTGGGACTTTGGAGCCCGCCCTGGAGAGACTCCAGCCACGTCCAAAGGGGCCGTCCGGGTCCCACAGGCTGGTGGGAGTGACTTCTGAGCCACTCCAGACCACACTTTGTGTTCCTACACCCCACAAAGCCACTTAAAGTGCCATGTTCTGGTGCTGTGTGCCTCACCAGTGTGCCATACAAGCCTGCACGGGGATCTGAGCGGGCGCTGCCTTCCTCAGGCTATGCTGGAGTTTTGGGGCAACTGGAGCACTCCTGGCTGTGATTCTCGCCACTGTCTGGGCTTCCCTAGAGGGTCTCACCTGCAGCGTGAGGACCACATCGGCAGCCACTGAGGAGCCGCCAGGTGCAGCGTTGGTCCCACTCAGTCCTTCTCGACTTTGGTGAGAGAGTAGACAGCAAAACTTCAGCTGGGAGCCCCAGGCCTTCTCTGCTTGGGGCCCTGGGACTGACATAGCACAGATCCTGCCATCCACGTGCTGGGGGCCCCGCCGTGCGGCTCCCTCCTCTGGTCAGGGGCTGCACCCTTGGGCTGTGCAGCTCCTGGTTCTCACACTCAGGGGCCCAGGGAGGGTGGTGGATGAAGAGAGAAGGAGAAGGGTGGCAGTTTGAGCCCAATTGTGTTGGCTTCATCTTCCGCCTCTTGTCCCTAAGTACATTGGCAAAGTTTTCCAGGTGAAAACTCAGAAGGGATTTTTAATGACTGGAATCTGTGAATTCCATGGAAGCCAAGTCTGTCCACCTCTTTCACCCACCTCATTTCTCCCCGTTGGGGCTGATTTTGGCAGCGTTCATAGGGGCAGGGACGGAAGGGGTGGGGGCCAGCCGTCGGCCCTGTGTCCCTCCCTTCCTCCCCTCAGCGCCACAGCATTTCGGTGTCATCCCCTTCCGTGCACGCGTCCTCATGAAAACCAAGTGCGGCTGGAGGGAGATGCCTGCGCCCACTCCCGTGACCTTCCCGGCCGGCCTGGCTGCAGCGGCCTCTCGGCAGGCATCTTTCTGGTGCTGCCTCCGTGCCCCTCCCATCACCTGATGCTCGTGTTCCTGAATCTTCACGCGTGTGCTCTGTGCAGCCACCTCACGGGCTCCCTGAGAAGGAAGACAGTGTCTCACACTGGTCAGAATGCTCTTCTCTGTCCACTGAATAGTCCAACACAGAATCATTCCTCTGTGATTATTTATGCTTTGTTATGTAGAACTGGAATAAAGAAAAAGTGAATTTAGACATTACAGCCATCAGGTTGAAGCTTAGTAATTGCATTAGGGAATTAAATAGAAGCATTTGAGCTTCTCGAGTTCTAATTCCACATCTTCGTATCCCCATCACCCCCCATACCCAGTGTCTAACAGAGCTCTTGGTCTAGGAGTTTCTTGATAAATGCTTACTGAATTGAACTGGACTGAGCTTAACATTCCCACCCAGAGTTAGAAGCCAGTCCCTGAATAAATTGCATTTAGAATATGAGTTTGATGTTACTGTGGTAAGGGGTATCCTACACGTCATAATTCCTAGTCAATATCGGGTATTTAGTCAAATAGACTCAAGTATAGAGAAGCATAGGCCCATCTGGCAAAAGGGCAAGGCACGCTGCTTTAGGTCCAGGTCCCCAATATCAACTATGAAAATAAAACGTCAACTCCAATGACAGCCCTGTCCTCAGCTGGTCACTGTTTATGCTAACAATTATAAACAGCTTGAACTTGCTGTCCTGAGAGGCAACACACCCTCCATTCTCTCTGCAGTGTAGCTGCCTTGGTGGATGGAACATGCCCCTCCTCCCTCCCTCTCCCTATCCCTCCCTCCCCCCTCCTCTCTCCCTCCCTCTCCCCTCCTCTCTCCCTCCTTCCCCTCTCCTTCTTCCTATCTTCTCTCACCTTTCTCCCCCCACCTTCTCTCCTGGACAAGGGGCAGAAGAGAGGAGATCTCCGGAATCTTCTGCTTCATCCAAGCAGCTTGGGGGCAGCATCAACAGCTGCAATTTGGCTGCCCCAGCAGGTGCCTCAGGGCAGCCTTTCTAATGGGAATCCTGGAATCATGTCTTTCCTTAATGTGTCCTGAAGGCTGGAGGACATGAAGTGAAACAATGCTCCATGCTCAGTCCTGTGATTTTGTGTAATTATTGGACTTACTTTGAAATTTAACTAAATGATACCCAAGGTAGAGCATGAAAAAAAAGAAAAAACAGGCTATGGTGTTTGAAAAACAAACAAAACCGTTTGGTTTGTTGGTTTGTTCTTAGACCTTCACAGGCTCCTAGGTCACACGTTTCAGTTTCTTAGCAAGTGGCATTCTCTGCAGAAGCTGTGTCAGTCTCTGTTTGATGATGTCAGCCACAGCAGAAAGAAGCACTCCGTAGGCCCCGTGCTCAGCACCTTGGCGTGAGCTCCTGCCATCTTCTGTTCATGCTCATCACAGCTCTGTGCAGTGGGCATCCTCCTGATCCCTGTGGGAGGATGGAGGATGGAGGCGGAAGGGTGAGTGATGGCAGGATCACATGAGGGGTCTCTCCCGAGGTAGGGAGGGGAACTGGCCCAGGACCTTAGTGCCCATCGCATCCTTCTTCCTCCTCCTCTGCCTCTCTGTGACTGTTTGACTCAGGCTGCAGGGACAGACATGAGTATGTGCAGAGCCTGTGTGCACCCCTGGGAATGTGTGCTCATATTGGCAGGGAGGGATGTGAGTGTGTACAGAGCGTGTGTGCACACCTTGGCGGTGTATGCCGGCGTTGGCAGGGACAGATGTGAGCGCGTATGGAATGTGTGTGCACACCTTGGGGATGTGTGCTGGCATTGGCAGGGACAGATGTGTACAGAGCGTGTGTGCACACCTCGGGGTGTATGCTGTCGTTGGCATGGACAGACGTGAGCGTGTACAGAGCGTGTGTGCACACCTGGGGGTGTGTGCTGGTGTTGATAGGGACAGATGTGTACAGAGCGTGTGTGCACACCTGGGGGTGTGTGCTTATGATGTTTTGTAACCGGCAAATACGTGGCCTGTTGCATCGGGCGGCCCTGCGCCCATGCTGAGCCCGTCAGTGGCCCTCGGGTTGGGGTCTCCATCTGCCCAGACAGCACTCGAGTGGCTTGAGGTTTCAGATTCTTCCTCTACGGATACTTGGGCTTCCTCAGGACCAAACATCAGAACCAGCCAACTGCAAACTACAAGAACGTTCAAATGCATCTTCAGTAGGAAAAACAAAAGCAATTGGAAAAATTTTCCAACGTGACCCCGTGGTTAAGCCGTTAGATACTCCAGCCAACAGATTGAGTCACTTTAAAATTCACACCAATTAAAATGGTTGTAAGAGTTGCAGAGCTTTACCGCTAAACCTTGAAATAATTGAAGCATTCTGCTCCACTTGCTTACAAACTAGAGTTGGGGATACCTTTCAGTCCAAAGTAGCAACCTTCTAAATCCAGCTTAGATGCGAGGCTCCCACTGACACAGGAAGAGACAGTGGCCCTTGATTATTCTCCTGTGTTCAGATACTGTGTCATTTCTTTTTGTTTTTTTCTTTCTTTTTTTTTTTTTTTTTTGTATCCTGATCATCACTTCTGCTTTTCCAATTCAAACTAAAGGGAGTTTAGCTCTGTTTTGGAGAAGCTGTGGTTAGTAGTTTCTTTTCATGGTTTGCTTAATCTCTTAAGTCTGGTGCTTACATTACCCAAATAGACTTTTCTTTAGTACGACAGTGCCATAACCCAGGGCTTCTCCCTCCACATCTGCTCCCCAGGAGGCTCCCTAGGAATGGGCGCTGGAGATCCAGCCCCCCTCCATGTGCCATTTTCTTTGAGTCCAAGGTAGCTTTGGCTCAGAGAAGAAAAGAGGCCTCCGGGTTAGGTGCCTCTGACTGCTTGCTTGTGAAATGTTTAATGATAAGGCGACTTCCAAACTAATTTACACATTGATAGTTGTAGCTTGAAGTATCACCGCAGTCATAAGAACAAGAAACACTCCCATAAAGTAGATAAGCAGAAAAAAGCCATAGAAGTTTAATAAAGCGCAAATAAAATGGTGTTGTAAGAATGTACAGTGGGAAATGCTCTCAGTCCAGCCAGATCCAGCTGTGGCGTCAGTCCAGCTGTGGTGTCCTCCTGTAAAAACATTCAGCCACATGTGGCCCTGATCGCAATCACTACTCTGAATTGTGATCCAGAATGTTGTTGGGGGCCGATGCCGGGACTGTTCCAGCAGTTCAATCTGATTGGGCGTCACGGTGGTGATGTGCTTAGCGCGGCCAGCTGGGCTGAGTGGTGGCCACCCGTGCACTCGCCACGTGCAGCCGTTATTCTGGTGATGGGGTTGCATGCGCCCCGGCTTGTCCACCTGGGCTATTAAAGTACTGGGAACCCAACCGCGGGCGGTGCCTCCCGATATGGGAGCTGTCTTTTTTATCCAGGGCCCTCTGGCGCTGCAGAACCCTGCTGCCAGTCTGAGCTCACAAGGAGGTACCGGAGGGCTCTGCTGGGGCATGGAGGTCCCTGAGCAGGTGGTCGCTTATTGCTTGTGGAGTGGTCCATGGCCTGTGAGTTTATTCTCGGGGTTTGTGTGGGCGAGGTTAACCAGTTCACAGCTGGGCACTTACCCCTTACACAGGTGACACTAGTTAAAGTGGAATCTATATTAGCTCACACGGGAGTGTGTGAGGAGCTGGGAGGGTGGGGAGGCTTGGCCTTAGCACTAGGTTCCCGGGCTCCTGACGTTTCTGCGTCTTCCAGTTGAGGGGCCGTCAGAGCCGCTGTGGGTCCTGAAGACAGTGGGTGCCATATGGACCAGGGGATGCAGAAGCCTCTAGAGGCTGCGGGAGGCAAGGAGACGGTCGCTTCCCCAGAGCCAGCCCTGCCGCCACTTCGACGTTAGATGGTGGGACCTGTTTTGAACTCCAGCTTCCAGAAATGTGAGAAAATAAGTCAGAGTTTAGGGCGCTAAATTTGGGGTGATTTAGTGGAGAAATAGAAAACTAGCCCACAAATGTGCACGCATTGAAATGTGCTCTGTCCAGGTGTTCACAGTGGTGTGAGGGAGATGGCATCAGGGTTCTGGGAACTGTGCAGTTTTACTGAAGGAAGGGGGCTCGCCACGCCTTTCCTCATATAACTGAAGGTATGTATGCCTGCCACACTGCCCAGGAGACAGGGACTAGAATTCTGACTTTATTTCTTATGGGAACCAAGCCACAGTCAGAACACGGTGAGGGCCGAGACGAGCTTCCTACAGCGTGAACTGGGAAGAGGAATCGCAAGTAGTTTGTGTTTTTCTACACAGACCTGTCCTTTTCAGGTTTTGTTAAGTTTTGGAAAAAGGGAGAAGCCAGGCACACCTCGGCGAGGGACAGTGTTTCTGGAGGTGGTGCGGCTTCAGCCTGAAAATGGCCGTGTGGTTGGGAGGCTCAGAAACTGCCCTCCAAGGGCACTCATCTATTCCTTATTGCAGTAATACCTCGTTTACAGAAATCCACAGAAATGACAGTGCGGGAGGCTTCTGGTCTGGATGGGTTTGTGTGGACCGAGGTCACGGGGTGTTGTCCCAAGTGCTAATCCTGACCTGGCAGAGGCTCTGTTCCCAAATAATTATTCCACAGTTTCAGAGCCTATATCTGAGTGATAGTCTTTTAACTTTGTTGCATAAAAGGAAACAAAGTATGTCTTGAGGGTCTAAAAATCCATGTGGTAATCATGGCTGTAAACTCATACATGGGGCTTTGGGATGGAGTGAAAACCACCGTCACCTGGCGTGGACGCTGCGTGGTATTTTTAGCATGGTGGCCTGCTCTTGCCTTGAACTCTATCTGCAGTGTGAGCAACAGCTGTGCATTTGAGAAATGTGGACAGGTCAGGCTTGCTCCTCCAGGGGCCTGCAGGCATCCGGGTGAGGGGCCTGGGATGAGGCCACATCAGTGGGAAGGAGCTTGGTTGTGTCAGCAGATATGTCTGCCTCTACAGGCCCGCAAGCCAGCCAGAACCCAGTTTTCCTTTGGTCATCTAATGCCAGAAGAAACCTGTTTCTTAGAGATTCTCATAATTTATATTAATGAACCATTTGACCGTACATAAAATGTTATAAATGCATGAGGCTTTACAACTTGGCAGATGTGTAACTCACATGTCGTTGTACCAAACTGTTGAAGATATTTGTTTCACTTGAAGGCTGTTAGCATTTTATGTGCAAAGCAAATGCCAGTAGCGTTTTGCAGGAGTATTTTGGAATTTTAAACACAGTGGGATAGTGCTGGGTCTCTGGGATACTGGTGAGGTGGACGTGACCTCAAGCTCTTGTAGCTTGCAAGCAGGATTGCTAAATTGTCACAACTGCAGTGCTGGAAAGTCAAAGTGGATTTCTGTAAATGAGGTATTAGTGCAATAAGGAACAGGTGAGTGCCCGTGGAGGGCAGTTTCTGAGCCTCCCAGACACCCCAGGAGGAAGCGGGGGACGGGGGCAGTTACCCACCAGAACCTGGACGGTGAAGCTGGGTTTGCCGGTGGCCCTGCTTGGCAGGTCATTACATGCAATAAGAAACAGGTGAGTGCCCTTGAGAGCGGTTTCTCGGCCCCCTTCAGAACCACAAGTGGAAGACGCTCCAAGGTGGGGGGTGGGGGTTCGGTTAATCCACAGGAGCCTGGATGGTGGAGCTGGGTTTGCTGGTGGTCCTGCGTGGCAGGTCATTACATGCAATAAGGAACAGGTGACTGCCCTTGAGGGCGGTTTCTCGGCCTGCTTCAGAACTGCAAGTGGAAGACGCCCCAAAGTGAGGGGGGGGCTGGTGGTCGGTTATCCAGTGGGGCCGGATTTGCTGGTGGCCGCTGCGTGGCAGGTCACGGCGTGGAGCGATGGGAGGGGAGTGGAGTGGGAATAGAGGATGCACCCTCCACAGCTACTGCTGGGAGTTGGCTCTGGTAGCAGAAGGGGCATAGATAGAGGGATTCCCATCAGGGGCAACACGACTGGGGTCCCACGTGTGGTGGATGCCGAGGTGTGGCTATATGTAATCTCAGTCTGCACAGCCGTCCTGGTGAGTGGGTTCAGTTACCTTCCCATCTCACATTTGAGAAATCTCGGGGGCTCACATCACAGCTAGGTGGGTTGGAACTAATGTCTCAGGCAGGACGTTGGCCCCAGAGCCCAGATCTTACCCGCCCCCGCTCTTTTCAGTCCACCAAGCTTGTAGAGAGGGTTGTGTGGTGGTGGGTGGCGGCTGAGAAACCAACACAGTAGAAGGCGGGGAGGAACTAAACCAGGCAGGAGACACAGGCAGTGCTTGGGAGGTCTGCACGGGGTGTGGGTGTGGGAGACACCTCTGGGCCAGTGAACCCCGTTCTGTGCTCCTGGCTTGCCCAACCTTGGCCCTCAGCCACATGCTGCGTGCTTTAGGTGAAATCTCAGTCGCTCGTGTGGTGCGGGCATCTTTTCTCCCTGGCTTTGCCTCTCTTTAAATCACGGAGTCTCAGTGGGGATGGCGGGGCGGATGGTGGTCCATGGAATTTGCCCTCCACCTCCTCATCCTTGTCCTGTCCTGTCTGGCCTGTTACCTGAATCTGTGTCTCTTCAGAGCCTGCAAATGAGTGGAGGCCACGACAGCCTCTCGCTGACCGACCTCTCAAACTTTTATTCATCAGAATAGTGTTAAATGCCGATGCCTAGGCACCCCCATTGGACTCTACGCCTGCCTAGCATGGGTACTTTGGGGAAGGTAGAGGATTGCTGGGCTGTTCCAGGGGGGAATTTGCATTGTTGAATGTCTATTGTGTTCCTTCCAGCACTCTACTTTCCACGCACACGTGGCATTAAACCTGGAAGACCTCTGGGTGCTGTGCTGGTGAGGAAGCCCCGGCTGGACGAGGGGCTGCTGGGGCTCGGACTTGATTCCTGGGCTGGGGGCTGCGGGCTTATTCTCTTCAGTGGGTCTGCTGATGGGATGCCCTGAGAAGTCCTGCTGTGCACTCAGGGGAAGGTGCAGAGACAGGCTCAGAAAAGACAGACCATGGATTTAAAAATTCCTACTGGAAAATCTTTTATGAGCAAAGTAATTTGCATCTAACTGAAGACAATCATTGCTTGAATAATTGGTTTGTTTACAAAGTTGGTCCTATGAACAGATTAAAGTTTTCATTCATGCCTTATCTATAATGTGAATAGGAGCTATTACCGCAACTTAAATTAGCTTTAAATTTCGTATCAGATTGCAGTCCAGATGACAAACGGCTGCTTGATAATCTAATTGATAAAACGGAGGAATTTAGTGCTTGGAACCCAGAGTGAAGGGAACAGAATTGCTTTGGTTTCTCAAAAGGGTGTTGACTGAGTGGTGACCTGGGGTGAAGAGAAGTGGCTAGAGTCATTACACTCGAGGAGATGATCTGCCCCCGCCTTTCTCAGCTGTCTTCTGGACAAAACAAAGGGTGATAAATGGAAAAAATTCAGCACTGAGTTCGTCTATGCCCTGAGCTTCTCATACAGTCATTAATGGGCTGTATCTGTGAAGCCTCCATACAGGCACAAAGGAATTAGGCTAGAGTAAGGCGGCCGGCGACCTCTGGCGTCTGGACCGCGTGTCACTTCCTAAAGCCCTTTTGGGTGAAATGACAGTGGCAATGTCGTTGTTCGGAGGAGTGTAATCTCACGTATGAGATGCAGATTTTAAACACCAAAGTCAGGAAGCTTGGTGGGAGTGGCTGTCTTCCAAGTGGTTTTCTGTGCTGCCATGGATGAGGCGTGGATGTGTCATCTGTTGGTGAGATCCACTGGTGAAGGGGCTAAGCAAACCATGGAGGTCGGGGGTGTGAAGCTGCATCTCTTCTGGCATCCCAAGGAAATACATCTTGTAAAACTTGTGAATTTGACCCTGACCCTAACCCCAACCCTGAGTGTTGAAGTCTGGTGCAGTGTCTTGAGCCCTCTTCTGCATTGAGGGTGACTGTAAATGACCGATTCCTCAGTGGTGAAAGTTCAAATGTAGCTTCCCTGAGGAAGCCAGACCTCGGTCACCCGTATCTCCATTGTAAACACTGCGGCCCCTACGCGGGTGGCTGCAAGTTTCCAGGCCTTCCTTGGAGAAGCAGCCGTGAGGTGCTTGATGATTTGATAACATCAGCCACCTTGTGTCTTCTGTCTAATCACGGTACAAATGATTCTCCTACAAGGAAATGGATCTGGTTTCTTCCTGATCGTTGGAAGAAGCAGCCTGCCTAGGGACTCCACCGTCCTCTGCACTTTCACAGCGAAGCCTGTGTCTGTCTCCAAGGAGTGTCACGTGTGTCGTGGGAATCGCTTCCTTAATTCTTCCTGCTTTTGATAGCTCGGGTAGCTCTGCCTGTTTCACCCGGGATGAGCAGCGGGTGGTCTCTGGCTGCTGTGGGACTAGGGCTTGGGGGTGCATCATCACATCCGGTGGCCTGTCCAGGTGGGCATCATTGTCTTTTGCCTGTTGCCTGAGGCAGCTGTGATGCCATGGGGGTCATGCTTGTCAGGGCCAACCCAGTTCTTCCCGTGTACACCTCTCCTGCTGGAGTGCCTTTCCTTATGATGACTTGTTGAATTAACGTGGAGAATGCAGAGAGGCTCTGGGCCTCTCTCTCTCCCATTCTTACTCCCTGGAGCTGTGAAGCCCGAGAAGGGAGCCCATAGCCAGAGGCTCCTTTAAATTTAATTAGAATAAAGATTTGATTACATAGCTAAACACATTTGAAAAGAACTTCACAGATGAAATTCCAGATTCAACCCTTCAGGCCCAGTGGCCACGTTTCGGGGCTCAGCAGCTGTAGGTGGCTGTTGTCTTTCTGTGTTGGCTGAGCAGATTGGGGCGTTTCCAGTTCAGCAGGCAACTCTCTTGCATGGCTCTGCCTGTGGTGAGGGCACCTAGGCTGGAGAGCCTCGTGGGGATCCCTTAGGCCTCCGGCTGCAGCCAGGCTGCACGGTTCCTGTGCCCCGGGTCCTCTGCAGGCCCAGATGGATCCCACCACAGAGCCAGCACTGCTAGACTTGGGTACTGTGTGCAGACAGCAGAGGGTCACGTCCGGGCCTTGCAGGGGCTGGGGTGACTGGCCTCCTTGGCCAGGCTTCTGTTTCCGAGTCTTCAGGGGAAATGCATCCACCATCCACCATCCACACCGTGCACCAGAGGAAAACTGCAGGCTTCTCTGTGGATGGTGAATTGAGATCATGCAGAGTGACTAGGTTTGGGCTCCTGAGCAGCGTGGAACCTGATACCTTTAGGTGGAACCTGACATGCCTCCATGTGTACATGGCAAAGAGAATGCAGCATTGTCAGCTTGAATCCAGATGTGCTCCCGTTTTGAGGTGGAAGGTTCTGGGAGTATTGGCCATTGGTGATTGTGCTGCCGTGGAGGACTTTGAATGCAGGCACTGGTTTGGGATAACCCTGGTTTCCTGGTCCTGTATGTGGGCATCCCTGAATATCCCGGACTGGAGGAAGGCAGGGCAGATGGGAGGGTGACAAGAGGTGTCAGGTGTTTCCAGCTTTGGGGACTGATGCCATCAGATGGCCGAGATCAGGATGGTGGTGGCCAGGGACCAAAGCAGAGGTGCGTGGAAATGCCATGTTCCTCGGAGCATGGGGAGGACCTCTTGAACTCTATTCCTGGGCAACAGATCTTCCATTCTCAGGAATCTGTGCCATTGTAATTGAGTAGCAAATTCTGTAATTGCTCTAATTACTTACTGTTAAGTCCCCATGCCAATTACCATAAATTAGCAACAGTGATAACAGTTTGCCTGGTCAAACCTTACCAAGAAAAACCAGTGGACCTAGTTTTAGTTGCCTCCAGTTCCCTCCAAATCAGATTCCTTAGCGGCTTGTGTCCCCACACTTGCTGCAGTTCCTCCTGGGCCTGGCAGGCACATTCCAGACATTCACATCTCAGCTCAGATGCAGGCGTGCACATTATTTATAGAAAATCGCACTGCGCTGTGATCGGCTTGAGCTGACGTTCTCTAGGTGGGAGGTGGAGGTTCAAAAGTTCTAATGGGATGAAATTAGAAATATGAATTTTAAAAATTCACGTGTTATGAACTCTGTTCAGTGATTTTCTCTGAAATGAGAGACTATTTGCAGATGAGGCAGTCAGCCTGCAGCTCTCCTTAAATCTGTCCTAGACCTCGATGCCATCCTTCGGCCTCTTCCTGGGTGTGGGGTGCTCTGCTTGAAGCAAAACCAAAGGAAAGAACGTGGTCTGCATCACTACTGCAGCCAGCTCAACGCGCACACCCACTGGGAGGGGGGTTTGATCACTTAACATTTTAAATGCATTTAACATTAAACCAGCAAGTCAGCCAGTGCTTTCTGTACGCAAGCTGCCTGGCTCATGGGAACCTGACACTTGACTTTTAGGAAGAGAGTACTTGCTTCTGTGGAGTGTCAATATTTGCCTCATTTCTTGAGACTCTGCTCAAAGTGATGAACGTGAGTAAATTAGGACCTTTTTTTTGTAAATTGGGCCACAGACCTCTCTAGGCAGAGTCAGGGGAGTAAACGGCTGTGAAAGATGCCGCCTGATGTGAGCCACGGCCAGGCACTTTGGAACCTGGGATCCCATCTCCAGCCTTTCAAAGGACACAGACGAATATAAAATGCAGATGGGAGAGTTCATAATTTGGGCATCTCTGTTCTTTTGAAATCAAAGTGCAAAGAAAAAGTTTTGCCTTGAGGTCTTAACCCATACTTGTTTTTCTCCTGAGGTTTTAAGATTTTCTTAACTGCTTTTCTCTCCCCCAATCCTTGAGGAAGTTCTATCTTCATATCTTCTTAAAAGGTATGGTTAAAAGATATGGTTAAATTCAACACTGAAATATAAAAACATGCTTTCATATTTTTCTTTAAACTGAGGTATCTGACATTGGTGAAGAACTAACTGGGAGTATTGGTTTATTTTTATTTTTTTGAGACAGTCTTGCTGCGTTGCCCAGGCTGGAATGCAGTGGCACGATCTTGGCTCACTGCAGCCTCACCTCTTGGTTCACGCCATTCTCCTGCCTCAGCCTTCTGAGTAGCTGGGATTATAAGTGCCTGCCACCATGGCTGGTTCATTTTTGTATTAGTAGAGACGGGGTTTCAACATGTTGGCCAGGCTGGTCTTGAACTCCTGACCTCAGGTGATTCGCTCACCTTGGCCTCCCAAAGTGCTGGGATTACAGGCAAGAGCCACCACACTCGGCCTGGGATATTCTTGATTATAATTGTAACATATCCCTTTAATAAAAACAAAACAGAACAACAACAACAACAAAACAACAGCTGTCTGAAAAGTCTCGAAATTAAAGAGCTCAATTGGACAGGGATTTGGACACCAGTTGAATGGCCCAGCACACCATAGTTACATGGGCCACTCGGCCTGTTAGGTCCTTAGGGTATTTGAAGTCATATGGATATTTGCATTTCTGCCTCTGGATATCGTGTTAGTATTCGGCTAGTGTTTGAGGGCCAGGCTCAGATCCGGGAAAACAAGAGCCCCTGCCCTCACGGCACTTCTCTTCCATGTGTGTGTGTCAGGAAAATAGAAAGCATAAGATATTTTTTTCAATGAGCTGGGAAGATGGAAAAACAAGCTTAAGATGTTTACTTGTTCAGAAGAAGGGAAGTGCAAGGAACACTCAGCTTTGTTGCTGCTGAAGGAGGCCCCTGGTGGAGGCTGTTTCAGAGGTGGGGTTTCTCTGAGAAAGGTGGTAAGAGCCAAATAGGATGCCCCATCTGGTTTGCCAGAGATGGGGAAAGTTAGTATCCCCAAAACAGCTTCAGCATTCTGGCAAAGCTTTGGAAAACCAGCTACGGTGTAGGACCTTGTTGGCCGCTGGGTAGAAGGAAAACATTGCTGGTCCTGAGGACTGTACTGTTGTTCCACTGCTATAAAGAACTATCTGAGGCTGGGTAATAAGGAAAAAAAATGTTTAATCGGCATACAGTTCTGTGGGTTGTACAGGCTTCTACATCTGGGGAAACTTACAATCAGAGTGGAAGGTGAAGGGGAGGCCGGCATGTCTTCACATGGCTGGAAGGGGAGAGAGAGTGAAGGGGAAGGTGCCATGCACTTCCAAACAACCAGATCTCAGGAGAACGATCATGAGGACAGCACTTGGGGGATTGTGCTAAACCATTAGAAACCACCCCCATGAGTCAATCACCTCCCACCAGGGCTCACCTCCAACATAGGGTTAGAGTTCAGCATGAGATTTGGGTGGGGACACACAGCCACACCATGTCAGGCTTCCCATTCTTCTCCTGCACGTGCTTCGCAAATGGTTCTGTCATTGGTTTTTGTTTCTGTTGATACATAATATACGTACATATTTTCAGAGTGCATGTGATACCTTGATTCACCCCTATATTGACGAAATCTGTGTACTTGGGATGTCTTTCACTTTAAATAGTTTCTTTTCCTTGTGCTGGTTATGTTAAGTTATTCTCTCCTAGCTGTTTTGAAATACACAGTAGATGACCCACTGCCATCCCCCTGCTGATTTATCAATAGTAGGTCTCGTGTTCCCATTAGGCTGTGTGTTTGTGCACATTACCAGCCTCTGCCCATCCTGCTTATGAGTGGGCTCTGCTGGGCCCTGTTGACCACCTACTTTTGGCCTCCATGAGATCTGCTCTCAGCTCCTGCTTATGAGTGAGAACATGCGCCGTTTCCTTGCTTGGCTCGTTTGCTTAACGTAATGTCCTCCAACTCCATCCATGCTGCCGCGGATGACAGGGCTCTCCGCTGTGTGGTGGAGTATTGCTCCTGTGTGTGTTCGGGCCACGTTCCCTTCATCCCCTGTTGACGGGCACTCAGGTGATTCCAGACCTTGGCTACTGTGGATGGAAGCTGAGAGCAGTCACTGGCTTTATACTCGGGGGACGTGAGCCACTTTGATGTTCTCAAGCAGCCTATCCCCAAAGCCCTCCGTAGAATGCCGCATTCGTTTGTACTCATGGCTTCTTCCACTAGGATGAACAGCTGGGAAGGGGCTTTGAGTGAATGCTTGGGTTTCTGTCTTTAATTGGTACCCAGCTACACTGGCCAAGTAGAGGTCCCAGTGACCCTGGACACTACCTCACATAAGGTCCAAAGATGCAGTTAGGTTCTTTTTTTAACTTAAAAAAAAAAAATGCTTTTGACCTGGGTAAGCTATGGCATCATCAGTTAGAGTTTTTCATATTGGAAAGGTGTATATTTTATTTTCTAAGAAGGAAAGAAATCCTGTTAAATACTCTAACCACAGATTAAATCATGTCAAGGAAAGAGGTACTATTTTGGGGGAAAATGACCCCTTCATGTCAAAGATCAAGGAGATGACTTACATTGTTTAATTGAGTTAATTATGAAATCTTAAGTGGTTTTAAGAAGATGAGCTGTGGATCCTACAAGACATGAGACTGATACTGATTTAATGTTAGTCAGCCCTGACAGAATGTGGCTAATATTTAAAGCTTGCTCCAGTATTGCTTGATAGATTGTAAGTTAATGTAAAGATCTGTTTGACGCTTTTATTTTACAAAATATTATTGAGAAAAAGTTTGACAGCCAAGGAACGGCCTTCAACCAATTTCTTCCTAATTTCTATCACCAGAAAATTTTGTCCTGTTAATTCCAGAATTTACTTTTGGAAAGTTCCCGTAAGGAGAGCAGAGGTATTGGTGGTTGAATGGTGACTTGAATTTAGGTGAAGATCGTTAAATATTTCATAGTCATGTTTGTCTTGGTGGTTTTAGCAATTTTATATTAAACTTAGAACTGTGAGTCAAACCAAATCTGTTCTTTTGCTTTTGTGATACTCCTTTGTATGACTATACTGGTAAAGAATGATAAAATGTGTATTGGGTATTTTTTCTGTGTAGATATTAGGATTTTTAGGGGAACAAATTAATCATTCTTCTAATATACACTGTGCTGTGTGTTGGGTCCTTTGTATATTAGTTGAATCACTCTAATGAGGACCACTCGAAAGTCTGTTTCTATAGCAGATGTTTTATATGTTGACTTGTGTTATGCAAAATCCTTCATCCTCTAAGAAGACTAAGCAATGGGTTGGAGGAATTATTTAATCACCCATTAGGTCTATTCCGAATGCCCAGAATTGAATGCAAGTACTAATTTTGTTTTTGAAGTGGTGTGTGTGTGTATGGGTGTGTGTGGTGAACTCCTTTTTAGGTCATGGGAGGGAGGTAAAGCGAAGATGAGATTTGCTGATGAACATTTGTGCATATGCTAGTGGAGAAGTCATATGACTTGACTGCACCTGCGTACTCTGATTTTGGTTTCGTTAGTGTCCGTAGCCACAAGCCTCAACTGCCTCTGGGACCCACCCTGAGGGGCTGTGGTGAGGGTTATTACAGAGTCGTGCGTCTTAGTGAAGGGCACAAACGGCTTTGTGGGCCTACTTTGGCTTTGTTTGAACGTCTAGATTGTTAAACTAAGTTTACCATTTTGAGGATTATAAATTGTGATTCTTGTCTAAGAAGAGGTTTCTGTTGTCTCTGAAGACAGGAGCCCCAATACAGAGGGTCCCTGGCTCCCAATTGTTACATATCTGATTTTTTTTTTCAACCTTGTGATGGTGTGAACTAGTCACACTCAGTGCATTGTTTGGCCCAAGATGGGCTGCCTCTGGATGAACCCGTTGTAAGTTGAAACTATGATGTCAAATGCACTTTCTATTTAGGATATTTTCAGCTTACGCTGGGTTTATTGGAACAGTTTCATCCCATGGTAAGTCAGGGAGCATATGTGCTCATAAAAGTGGAGACGATCTCATAGATACCGTGAGATATAGTGTCTCTGATGTTATAGAGATACGATGAAAACAATCAAGTGGGACTTGGAAGCCTTGGAGGGACTCACATGGGCGGCTCCTGGAATGCAATCTTGAGCGCCACTGGCTTCTGAATGTGACATCTGTACCTTCTGCTTAGCCCAGTGTGTTATCGGCTGCTCTCGAGGGCAGAGAGGTCCAGCGTTCCTGTGTTTAGGTATTTGAGCTGCCTTAAGAGGCTAGGTCAATTCTCACTGGTGTCTTCAGGGCTTTAGGCCTTCTGAACAAGCAGGAGGAAGCACGACTTTGTAGAGCTTTGGAAATCTCCACAGACTTCAGGGCCATCCCCTTTGGCAGGAGAGAGCCCCACTGGAGGCGAGCAGGGTGCCGTGCGGGCCTCTGCTGGGCCCAGGCATGTACGGACGTTGTGAGGGCCACAGGACACAGATCGGTCTTGGTTCACAACTGGTGTCGATGGCCACGCAGCATTTCTTCCAGGTACATGAGTGCGGGGACTTGGGTTTTGGGGTTGCCTAGTTGCTTGGAAGACCCCCATTCAGACCCCAGCCTGAGTCACCGTGACAGGCCTCCTGCTTCACACGCCACACGGAAGCCGTGGCATCGGTCACTGATGTCCACCAGGTGTCAGATGTGCGTGTGTATCTTCCTTGGTCTCGGGATGTGTCTTGTTTTGAGGTTATAGTAAACGTTCTTTACGAGGGGTTTTGGATTTTTTATGTTGTTTGCAAGGAGGCAGCAGGGAGTGCTTGAGCAATGAGATCCCCTTTCCAACCAATACAATTTCAGATCCCAGCAGGTAATTAAGGCAGCGGAGCTGTGGGATCACCTTTCCAACCAATGAGAATTCAGATCCCAGGAGGTAATGACGGCAGCGGGGCGTGTGGCAGAACCCTGAACTGTGGCTGTTTCTGGTGTCTTGCCCCGCGGACAGAGCATGCTGGGGCCTCCGTGGTCCTCTGTGGGGTGAGTGGAGCGCATGAGCTGGGTGCTGCTGGGCCCTGGCTGGCTCCCCAGCCCGGGGTTTATGCAGGACTCGTTAGACAACTTGGAACCCAGAAAGCAGCAAGAGGAGAAACGGGATTGTGCCTTTCTGGATCCTTGGTGCTTCCCAGTCTCAGACACTGAGTAGGCTCTGAGGGGTCTCGCCGGGAAGACTTGCACAGTCGGCCCCCAGGATGGAGTGGGGCTGCAGCAGGTCTTGCAGGAGCTGGAAGTGGGGGTGAGTGTCTCGCAAGCGGGACCTTTCAAGTGGGCCCAGCAGGATGCATCTGTGGAAATGGTGCCACCTAACGCAGGGCTGCGGCCAGCAGGACCTGAAAGGCTACAGCGGGCTGTGTTTCTGCTCTCTCTCTCTCGAGTCTCTGCACGGTTTTCCTTGGTTTTTGTCTGTTTGGAGGACGCTTCCCCCTTTGCGCTTACCTAGCCTTCTGAGCTTCTTTGTTGAGTATGACAAAGCCCTGAGAAGGCATTTTTATCGCATAATTGTGTTATCCTGGTGGCTGGATAAATGACCTGCAAATGTGGATGACTCAGTAGCTCTGAGGGTGTTCAATATCCAAGACAGAGGTGGGAAGGAAATGTTCAGGCAGGCATCAGAGGATCTGTTCTCTGCTTTACACTGGGGCCCTGGTTTGCTGACAGTCTTCACACTCGATCCAAAATGGGGGATAATGAAGTCTCACGGATTCGGCTTCAGCTGAGAGCTGCCTCCAGCACAGTCTTGTGTGAGTAACAGTTTCTATGTTTGGTGCGAAGGGCGGGCGTCAGTCAGTTGATCTTATTTGTGGTGGTGCTTATGGTGGGTTTTCCGTAAGGAATGTAGACTTTATTAGCTTTGGCAAGGGAATCCTGAGTGATAAATTGGAAGAATGTCTCAGGAAATTCTGGAACCTGCAGTGAATCTGGAATCTGT
Organism: Macaca nemestrina; assembly: GCF_043159975.1. Lineage (NCBI taxonomy): Eukaryota > Metazoa > Chordata > Mammalia > Primates > Cercopithecidae > Macaca > Macaca nemestrina. The sequence continues at coordinate 110,243 of NW_027257740.1, forward strand.
ATGAAATTGAGATTTGGATTCTCACGATTTCCTAATGCTACCCCGAAACCCAGTAGTTGAGACAGTCGTAGAGCTTCAGTTGTGCTGCCCCGGTTCCCCATTTTAAAAGGAACACGTTGCTTTCCTCTAGAATGTTCTGAGCTCTGAGTGCTGCCGGCAGAGTGACCAGATCTCTGCATCAGAGGGGAAGCCAGGGCTGCGTTCACGGCGTCGCGGCAGCCGGGAGCTGACCCTGGACCTCAGGCACGTGTGATGCTGACCATTTTCTGTAAACTCCAAGGGTGCAGTGTTCTCCTTGGCCGTTTACAGGCTTCTGAAGCTTTTGATGTGTCTGCACTTTGTAGATTTTTCAGAAGTAGACAGCCTTTTCCCACACCCTTGGGCTGAGTTTCGTCAGAGGCTGGTGTGTGGGAAGCACCACACCCACATTCTGACAGGGAAGACTCTGGTGCCCAACTGAGGTCAGAGTGGAAATTTGTTCTTCCTTCCCTCCAGTCTGGTCCAGCTGCTCCCTGCTTGGCCAGAAGAAAATCATGCTTATTCAAGTCGTAGGCAAACCCCCGAAGTCAAACATTTGTCTTTTTTCTTTAATATGCCCATTTAGTTTATATGGAATGATAGCTAGAGAAATGCCTTTTAGGGGAAAATTAATTTCCTTAATTACAGAGAACTTTTTGGATAAAAATCAGGAGGCTATTTTGTAATAAGATCTAGTTAAATACTACAGTGGAAAGCTCCTTATATTTGATCTTACACTTGGGCCCTGTGTGCGTGTCCGCATGCTCGTGCTCATGACGCCAGGCGCAGATGTGAACTACAGGCACAGTACATACTTTCTGGTTGCTTTTTTGAACGTCTTAATTGCTTGACCTCTCCGACTCAAATGTTGAGTTATGTTGATTCTGTTCAGAATGTTTATCCCTCCGTCTAGGGTCCAGTCGTCTTTCAGGGAGGAACCGTCTTCCTCATCTCTGTCTCCTACAGTATTGTATATTTAATAGTCAAATATTTATAGGTTACATGGGTGACTGATCTGTTCATTAGGAGGAAAACAATGCCAATTTTCACATCATTAGAATGGACTTGTTAAATGATTGTTAGTATAATGAAGTTTCCATGGCAAAAGAGGCTTTGCAGATGTGAGTGTAACGGACAGTGAGATGGCGGAGGACCCTGGGTTGTCCAGGCGGGTCCAGTGTCTTCACATGTGCCTTTTGAGAAGGCAGTACGAGGGTCTGCCTCAGAGGAGGAGACCTGAGGACGAGATAGAGGCCAGAGGGCTGTGGGGGTGAGGGCAAGTGTGGGGCAGGGTCCGGAGGGGTGCAGGACTGAGGCCGGGGCAGTGGTAGGAGGGGTGTGGGGCTGTGAGCCAAGCTGCATGGTGGCTTCTATGAATTGGGAGACTCCAGGCAGGAATACAAGCTACTGAGCCCTTGACTTCAGCCCTGGGACTCCTGACTCCCAGGGCTGAGAGGAGGTTTGCATTTGTGGTAATTTGTTGCAGCAGCAATAGGAAGCTACTGCATTGTATCTGTTCTTCACCTCCAAACCTTTGAAAAGTAACCCTGTTGTATTGGCCTTTTGTGTGCCCTAAATTCTAATGAGATGGTTTGTAGGAAATAATGGACACAAACGATGGCAGAACAAAAAGTTGGACAGAAGCAGTGTCTTCTGTGGTTCTGTAGTTTGGGTCTGGGAAGTTAGATTTCGGTCAGAGTGTGTGGTCTTGTTCAGCGTATACCTGGAGTACTTGTTCAGAGCTCCTGGGGGAGTGGTCTTTAACACTGTTAGGATTAAAACTCCAAGCACATCAGGGCCAGAGTTCCTGAGTCAGTGTTAGGCGACCTTTGAATAAGAGTTGGCATGTAGAGTCTGCCCACTTTACTAGTATGAAGAAGCAAAATCTTTTTTTTTTTTTTATTTTTTGAGATGGCGTCTCGTTCTATCACCCAGACTGGAGTACAGTGGCGAGGCCTCGGCTCACTGCAAACTCCGCCGCCTGTGCTCAAGTGAGTCTCCTGCTTCAGCCTCCAAATTGCATGATTTATTTTCCTGTTTTATATACTTAGTATGTGAAAACTCTGCAAACTTTATTAATACAAATGACATGCCAGAACTTAGGAGAATCTGGTATTTTCCCATGCAAATTAGTAGTGATGTGGAATTCCTGGGCTGATTTGGTTTTATAAGACATGGGGCAGATTCTTTGCCTTATTTCTGTGGAACTAACAATTGTTAATCACCCAGCACTCTTACCTCCCCCAACAGCTCAGGTGAGGGGGGTGTTACCCCCACTGTCGTGATGAGAGGCAGGAGACTGAGGCTTAGATGAGCAGGTGACACATTACTGTCCAGCCCCACCCACCCTGTAGTTTCCTGCCATGGCTCAGCTGTCTTCCTGCAAGAAAGGACAGACACCCTGGTGCTGGGTAGAATTCCTTGTGAACCCCTTTCCATCCTCCAGGGAGTTCTTGCTTTACAGTGGTGGCTCATGGGGAGTCCTCTGGCCCACTGAGAAAGTGACTCATGTTGTGACATTACTGTCTCTGTCCGGCTGCTGTCGATTGGGTGATTTGTAAAGAGACATTTATTGCTCACAGCTCTGGAAGCTGGAAAGTCCAAGGTCAAGGCAGTCCAAGGTCAAGGCACCTGCACATCTGGTGCCCCAGGGCCTGTGGCTCACAGACGGCAGCATCTCGCCGGGTCTTGCGTGGCAGCGGTCATCTCGTCAGAACTCACGTGGTGGAGGAGCAGGAGGGCTCCTCCAGGCCTCCCAAGAAGGACACCAACCCTGGTCCTGAGAGCAGGACCTCCCAAAGGCCACACCTCTTAATGTATCCCTTCGGAGATGGTTTCAGCATGAGGTTTTGGGGACATTCAGGCCAGAGCCATTGCTCTGCTGGGGTGTTAGGGCTGCATGGCATCATTACTGCAGCAGAGCCACAGCTTCTTATCTGCATTTGCTGCAGGAGAAGGACGCAGGTGCCTGTGCAAGTTGGGGTTCGGTGCAAGAAGTGGAGACCCTCTGGGAATCTTAGCAGGAGGAACTTAAGGACTTTGAGAACTGACACCTTAGGACTGTAGTTTTCTTCAGACTGTAAAAACCTTGGTGTGTGATAATACTGAACATTGCCTGAGCCCTGTGATCCTTCAAAACAGTGATGGTTAAGACATTCCCCTTCCCCACAACTGCGCCCCCACTTTTACTTCAAGAAGCCCGTTCCCATGTGGCTTAGGCTGACTGGTGGGATGACCATTTACCGAGGACAAGACCAGGTACAGGCCTTCAAACCCCCCTTCTCTGCCTTATAAGTGATTAGCTAAACTGCCTGTTCCCACTGATCAATCACTTCCCACCTTGAAATGGTTCTTCGTGGTGCATTTGCGCCTAGGGGGATGGACTTGTCTTTGACTGTCGCCTTCCACAGAGGACAGTTAGGGTGGGCAGGGAAGAATTCTCTGCTACAGGTCTGCATTCCTGGCTGTTTCCAGAAGTGGGAATTCTGGTGCCCTGGAGTGTGGGAATGGATTTCTAGTGTCCCAGCTTCAGGTGGAGTTGAAATTGAGTGAGGCAACCCACCACACCCATCTGGAGCCAGGGACTAGAGCCATTTTTAAAGTGGCAGTTTCTCCATAAGATTACCCAAAAAATGCGCTCAGCACGTTTCTTTCTTTCTCATATGCATTTGGCCATCTAAAATGGGAATGGTGGTTTTTTGAAGCATGGATGTAGTTTTAAATTTTGAGTATTGTAAACCTTAATGTAGCTTCTTAAAATGTTTGCCTGATTATCTGGAGATTTACTAAACCTTTGGAGTGGTAATAATGAGTTGATCTATATGACTTTGCTTTCTATGATGCAATGAAAGTACTCTAATTAAAACCTCTGCAGTTGGGTCAGCACGCGATTGGCCAAAACAAATTCTGCTTTTTGGGTTTCTTTAACCAAACAAGGGAGTAGAGTGTAGGCTGAAGTGGCAAATTCATTTCAGAGCACGCCAGAGCCCTCGTGACACCACAGAGCCACACCTAGGAAGATGTGGTTTCTGTAACAAGCTTTGGAAAACCAAAGTTCAACTTAATTATCCAACTTTGTTACAGAAAAAGCTTAGACCAGATGGCCAAAGACCTGATTGTTTCATGGTTGAGACATGGTTATAAAATTGCCCTTACTTGGTGCCAATCAGTGTTGGTCCACAGTGATACTCCTCCAACCTCACTGAATAGTTTGGAGACTGATATGAGACTGTGAAAATCTCCTTAAGGTGAAAAGGTCTCTGGAGCACCTGGGAATATCTGCACACCCGTGGCCATTCCCCTATAAGATGGAAAGGACGGCTGGGTCACGCGGGAGCATCCGCACACCAGTGGCCGTCCTCTTTAAGACGGAAAGGGCTGCTGGGGTGCCCCGCAATGTCTGCACACCCGCGGCCATTGTGGCTGTCCCCCTTTCTGCTCAGTCACCTCTGTGTCCCCGCATTCAGGCCTTGGGACACTCATGAACAGCTCGTACCCTGGGCTGGTGAGGAAAGAGTGGGAGGTTGTTCTGAGGCTCTGTCACTGTCTGCCCTGTCATGAGCTGGGCAAGGCAGTGGCAGTGACCCTGGAGGAGTCTGGTCAGTGAGGGCTCCGGCAGGAAGTGCTGAGGCTTGAGGTGGCTCTGCCAGTCGTCACCAAATGTCTTCCCTCTTATTTCCATGATTCCTTCTAGTTCTGCACCTTGCACTGCAGAGTCTCTGTGTGTCTATAAATACACATGAGTTACGATACAGGTGTCTCTTTCCCCTCTTTCAGGGGCTGGGCCCAGGGAGTGAAGTGCAAGACTCCCTTACTGCTGGATGCCCACCAGCACGAGGCACTGCCTGCCCTGCTGACGAATGCCTACAGCGAGTCCTGGAAGCCTCCTTCTGAGCACCTGGCCTGTTGACGGTGTATACGGGAGACAACGGAGCTCCCCTTGCCCCACCCTGAGCAGAGACTGGGGAGGCGGGGGCAGCACTGCCCCCATGGTGCATCCTTGGTGCATGGAGGAAAGTCTGTTTAGCCGGGCGAGGTGGCGGGCGCCTGTAGTCCCAGCTACTCGGGAGGCTGAGGCAGGAGAATGGCGTAAGCCCGGGAGGCGGAGCTTGCAGTGAGCTGAGATCCGGCCACTGCACTCCAGCCTGGGCGACAGAGTGAGACTCTGTCTCAAGAAAAAAAAAGAAAAAAAAAACACAGCCCATCCTCTCAAAAGCAGGGTGACAACCACATTTACTTCTGGAATCTTAAGAAAGGGCCTGTCTCTTTGAGAGAAGAATGTGGCATGAATGTGTGTACCTCCTTTGTTTTTTTTGAGACAGTTTCCCTCTGTCACCCAGGCTGGAGTGCGGTGGTGCAATCTCAGCTCACTGCAAGCTCTGCCTCCCGGGTTCATGCAATTCTCCAGCCTCAGCCTCCCAAGTAGCTGGGACTACAGGCACCCGCCACCACGCCTGGCTAATTGTTTGTATTTTTAGTAGAGACGGGGTTTCACCGTGTTAGCCAGGATGGTCTCGGTTTCCTGATCTCTTGATCTGTCCACTTCGGCCTCCCAAAGTGCTGGGATCATAGGTGTGAGCCACCGCGCTGGGCCGTATGTGTGTACCTCTTTACAAGTCTTGCCCGATCTTTGCATTGAAAAATTATTGAAAACCTTAAGGATGTAACTGACAAGAACTTTATAGATTTCTCCAAGTAAAAATTTGGAAAAGTGAAGTGAACCCATAATTTGTTTTATTTCTGAGTCCCACACTTGGATTTTTAAATGTGGGCAAAACATCTGTATGTTCTTCAGCCTGATTTCCGTGGAATCGTGAATGAAACGTGCTGAAGTTGCCGTGCGGATTTTGTTACGTGGCGGTGACAAGTGGGGCTGGTCATTAAACAACTGGAGGGATCCCTATCCTTTCTGTGCTCTTGTTGGACACTAGGCACGTGCTTGGGTGTTTTCTGTGTGTGTGGACAAGATGAGGACAGAATTTCCAGATTCACACGGTGGTATCTTCTCCCTTTTCTGTTAAAACGTGTCTTCTGCTGCTTCTACATAGACCAAGTGTTTCTTTCTCTTGCCTGTCTACAGAAACGCTGTTTAACAAAAACTGCATTGTAAGCATGTGAAGCTGAATTCCACATGATAAAGCAGATAGAGATGACCGAGTATACTGTTTTGTGGAAGGAAGGTTTAAAATGATTTTTAGCTTTTTCCCTGAAATAGGGAATACTTTTAACTTTTTCCCTGAGATAGGGAATAATGAAATGGGAAAATAATTAAATTTTCCCATATAATTGTTAGATTATATTTAATTATTAGATTATTCATGTATTGCAAGGGAAAAAGGAACTAGATCACCCCATGTACCCAAATGAAAATTTAAAGGGTATGGGCGAGTTCATTTGAACTCCTTTAATTTGTTTTTGTTTGTTTGTTTTTGACAGTCTCACTCGGTTTCTCAGGCTGGGTGCAGTAGTACAATGACAGCTCTCTGCAACCCCAACCTTCTAGGCTCAAGTGATTCTCCTGCCTCAGCCTCCCCAACTGCTGGGATTTACAGGCGTTAACCACCACACACAGCTTATCACCTCTTGGAGACTAGCTATGAGTTTGGGCATTCACTGAACTATATTTTGGTTAATTCTCAAAGTTTGTCACTGTTTATCTTTAATTTGCTAAAAATCTACATATATTGTAAAATGAGTTACATTTCCTTAGCATTCACGGATTCCCTGTTAGTGGGGCAGAGACGCAGAAGGGCAGAAGGCATTCGGACATCATCAGGTTTGCAGTTGAGTGCTTTCCCCGAACACACTGGAGCTCTGGGCTCTGTGGCCCCACGGGGGTCCTCTGTCCACTGAGGGGGCCAGGTTACCTGGGAGGTCCCTCCAGCCTCTGCAATTTTGCCCTTTTCAGGTTAACATCTCATCGTTGTCCTGGACAGCACTGCCTTTCGTTCACTGACCCATGAGTGAACAGCTGGTCAGTGGCCAGTGCTGCTTCCTTCAGCTGGGAGGTGGTGATGTGATAACACTTCCGTGGAAATTGGTTCTTGGTGTATTAAGGGTTCAGTTGTATGTTTATTTTTAATCTGCACCTCTGAATTGGTCTTTTGATTGCAAAGAGATTGCTTACTGGATTTGTTTCTGAATATTTGGTGGATAACAGGAGAACCTTGCTTATCTGTGTGTTCATTTAATGTGTTTTTGCCAGGCATTTATATGGGTGTGTTAGCCCCTAGCCCACTTTCTGTGTGTGGTGGAGTCATTGAAATCATTTGTGTGAAGTCTCTCTTCTATCAAGGCTAGAGGACGTGGGGTGGTGTCTCCCTAAACTAGAGGGAAATGGCATTGTTCTGCCCTCCTCCCTGGGAACGCTGGTGTTTCCAGGTCTCTGAACTTGGCTCCCACAATGGGAGAGTGGCTGTGGCTTCTGGAGCCCGTTTTGGGCGGGACTGACTCCTTCATTTGCTTTATTCCCCACCGTCTTTGCTGCTTTGTGACGCAGGGATGAGGGAGTTGGGCCCGGGGGCCTTGCCTGTGCCTGAAGGGCCCGATGCAGAAAACTCCTGGTGGGAAGGATGTTCCTTGAGGGCAGCTTTTGGAGTCTCTTCCTACTTTTAACTAAGAAGCAGCTATTCACATGGTTCTATTCTGCTGGTGTGTTTCAAAATAATTGGTGTAGAGTTGCGAAGATGTCCGAGACACCCATGATCCACTCCGGGCCAGTGCCGGGCATTGTGCTCAGATGCCTTCAGACCACATTCACATGCCAAAGATTCTTGCTTGGTTATTCTCAAACTTAAGAGAATCTAAAACGCGAGCCACGGTATGGATTTTCTCTTGAGCCCCCATGACTTTGCCTTGTATTTTGGGCATGAATGACTTCATCAAGGGGAAAGAATTTGAGGAAGGAGCCTCTGAGGCTAGGAGGGGGTGGGAAGGGGTGGGGGGAAGAGGAGGGAAAAGGAGCTGTAGAGGGAGGAACCAGGCTGGGGCTGGGGCGTCTCCCCATGATGCTCCCCCACCCCTGGCGCGAGGCCCCAGGGACTGACTGATTTTCCCACAAGAAATGTGTATAATTGCGTGTCTGTTTTGTGGGCTGGCCATTTGGATTGAGGGAATGTCTGTGTTGTGATTCCTTATTGATTCGAAGGTTGGAAAGGTTTGTGCTCAATACAGGGGTCTCTTGGTGCTATGGGAAATGTGATCGCAGCTGCCTTCTGGGTGGGGAGAGCCCTCGAGGCCATCAGTGGTGGCCGGTGTCGGCCTTCGCTTCCCTGGGTGAGCTGCCCTCAGGGTGGGAAGGGAGGCCCTCGGTGGTGGCCGCTGTTGGCCTTCGCCTCCCTGGGTGAGGGCTGCTCCATCCCCGGCTCTCCGACTCCTTGCCTGGCACCTTCCTCGTTGGGGGCCGTGATCCATCAACTTTGTCCACGCGTGTCCTGCAGACTAGTGCTGACTGCAGGTTGAGGAGTGGTCAGAGGAGGCCAGAGGAGGCCCTCGTGATGCAAAGCTAAACGTTTAATGATGGCGCTGCTGAGTGCATGAGCCACGTCAGCCCAAGAGTCTGAGTAAGAGGAAACCGCGGGGTGGAGGGAAGACTGGACAGATGGGTGCTTTCCTCGGCCCCTGGGAGCACGGCCATGTCCACGCTCAGACCTCCTGGTTTCTCCCATATTTCCATAAATAGCAAGGGAAGGATATGGGGCACCCAGGGACCTCAGGGGTATAAGCTGTGTCCTCGCGTGTCCCCAGCTGTGGCCAGTGACGTTATTCTCTTTAACCTCAGGCTTATTTTCTATAAAAACACAAAGGGACAGAAGTAGTTCAAGGGCCTGTAAAGACTTACGTAATTGTTAATAGGCCTACTTTTATGCTTTCTTATGTATTAAGAGCAAATCATGAAACAAACTCATTTCTGTTTGAAGAAATCTTTACTGCTCTCATTTTTGTGGCAAGCAGCCTTGATTCTTTGCTTAGTGAGCGTTAGTGCCCTCCTGCCCAGTGCTGCTGCCTGGCGTGTCCTCGCACACACCTCTGTCCATTGGTCTCCGTTCACCTTTCCGCCTAGAATTGTAGGAGGGGCGCTGGGATCTTAGGGCTAGAAAGAAACCCTGAAGACCACTTTTAGGGGCGACTTTTAGTCAGGGCTTCCAGAGAGACAGCCAGCCAGGTGTGCGTGTGTCTCCAGGGCGAGGCCTGCTGCAGGGGCTACAGAGTCCAAGAAGCCCCAGGACCCACAGCCTGCAAGCTATAGTCCTGAGAGGGTGTGGCTTGAAGACTTGAGAAGCGGAGGTTGCAGATCCGACCAGGGTCTGAGGAGCTGAGACCCAGGAGCACGGGCTGCAGAAGACAGATGTCACTGGCCCATCAGCCAGAGAGGTGGAGTGAACCCAGTTTTCCCCGCCTTGCTGTTTTACTCGGGCCCTGGGGGGATAGGGTGGTGCCCCCCACACCGGCGAGGATGGGTCTCCACTCAGTCCAGAGACAAACATGCATCTCACACAGAAATAATGCAGAACCAGCCATCTGGGCACCCCGGGCATGCTCAGGTTGATGCACAAAACCAATGCCGCGCGTGGCCCTGACATCTGCGTGTTCGCATCACTCCACACACATTGCTCAGTCATCGCCTTGGTGAGTTTGTAAGCTCGTTGTGTGGTTCTGGGGCTCTTTGTCCCTGGTGATGAGAGGCTCCCCACTGTCCCAGCTCAGGTATGGAAGGTGATGGCACCAGCGGCTCCTTGTTTCTCAGACACCTGAGTGGGTGCTCTGTGCAGCCAGTTCAACCTGCAGCAGCATCTGTTTCCTATGCCGATTCCGTTCGGAGTATGTGCCTCCCTTCTGTTGAGGGTGCAGCCTTCTTTCAGGGAAGAACTGTGTCCTGTTCGCCTATATCTTTTGTGGTGTATCTCATGGCTGAATAAGTAGCTATAGGATACCTCGGTGGCTGAATTATAAGCCGCATGTTCTCCTAGGTTCTGGGGCCCTATCATAAGCCGCGTGTTCTCCTAGGCGCTGGGACCCTCTTGTAAGCCGCATGTTCTCCTAGGCACTGGGACCCTATCATAAGCTGTGTGTTCTCCTAGGCGCTGGGACCCTATCGTAAACTGCATGTGAGGGATCTCGGAGGTGCTCCTTATGAGGATCCGCTGCCTGACCTGAGGTGGAACAGTTGCAATCCAAAACCACCCCCCAGAAAAATTGTCTTCCATGAAACCCATCCCTGGTGCCAAAAAGGCTAGGTGACAGCTGGCCTAACAGGTGCTAAGATGTCAGTAGATTTTTGGACTTGGGCCTCAGTTGAAGAGGATTAGATTTTGAAAGGTGGGGTTTGAAGGCTTCTAAAGGGCAGATTTTTATCTCCAGTGGGGCCTGGGCAGAACTGGGTAGAACTGACCCAGAAGCTGACAACTAGTCAGGCTGGCTCACTGCCTGTGTCCTGTGTGTGCAGCCTTGCTGTTCATTCAATTGGTGTTGTGGATTCCATCCACAGCTTCAGAGTAGTGGAACCCATTATTTCAGGGCTGACCTTATTTAACTTTATCAAAAAGACATGAAAATCATTTAGTATAAATCTTCCAGATAGCTGTATCCTTTCTTTTCCCAGAGGCCTTTAAGTATTGCAACTTAAAAACCTTCAAAAATATCTTTAAAGGAAAACTTCTAAGTACATTTTTGATGAGCACCCTTGACACCTTTAATATGTGAAGTAAATTCCCTTGACTTTTGTACTCCTAGAAACTCGTTCATGTTTGCAGAAGACTTTGTATTTTGTCAACAGTGGCCACTGTTCAGTGACCATCATACCTGCCGTGTCTCATTTAGAAAGTTGGATGTGGATGTATTAACTTTTCAGACACACTAACACATGGGCTGTTTGTTTTTGGTTTTGATTTTTTTGGGTTCCCCCCCCCAGCTGAATTCAAGAAAGGGAAACAAGGAGACAGAGTAAGTCCCCGAAAGCGTCTAAGTGGCTGGGTGGGGGATCCTACTATGGTGTTGGATTGTGTTCTGCCAGACATCGCTCCTCGAAAAGCTGACCCTGAAAGGGCTAGCAGTGCCCTCACCCTGGGACATTCGTCTGTCTCACCAGTAAATGAAGAATCTGCCAGAGTACTGTGAGTCAAATTCAGTCAGAACTCGATTAACTAAGAGGGTTTGTCTCAAAGGCCAAAACATGAGGACACATTTTTAATTTTTAAGGATCGCTTTAGCATGAGTCAGTTCTGACGTGTACTGCATTAGGAAACCTCTGAACTTCCACGGTCAGGCCCAGAACTCTGAGGGAAAGTGGTTGTGCCCTTCCCACTGTTTTTGTCACTAGCTGTATTGATTTCCTTAAAACCCTTTTTATATGAGTTCTATTATAGTTTGAAAAAAATTCACTTAGGTAGAACTGGAAGCGTTTCCGCAGTATTAATACTCATGACCCGTTCTGGGTCTCGGTATATGTGTACTCTATAAATGTACATGTGTGTATGTGGTGTACGCATACTACGTGTATTTCCACTGTGCATGTATTTACAATGTATAGGTATGTACACTACCTTTGTGTCCTACACACGTGCATGCTGTAGGCATGCATGTACATGTGTATATGTGTGTATCTATGGTCACTTTGGTTATATGCACACTACTTGGACACCTATCTGTTCTGCATGTGTACATACATGCATGTATTTAATGCCATATACATGGCTGTGTACGTACACCATGTGGGTATGTGCACATTATTTCTGCAGATATATATATACATATGTGCACACAAGCATGCATGTACACTATGCACACTGAATAAACTTCTGGATATGTACACACTAATACATATACATGCTGCATATGTATGTACACTGTTGCATATGTGTATACGCTTTATACGTTAGTGTACTGATGTACGTTGTATACATGTGCATATGTGTACACTGCGCATGTGTATGCATGCTGTAGTGCACCTACGTACATTGGATAAGAGTGTATACTATTGGACAGGCGCGGTGGCTCACGCCTGTAATCCCAGCACTTTGGGAGGCCGAGACGGGCGGATCACGAGGTCAGGAGATCGAGACCATCCTGGCTAACACCGTGAAACCCCGTCTCTACTAAAAAAAATACAAAAAACTAGCCGGGCGAGGTGGCGGGCGCCTGTAGTCCCAGCTACTCGGGAGGCTGAGGCAGGAGAATGGCGTGAACCCGGGAGGCGGAGCTTGCAGTGAGCTGAGATCCGGCCACCGCACTCCAGCCTGGGTGACAGAGCGAGACTCCGTCTCAAAAAAAAAAAAAAAAAAAAAAGAGTGTATGCTATACGCACGTGTATACATATAGCAAATAGCATACCTATGTACATACGGATGTGCATGTGTATGCCATATGCATGTACATACAGGTTATAGTATACCTGTGTACGCTGTATGCATACAGATGGGTGTACGTGCTATGCATGCGCATACGTGTTAGCATGCCTATGTACATTTGCTATATGGATGTGTGTATGCTCTATGCTTTTACACACGTAGTGAACTTGTTTGTACACTATATTTGGATGTGTGTACACTCTATGGATGGATACCACATGGATCTGGATGTGTGTGCACTCTACGCAGGTAGTGCACTTATGTACACTCCACGTATTCGGATGTGTGTACGCTCTATGCAGGTACACGTGTTACAGTGTACCATATACGTACACTATGTGGATGTAAATGTGTGTGTGCTCTATGGCACCAGGAATAGGGCTCCCGCAGGGATCCAAGAACACACCATCTCGCTGGCACCGGAGAGTGTAGGATGAAAACAGTTGTTTGTTGCAACCTAGTTGAAATTTGGCAGGTTGCTATATCCTTTGCAATGATTTAGGAATAGTCACTTCATTGATGTGTGTGTTCCTGAAATCATAAACAGCTCTGTGAGGTGTGTCTCATCCCAAGACGAGAAAGGGAACCGAAACAACAATGACTCGGTCACTTAAGTGAGGTAGAACTAACAGAGCAGCTGTCTAGCTTTCTGTATTATAACTTTGTCAGCAGCTCAATGAGAAATCGGCACTCATCAGGAAATGTGTCCACTTTCTACTGTTCTTTACTCGTGGCGTATTTACTGCCTCGTGTTATTCCTCACGATGTAGCAAAATCCCTCCTAGAGTTGTGAATATAAACAGTTCATGACAAATGTAGTATCTTCTTTGTTAACATTGAAAATGATATGTAAGTTCATCTTCAGATACTGTTTGGAAGGATGAGAAAGAAGATGTTTAGGACAAAAGAATAGAGAGCTTTCAAGTAAACAGGGAAAATAAGGACTTTGTGCAAAATATTTCCAAATTTGAAATTTGAGAATACTAAATCTCACATCTAAGATCGTAGGTAGTTTTTTTGGGGGGGGGGTTAAAATTAGTACTTGGTTTTCCATGCCTTTGGGAATTTCACTCCTGATGGAGGATTGTAAGAATAACCTGAATTTTCAGAACAGAAGGATAGTCTGTCTCAAAGGTAAATTCCAGGTTCTACCATAGAGAAATAGAAAATGCTGTCAACTTTCTGTAAGGTTCTTCAGTTCTTTCCTCTTCTGTGGTTAAAAAACCATCTCTGGGTTTGGTCTCAGCCAAGTTCCTCTTACTAGGTTGCCTTACATTTCGCACAGCTGTTGAGAGTCTTCATCATTCGTAGTTAACTCGTCAAAAGTAAACTTTGTACTAGCTGGATCTGAGCACCTTGAAGGCAGGGCTTTGTTTTATATTTTTAATAAGCAGCAGGGTGATGGCAGGACTGGGGCCCTTCATCCCATCATGCGTTCCTCTGAGCTTTCGGAGTTCTCACTGCGTGCCGAGTGTGGTGTTGGCTGTGTAGCGTTTAAATAGGAATATGAGGATCTGTGACTTGGGACGCTCTTACCACCTTCATAGAGAGCTTGGTGACAGCTTAGCATGACAGCTTACACACCTGTTGTGTATACTTTATTACGGCCCCACAGAAAGGGTATTGATTTAAACGTGACTAATTTCTCATATTTATTTTTGCCTTTATTCCTAGTTACAGTCCCGATACTTTTTCTTCCTTTAAAATCTTGCTAATCGCTGGTGAATTAGTGATAAACTATATTTCTGTGTTCTGTAAATCTAGCGATTTAATTGGAGGTCGTTATTCTTGTACCATGTGTCAGTGCTGTGTCAGGAAGTCTCAGTTTTATGTTGTCAAAGGATTAACTAGAGCAGGATGCAGTCTTACTGGAACTTGCTCATTTATGAAATATAGGCACTTTATTTTTTGTTATACTCGAGGTGTGCTCAAATGTAAACATTTTGAGCCGTGTTAGAAGGATATACAAGATTGTAATGAAGAAATCAACAACTTGATCAAGTACCAGCTAATGAACTTTATGTTTGAAGTATATGGAACATGGACCTTGGCAATCGGTTTTCATCTTGACCTTTTATTTTTTTACTAGAATCTTGGTCTGTCACCCAGGCTGGAAGTGTGGAGCACAGTAGTACGATGTCCGTTCACTGCAACCTCTACTTCCCAGGTTCAAGTGATTCTTATGCCTCAGCCTCCCTAGTAGCTGGGGTTACAGGGTGTGTGCCACCATGTCTGGATAATTTATTTTTAGTAGAGATGGGGTTTTGTCATGTTGACCAAGCTGGTCTGCAACTCCTGACCTCAAGTGATCCACCCACCTCAGCTTCCCAAAGTGATAGGATTACAGGTGTGAGCCACCATCCCTGGCCTGATCTTCTGTTCTAATATTGGTTATTCAGTCTCAATGATAGCGCCTGGTTGTATTAACTTGTTGTAGAAAGCACAATTGCAATGAATTTGGTTGTGTATGTACGTGCTGACTTAGCGTTCATGGCAGCACTGTGAGGTGGGCATTGTTCCTGAAGGAAGGATGGATGGGCAAGTCGGGGCTTAGATACGGGACTTGTGGGCAGTCACTGTTGTCCCATGGCTGAGATCAGGCCTGTCTGTCGCCTGTACCCTGAACTCTTTTTTTTTTTTTTTTTTTTTGAGACGGAGTCTCGCTGTGTCGCCCAGGCTGGAGTGCAGTGGCCGGATCTCAGCTCACTGCAAGCTACGACTCCCGGGTTTACGCCATTCTCCTGCCTCAGCCTCCCGAGTAGCTGGGACTACAGGCGCCCGCCAACTCACCCGGCTAGTTTTTTGTATTTTTTAGTAGAGACGGGGTTTCACCTGTGTTAGCCAGGATGGTCTCGATCTCCTGACCTCGTGATCCACCCGTCTCGGCCTCCCAAAGTGCTGGGATTACAGGCTTGAGCCACCGCGCCCGGCTCCCTGAACTCTTAACACACGAACGAGCAACGGTCAAGAGTCGGTGCTCGAGTGTGATGTGGCCTGTGGTGTGTGCCTCTCAGCCTTGCTTTGGCTCGGGGTAGCAGGGCAACAGCTCCATCCCTCATGCGGCCGCCTGGGAGTCCCAGGAGAACCCACTGATACCGTTTATAAATGCCGGGCATCGAACGTTCTCCTTGGTACCAGCACATCTGGAATCGGACAGTGCAGTTAGATTCTCGGCCAGCAAACCTGTACAGGAGTGTGTGAAGTCTGCGTTTGCTTCTCCCGGACAAAGGTGAAATCCCGGTCACTAGTGGATGACAACAGGTGTGGCCTCAGGAGCAGCACGGAGACAGGCACCCGGGTGCAGGAAGAGCACCTGCAAGAGGGGTTGGGGAACGTGACAGACGCACGTGCGAGTTTAGCTGTTACCGTGGCAGGTGGGGGGTGGGTGAGACCAGATTTTCTCATTGTTGCCCCTTTCTGAAAAGGGCCCTGAATTGACTTCTCTGTGGCTCCTCGCGCCTCCTTGTCAGGTTGGAGGAGACTGCTCCCCTGGCTCAGGCCCTGCTTGCGGCAACACGGAAGCTGCTGTTGCTTGCCCTGCCCTCCCTGTGACGTCCTCTGTGCTGTTGTCCGGGAACAGTTCTGCCGAGCAAGCTTGCACTCTGCTCCCTTCTGCTCTTGGATTTCATGTCTGGAAGGCTTGTGTTCTTTCCTGATTTTTGATAATGCTGAGCTATGTTTTCGCAAGGATCACACGTGCCCATACAGGGAGAAGCTCCTTTGCAACTTTAGCATCTTGACGCTCTCAAGCAGAGCTTGCTATCGAAGTTGACAGCCTCCTGTGTTTTTGTTTTGGCAGAAACTGAATTTCAGTCCTAGGACAGCTTCAGCACACTTGATCTTAGCTCTTCTCTCTCACTGCTCCCCTTGTGTGTGACAGAAATCATATGCCCTGAAGTTTACCAGTCCCTTCATTTGAAAATCAGTTAATGTATGCAATCCTCATGAGAATTTTTATTAAAGCAATCGCAACGACTGGGTTTTGTGAAACCAGTGTTTTATGTGTATATTACTTGCACTCACAATGAGCTTTGTCTTCTAAATATTTCATGTTTCAGATTAGCAGTGGAATCATGCCCTGGAGTAGTTTTACTTTTCCGCTTTTATTTTTGGCTAAGGTAAAGTTGAGAACATTGTGATATTAGGTGTAATGAGCCCTTTTAGCTTCTTCTATGTCTGTTTTCCTTTAAGCCAGAACCAGCAGACGGATACCAGTTTGTGAGCACCTGGCATCTCCCAGGCCTTTCCTGGGTCTTCCCTCAGCTGTCTCGTGGACAGAGCAGTCACTCGTGGAACGTGAACCTGAGAATTTGTGCGTGGAATTAAGTAAATGTCATAGCTCTCTTCTGTGACGAACGGAATCACATTAAGCCCAGTAAATTGTAACAGCAGGTTTTGCACATGCAAAGCATTGAACACCAGGACAGGTAACCAGGCTGCGACGCTTCTGGTCCTGCACAAGACCTCCGGTATCACAGCACATTTAATAAATTGGCTGCATTGAGTGCTTGAAAACGTTGTGTATGTACCATGTCCGTGATTTTCGAGGGCCTGGAAAAACACCTCTGTGGTTATAGCAATCTTGATCGTTGGGAGCTTAAGGTTAGTACTGGGGCAGACTGTGTTTTAAAGAATCAAGGTCTCTCGAGTATGTTTCGGTTTTCCCATGAAGAAGAAAGATGTTAGCTGTTCTTTCCTGGACTGTGGCTATCAGAGTGCCCCACCACGGTCACTCACACGTTTACTTCATTTTCATTTAACCGGGCTGGGCTTGGGCCAGAGTACTTCGGTTGTCAAATGTCATATGAGGCTGAGGAACTGTCTTCTGCTTCATCGTTGGCACATGGAAATACTGTTTTTCAAAGCATACTCTACTCTCTCATTTGTGTTTATATAAAATAATGGAATGGTTATTTTAACTGCAGTTTCCTATGCTTGCTTATTTAATTGCGGAAAGATAATGGTTTTATTTTGCTAAAATCTGTGCTAGGAATTGTGCAAAATCTTTGTGAAATGCCCATTTTACTAGCTTAAGTTATAGATCTTTGTATAGAAAAGAAAAAGCCTATTGCTACAAGGAGCATTGTCTTTACCGATGCAAAAAGCTTTAGGCTTATTGGCCGTGTAGTCAGTAAAATGCATTAGAATGTGGCGAACATTGAGAAAAGCATTGAAGTTTTAAAATCTGCTATGCAGTTTTCTTCAACTCCCTCGCAAGATACTTAATTTGAATAAAAGACAGAATAAAGTGTTCCCATTGAGGAAAGGGGCAAGAGGACTGTTGAGAATGTGTTCTGAACCTGAGCAGTCCTGCCACGCTCATCTGTGATGTGGTGGTGTCCATGGTATCACTTTTACAGAACTTTAAGAATGCTGCTTCTGTGAATAAAATACATTTATTCTTAGCGTTTCAGTTTTGAGTTTTGAGAAGTGTAAAAAGTGTTAATGGTTTCTTTCCCTTACAGAATTTGCTTGTTCTTTTTTTTTTTTTTTTTTTTTAATGCCTACAAGACTGTGAAGCACATTAGTCACTTAAAAAGAAAAGAAAACAAAAAAGGGCCGGGCGTGATGGCTCACGTCTGTAATCCCAGCCCTTTGGGAGGCCGAGGCGGGTGGATTGCTTGAGCCTGGGAGCTTGAGACCCAGGGAACCGGCCTGGGCAACCTGGTGAAATCCCGTGTCTACAGAAAACACACAAATTAGTTGGGCGTGATGACTGCACACCTGTAGTCCTGGCTACTCCAGAGGCTGAAGAGAATCGCTTGAGCCTGGGAGGTGGACCTTGCAGTGAGTGGAGATCACGCCCTTACTGTCAAGCCTTGTTGACAGAGTTTGGACCCTGGCTGATAAACAGCAACGTTCATAACGTATGGGTGAACTGCCCGGCTGCTCTGTCTAGAGTAGAATAAATCCAATTATGTTTTTGTCTTTTATTAGCATTGAAATTTTCTTAATCATCCCTTTGTTTTCATTACATTGTAGCAATATATTGCTGCTTAGAGTCTGGAACAAGTAGGCTTCTCTGGATCAGGTTCTTACTGGATTGCTAAAACTTAGAATGATTTTTCCCCGCCTTGGATGTGACTTATAGAACTTTGCCTTTTGAGGTGATGTGTTGCATTTGATAGCGGACACAGGAACGCCCAAAGAATTCACTTACGGGGCTAAAATGTACGTACTTTGTAGTGTTTCCCTCCTAGAATGAAAACGGTACCTCTCATTTGTGGGTCGATGATGCTATTTGCTGAAAACATTTTAAATTTTATTTATTTTAATTTTTTGAGACAGAGCCTTGCTCTGTCGCCCAGGCTGGAGTGCAGTGGCACGATCTCGGCTCACTGCAAACTCCACCTCCCAGCTTCACGCCATTCTCCTGCCTCAGCCTCCAGAGTACGTGGGACTACAGGTGCCCGCTACCATGCCTGGCTAATTTTTTTTTTTGGTAGAGAAGGGGGTTTCACCGTGTTAGCCAGAATGGTCTCGATCTCCTGACCTTGTGATCCACCTGCCTCGTCCTCCCAAAGTGCTGGGATTGCAAGCGTGAGCCGCCGCACCCGACCGAAAACATGTTTCTTTACTGCCTCAGTCCTCAGTTGGGTAGTCTGTTCTTTGTAAGACATTCAGGGAGCGGGGACATCTTGAGTCTTGAAAGGCGCTCTCTGTGAGATGGGAATCTTCCGGCTGCTTATTTAGGGAATCCTGCTGGTTGTCATTTACTGTAGAGTGCAGTTTCCTGGCTGCCCTGGTCTTTGAGGGGAGGGAGACTGAGGGGTCATTTTCCGACCTGGACCAATGTGTTTATTAAACCTGGCTTGTGTATCATTTGGATCTTTTCATGAAGGAAAAGCCACATCTGTGACTTTAAGATGAGTGGAAGTCATGTTAAAATATATATATATATATTTATATATGAAATATATATATATATATATATATATATATATATATATATTCTGGCTACTATGGAGAAGTTTTGTCCTTGTGACCTGTGAATACAGTCACAGGAGAGCAGAATGTTCACGGTGTGGGTGCTTACAGTGTACATCCAGAGTCACATTCTTCACTAGTATTACGTTAAAAAGTGACAAATAAGAGAAAAATATTTTGCTCATTACAACGTCGGTAAGAAGCTGGCAGCACTCTTGTTTTTGGAGGGGTGTGAAGGGAATATTGAGAAAGTGTCATCAACATTAGACTCGCCCACTCTGCAAATCCTGTGCCAGCTGGAGTGAGGACCCCGTGATGGAAAGATGCACCCCTGTTCCCGGAAGGAGTTGAATCTTTGTAGCGCTCAGGACGCATGGTTCATCTCTGTATAAAGGCAGAGTGTGAAACGCTGTGGAGGCTGAGAGAAGCGATGTGGTTAGCAAGTATGAGTGAGACGTTTGGGGCTTGTTAGCACCTGGCGTGTGTGCAGCAAGCTTTGCTATCTGCACATGTGTGATTCTTAGAACACTGGCGTCTGGAACCGTGGGGGCTGTCGAGGGCCCCAGATCCCGGCGGGCTGAGGAGTTCCCTGTTACCACCAGGATAACCGTGATTTTGAAGGCTGTCACTCAATCCCAAGTCCTGGAAGGGGCTCCTTTCAGAGAGGAAAACACCCCTAGAGCCTCGGGCAGAATTCAGTGATTTTTCTTATAATGTTGCTTAGATTTCGCAAACATGAAACCAAGAACATATTTCAGAATGCTTATGGTTCTTCTGTAACCATGGAAACAAAGTAATTTGCAGTCGATGGACAGTTTGCGGAAGCTGAACTGCCTACATCGTGAGCACGGCGCTCTCCCTACCGCCCTGGGCCTTGCTCCGGCTTGCTGGGGAGGCTTTGCAGGGCCTCTTGGCTGGGATACCTCTCTCATGTCCCATGTTGCTACTCCTGGTCACAGCCATACTGCTGGGCACCTGCGACGTGAGGACACTGAGTGGACACGGAGCCGCGGGGCAGCAGTTGGTCAGGAGGTGGCATCCACTTGGTCCGAAACAGGTTTCTGTTCATTAAGAATGATCATTGCAATAAAAACAGAGTGAAAGAAACCTCTACTGACCTGAGAATGCGTCAGCTGAGTTCCATAGGGAAGTGCAGTGAGGAAGGTGAGGGCTGAAAGGAAATGAGGGAGGGAGAGGAAAGGAGAGAAGGGAAGCAAAAGGGGGAGGGCGGATGGGAGTGAAGAGGGAGATGGAGGAGGAAGAAGAGAGAGGGCGGTGGGCAGGAGCCTGGGAAATGTGTCCCAGAGCCGGTTCCTGACCGTCGTGGGTGCGTCAGAGCTGATCTTCCAGGAGAGGTGGCCTGGGAGGGTTGACCCTTAGGAAGTGAGGGCCGGGGGAGCTGATTTTTTGGCCCTCAGCGGGGCTGTTGTTGACCTGAGATACAGTCGATAGTTTTCCTGAAGAGATCGTCTGCACAGCCACCGTTTGCTGCCAGGTTGGAGACAGAAGTGCTCCTCCCCATGGATTCTTTCTAGTTTGTGGATTTTTCCCAGTTTACCTGAGCAGCCTGTCAGTGGAAATGTCGGGGATTACTAACATGTCTCCATCCTACAGAGCAGTCGACCAGCTTCTGATCCTGTAGTTGTTGGGGGCACCATTCCGGTCCTGTCAGTGCCGGCCCAGCGTGGAAGCCGCAGCCCGAGGCGCTGGGAAACCTGCGGGGCTCTCACTGCCAGGGTTCTGATGGGAATCGAGCGCTGGAAGAAAGATGTCCTTAGGGCAGAGCCTGGCGAGGAGGGGGTGCTGCTGTTGCAGCAGTACATGGAATTTCAAATGACAAATGAAACAAGCTTTTAATTATGACCAGAGCCCTATGCTCTGCGTTTCTTCAAATGGAAATGTTGTGCTGAAATGAAATTGCTGTTAATCGGTTGCCTCATGCAAGACGCAAGACGGAGGGCTGGGAGCAAAGTAGAACGTGGACTTATCTACAAAGCTTCCTCCTCTCAGACTATCATCAGTTGGATGGTGCTACACAGGAATATGTGAGATTTCGTGTGAGAAAGGTGATGGGTGCAGACCTGTGTGACCGGCAGGTGTGGGGGGAGGTTTGAGAGAAGCTTTTGGCTGAAGTGATGTCAGATGCAGGTGCTGAAGTGTGATGTCTGTCTGGATGGAAGAGCACACACGCCTCAGGGCTGCGGGAAACAGATAAAGGAGGAGGTGGGCAGACGTGAGTCGTGTCTTAGGAATGGTAGCAATTCAGGCAGACCCAGGATCAGGCTCCCACGGGGGAGGAGTGGATATCAGGACCCAGGGAGCGTGGGGCGGGGGTCATGCCCAGGCCTCTGCGGGTCTTGCTCTTGTGTCAGCAGGGCCCTGTGCTTGCCCTCCTTAAAACTTTCCTGATCCATAAAACGGGCACGACAAAATCCACCTTGTGACACTGAAGCTTAAATGAGATGATGTACATGGTGTCTTCCTTCCCTTCCTGACACATCCTAGACTCACAGCTATGGTAGCAGCGACAGACTGGATGGAATGCTGGAGCCGCTTTGCGCCTGGTGAAGCCACATGGATTTGTGCAGTGCTGGCGACTGTCTCTGAAAGCCTTTGGTCATGGCAGTGGCAGCCTGGAGTGGCTCTTGGCATACTTGAGTCTGTGGAGTGCAAGGTTGACTGGAGCTCCGAGGCCCTAAAACATGGGGGGAAGGCCGAGAGGACTTGGCTGCCAGAAGTATTGTAGATTTCTGGCTTTGAGAACTTGCTGACTTATGGACATAGGAAGGTAAACCCAGATGGCTCCAAAATTGTAAGTCCAGAAGAAAGGTGGGAGGGTACAATTGCTGACTAGGTCATGGTTGCCCTGTCCCTTTGTTTCTGGCCATCGTTTCTCCTCCCTGCCCCTGCCTTTGTGGGCTGGAGGGCCTGAGCCTGCACAGCGGTCTATTTCATGATGACAATGGCCGATTATTACCCTGCAGTAAGAAGTCTCTCCATTTTATTTGGCAGCAGTAGTTAAATAAATTTAAGGAGTGATGGTGTAGTAGTATTTGTTTTGTTTGTGCTTTTTTTTTTTTTTTTTTTTTTTTTTTTTTAGTGTCATTTAACTGAATGTTATTTCCAATTTCACTGATCACTTTGAGAGGCCAAAACATGCTTTGATTTGTTATTTTGTGTTTGAGCTAGTTTATTGCCTCACAGGAATGCCAAGTATTCTGTTGTCACACATCATTAAGTATCTCAAATTGTGTTACTATAATACTTAGCTGAATTACCTCCCTTATTTTGGCTTTTAAAAATCTAAAATCTGTGTGAAACACAGGATGGTGCATCTCCATTGAGGGTTGTTGAGAAGTGTGACTTTTGCTGGCATGCTTGAGAATCAGTGACATTATTTTATAGAAACACTTTGTAACTGACAGCAAAGCTAGAAGCTCCTGTAAAGGGCAGAGTAGGCAACGTGTTATGCTTTTAGGGCCACAGAAGTCTCTGCATATATGTCTTTTGTGAAAACTTCAACGTGTAAAAATCCATGTCCAAGGCTCGGTCGGGGATCATGGTTTGCAGACCCTTAACAGCAGCTTAGCTAAAAGCTGGTCTCCCATGCGGTGAGCAGGAGCCTACCTCATTTCTTCAGCCAGGAAGATGCTGCCCTGATGCTGGAATTTACTTCAAACAAACTTGAAAGCTCTGGCACCGCTGCTCATTTCCATACTGTTGCAGGCTATCTAAAATACGGAGGATGCCGTGGCGTTTTGATTTTGTTACTCCTCTTGAACGGCTCTGAGATGGCTCATCATGAGTTAGACATTTGCAGAAATGATCAAGCAGAGCTGCAGTCATCTTGCAGATAAAGTGAAGTTTTTTCTGAAAACTCATTACAGGCTTAAATTTCTGATCCCATTCCATCCACTGATCTTGTATGATTGGTTTCTTTTTGTACCCATTTGGGTCTATGAAGCGTCTCCCCACCGTGGTAGAAATTTAGCTCTGATTTTGTGCATGAGTCGGTATCCTCACTCCTCATCTGCGAGGAGAAAGTGCTGCAGGTCCTGTGTGGTTTCCATCCCCTCCCTGCACGCGGATGGATTGGGAGGTATTTGTGGTGTGTGAACTTGCTACACCCAGAGCCTTCTGCTTCATTCCCTGGACCGCTTTCCTCCCTCCTCCCTCCTGACTCACTCCCCTGCACCACACTTCTCCCTCCTGGTTCACTCCTTGGGCCGAACTCCGCCCTCCTCCCTCCTGGTTCACTGCCCTGGGCCCCCACGCCTCCCTCCTTGTTCACTCCCCTGAGCCCCCACGCCTCCCTCATAGTTCACTCCCCAGGGCCCCCACTCCTCCCTACTCTCCTGGGCCACATTCCTCCCTCCTGGTTCACTCCCCTGGGTCCCCAATCCTCCCTCTTGGGGGCTTGGTAGTTTCTGATGTGCTTGTGCCAGCACGATAAGGCTGAGTGGCAGCTCCAGGGCTGCGGCTGCTCACGCAGCTGTGGCATGAGTGCAGAGAACTGCGGGGATGCAGCTGCCCTTGCTGTGATGCTTCGAGTGTCATAGTCGATATTGGAAACTGGGTGGGATGTGGATGTCCCAGGAAGGGACAGGAGCCTCCCCTCAGCCTCTGTCAAACAGTTCTCAGCCAGGCGTGGTGGCTCACGCCTGTAATCCCAGCACTTTGGGAGACCGGGGCGGGCAGATCACCTGAGGTCAGGAGTTGGAGACCAGCTTGGCCAATGTGGTAATTTTTGACGCATTAAGGATTAAGGAAAATGACTCACACTAGTTTGCCTTGCTTTTTAATTGATAATTGGTGTACCCCAGTAGTCTGAACTTGTTAAGCAACCATTCTTACCGAAAGACTAATCTTTAAAAGTCTCTTCCTCTGGACACGTCTTTGGCTGCTGTAATCAAATGCAATGTAATCAGCACTGGTTAATGGCTTTCCTTGCTTGGCTAACAAATGCTCCTCAAAAACTTTGATTTCTTGTTATTTTCATTTATAATTATGTTTTAAGCCTTCTAAATTTTCTAGCTTTCCTGCGAGTTGGGAATAACTGTGATGGGTGCTTAGTTTGGGATGTTGACATACACTCTATGCCCAGCTACTATGCCATTGTGTGAACACTGATTTCTCACTTTCTCATGAAGACTGATTTCACCTAGTTTGGTAAATTCTATTAATTTTAAGGAAGGGGGTGGAATGCAACTGCTGTTAGGAGGCTTTTCTAAGGATCGAGGAAATGTTGCCATGATTATTACCATTACAGAAGGAACATAAAAATGCGTGCTGCCTTCAGTCATGATGAATCTGTAAGTCCGCATCTGTGACTGCAGAAAACGGCAGCCCCAAATCCTAAAATCGTGTGGATGCACCAAGCCCATCTGCAGGGCACTGTGGAGCAGCCTGCATTAGCCGAAGTTAGCCCACAAGCCCTGAGGGATGGTGTCTGAGTTATGATAAGGCTCTGACTTGGGATTAAACAGGCCTCCAAATAGTGTGATATTCTAAACAAAAACATGATACTGCCCAGGGAGCCCAGTGGGCACCTGTAGGCAGTGTAGGTGAGAAAAGGTTCCAAAGAAGATTCCTGCAGCTCAGCTAGGAGGATTCTGTAAGGCAGTAGACACATCAATGTTCACATAGGAGTGTTGAGCTATATTCATTCCTTTTAAGCAGCCAGCCTTGTGTGTGTTTTTAGGGGCACTCACATGGCGCCCTTTCCACCCTCACTGCTGGTTGTGCCTGTTTGATGTTGCGTACTTCTGTGTTAAGTGTGTCCACTCTCCAAATGTATCTCTGTCTCTAGAATATTTTAGAGTAAACCATTTATTGTTTAAACGCTTGTTTTTAGTGAGGAAGAAATCTTTAAAATGGGCCATACAGACCCTGCTATAAATGTTGAACAATGGCACGTGTAATGTTTAACACGTAGTGTTTAAAGTAGAAGACAGTTTAATTTAGAAATCCTGTTGGAATGCCAACTTAAATTACGACCATCTGTACACATATGGAAAAGAATGAGAGTGAAGGTACAGAATTGGAATTTTGTCTATTTTGTAGAGATTCTGTAATGTATCAGGTACAAGTCTCACTTCATGATTTAAATGCATGAAACTGAAATTAGAAAACTTGACAAAAACATGCCTTTGAATAGTGAGCCTTTATCCTCCTTGAAATAGTGATTCATTCACTAAAACGTCCACCTGCAACTTTGTCAAATACATTTGTTGCATTAGTCCTCAAGTGAGCTCAGTTTTCCAGACAGACAGATTATTACTGTTTAAAGTTTGTCCTGATGATGTTGGTGAACAGGGAAAATCCTTTGACGTGGATCCTCTGTGTGTGTTACACATCAGACGCGGCCTGCCCAACCCTCTGCCTGTAACTGGGAACCTTGACTGTCAGGATCATTGTAGAGAACCTTGAGGAAAGCAAAACAAGCCTCTGGAGTAGCAAAAGATGTAGCTGATTTCATGCAATAAAACTTACACATTTTTCTTTAAAATGCTTCCTTCGGAACGTCAGCTTGCTGACTATCTTAGAATCGCTGTAGTCCGCTGACAGCAGTCGTGGGAACAGGTGCATGGCCTGGCTGATGCAGGAGGGTCTCAGAGTGGAGCCACACTCCTGACACTGAAGGAGGGGCTGGAGCCATCACGCTCGTGACTCGTGCAGATGGCCTTGGCTGACCTCCAGAAGAGAAAACGTCAGTATCCAAGGAGGAAAAAGTCTATTAATTTCATGAGTGTTTGCCTTCGCAATGGCTAATACCCTGAGTTTGTGGCACCTGCTGTCTCTGGAATGAGGAGTCTTCCCTTCCTGGCAGACAAGCTCTAGATGGGAACAGGAGCTGTGATTGCTGGATTGAAGAGATTTCCTTCTTGGGGAGGTGGCCTTCGAGCCTGACATGAAGGAAGCTGTGACTGGCGGGAAAGGGCCTTGGAGACAGTGTATTTACCAGGAGGGTCGGTGACTGAGAACCATCCTGTTCCGAGTGTTGCCATTCTGGTTCTAGAGTAAACTTGGGGAGAAACAACAGCCAAAAGCCCCGAGGAATATTCTGTGATGTTGATCACGTTTGGTAGATTTGTTGCTGAGACTCTGAAATGAGAAGCCCTGGAGGTGCAGGTCTATCAGGCCATGCGACGTGAGACAGCTGCTGCTTCAGGGTTTGGAGTCCCCGTGCCAGAGGCTCAGTCCTGCAGAGACTTCTGCACAGTGGGCAACTGATGCCTCCGGTTGATTGTGAGTCCCCCAGATGAATACCCATGAAAGGTACCGTGTCAGCAAAGAGTCAAACTCTGTGAAGCATTTGGAGATTTATTCTGAGCCAAATGAGTTACCATGGCCCTTGATACTGCCCTCAGGAGATCCTAAGAACATATTCCCAAGGTGGTCAGAGCCCAGCCTGGTTTTATAGCTTTTAGGGAGACATAAGACAATCAATCAAATAAATGTAAGATGTACATGGGTTTGGTCTGGAAAGGTGGGACAACTGGAAGCAGGGGTGTCCAGGTCATAGGTAGATTTGAAAATTTCCTGATTGACAGTTGGTTAAGAGAGTTGTCAGATAAGGGGTTGTGGAGACCAAGGCTTTGTCATGTGGAGGAAATCCTCCAGGTAGCTTTGGAGAGAATAGATTGCAAATGTTTCCCATCAGACTAAGCGTCTAAGTTCTGTCTAATTCCAGAAGGGAGGTGGGGTGATGAGGCAAGTCCGACCCCCCAGCAATCATGGCCTGGACTAGTTTTTCAGATTAGCTTTGGAATGCCCTTGACAAAAGCCGGGGCTGTTCAGATGGGCAAAGGGGCTTCGAATTCTAATGTTTTTAAAACCAGAAAGTGATTGTGTTTTTTTCTGTGGATAACAGCCAGTGTAGTAATTAATATTTTATTAGCAGATTAATTTGGAAGTCAATGTGTTTTCAAGTATGTTAATTATTAAGTCATCAACAAACAGAGAAGGGCTTACTTTGAAACCAGCCTGAGACTCAAGAGGCTCATCAAAGAAAACGATGGACTTGGGAGAACTGATTCACGAGTTTACTGTGCCAAGTTTCAGGCATTATGAGAAGTCTGTGCTGATACATTGTGACTTGAGAACTTAAATCTTGATGGACTCTTAAGAGTGAGGCTTTTTTTTTTCTTTTCTTTTTAAATGGTCAGTGTTTCTGTCTCCTGTGTTTTGTCTTCCAGCCGCTGAGCACTTTAGCTTTGTGTTCACGTGGCCTTGTTCTCCGAACCACCTGCTTTGTGGCTCCTCTGTCCTGCCCACCTTGATCGCGTCTTCCCTGCCCCGTGGGTTTTATCCCGAGGACTGTTCTCCGCTGTGGGGAGGGGAGGATCAGTGGACACTGGCTTTACCGACTCATTTTCTGTGTAGCTCCCAGTTTCTCAAATTCTTAATTGTCTTGGATTCCCTGTGAAACTGGGAGTCAGGCCTTGGGCGCAGTGCTGGGTGGCCTTGGGCGCAGTACTGGGGCAGGAGGGAGAGATGAGAACAGGAAGGATGGGTTTGTCAGGGGAAGGAACCCCTTGCCAAATTCCTGTGTCTGTTTTAGGTTAAAGATGAATGGCCGGATGGTGGATGTCTCACCTGCTGTGGCTGGACCTCGCTGTGCTGAACCCTGAGCAGGGGCCCCAGCAGCTGCCTCCTGCCAGGCCGGGGTCACAGGGCTGGGCTTCTGCCTCTGGGAGGGCTCGTGCCAAGGTGCAAGGGTCTGCACCGCTCGTGTGTGACCTGAGGGGCATGTGGGAAGCTTTTCTGTGCTCCTCACCTGGGAGAAGTTGAGCTCATCTGGGCTAGAGCCTCTGGGGAGGTAGGAAGGCAGAGGCCTGGAATTCCTGCTTTCCCCAGACAGCAAGAAAGCTCAGCGTTGCATCTGCTCTGAGATGCCCTCAGCAGCCATATATAGTTGATTTTAACATGACGGAAGGTGCCAATTAACCCGGCTCTGTGGAGAGCTTTGAGGATTCCAGGCCCTGGGCCCCGGGCTTTTTAATATGTTCCTTCCTGAACAAAAAAGAACAAAAGATCCTTGTGGCTGATGTCGACTGCGTGGGGTAGGACATGCTGAGCTTGGGTGGGGCTTGCCCCTGAGTTTCCTTGGTGCTCCTCCCAGCCCCAACGGACACCAGCCTCTCCAGGCCGAGGCTTGTCCTGTTTAGACCCTCGTTGGTGGGGTCTGTGGTCCTGGATCGAGGGCCCAAGCACTTCTTTCATTATTATAAATGATTCACCAGAGATGCGCGGCTGTGCCCAAACCTCTCACGAGCATGAGATACAGCCAGTGTCGCTGCCGCAAGCTCATAATTCTAGTGGAAAGAGGAAATTTTACTTTTAATGTGCTCGTGTGACTCAGATGCAAATATTCAATTCCCATTAAACTTTCAAGACCTTGAGATCCTCTGAGATTCCTTGGGAAGCCGTTCCTTGGCCCCACGACTAACTCTCCTGTGGAAGGAGGCTGGGGTGGTCCGCGGGGTCTGGGATCCTGCTGCGTTCTCCAGGATTCCTTAGGTTTCATCATTAGTCCCAGCTCTTCAGCAGGTGGAGCTGATTGACTCTGACATTTCCATTATATTGTTCTTGTGTTGCCTCAGTTAACTTAGAATAATCAGTATTTACCAGAAATAATTGATGGCGAGATGGGAATTATTGGTGATTCCCTGACATAGGCAGCCTGTATAGATAAGCGTGTTACACGGTGTCTAATTTCTGAGATGTTGGTCCACACCTTCTCAGGAACACACTTTGAGGGGTAGATTCCTGTGCAGGAGAAGCTGCTTTCCCCCGAGACGCGGTGGCGGCTCCTGCACTGGCATGGCAGGGTGGCTGTGTGACTGGGCAGGGCTGGACATGCTCCTGCGCTGGGCGCCCACCTCCGCCCTACATCTGTGTCGAGGGTGCCTGCCTTTGTTCCCCCAGGTCGAACTCATAGAATTGTATACCTTCCTGACACATTCCTGCATAGAGATGATTAGATCTGGGGGCTGAATCTCAATCTGACATGCATGTAGGTAAATTATTGACGTGAATGACTTGGGTCCTCCACCTTCAGGGTCAGGAGGCACGAGGTGGGTTTGGAGACAGCTGCCTGGCTTCAGGAAGTTTCTCTCAGAGCCTGTTTCTTTCTCTAGCAAAGTAAATGATGCCTACCTCACCGGGCTTAACACACGCTCAGTACTCAGATGCTGTCTGATCTTTGTTATAGTTAGTATTTGGGGAACAGCGTGGCTGGTAAGAAAATGTGTTATCTTTACAATTTATACAATGTCATACAAGGCAAGCGTGAAACCGGGACACTACCTTAATCTGAAGATGCTGGTGCTTAGTCTTCTCCTCAAGCATTTTGTTGTCATTCTGGCGTGTGTCAGCCAAGTCATATGACGGTACCGCGTGCGTGATGCCAGCTCAGTTACCTTGGAATGGGGAACCTGAGGCTGCCAGGGAGCATCCCTCCTGCCTCCAGTCCTCGGGGGTTTCTCTCTCTCTCTCCTTTCCTCTGTCCCTCCCTATCCCCCAATCTTCCTCACCACTCCTGCTCCCCTCCCTACCCTCCTCACTTACTCTACAACAGAGGTCCAGACTTCGACAAATCCCAGCTGGGCCTATTTATCGCTTGGCTGGGAAAGCAGAGGGAAAGGGGCCCAGTTACTACAAAAATAGAGAATTGAAATAGAATGTGAGCTATTTTTGCGTCTTGTTTTTTATTTTATTCTGAATATAAAAGGCAAGTGTCAAACAAAATCGGTGCTAACTGCGCCACTCAGCTCCGAGTCTGCTTTGTCGGGGCTCCGTGGGTTCCCACGCCCTGGCCTTCTCCATGAGCGTCTGGACACGCCGTGGCTGTGAAAGGAGCATTCAGTTATGGTCCTTTGAATGTTGCAGAGTCATGTTTAATAAAAATCTTCACGTTTACCCACAGCCAAGTCTTGATTTAATAACAGGTACTGCAGGTCTCTGGGTAGGGCTGAGCCTCTGTTATAGAAGCAGCTGCACCATCTGAGGGGCAGGTCCGTATGGGCTGGCAGGCGGCCTGGTCCTTGGAGCACAGGGTGTACCTGACTCAGTCCTGGCAGTGGGGGGCCTTGCAGTTCTAGGATGTAGTGATGCAACCTGTGGCATAAATAAAAAGCCTCATGTGCCCCCATGAGAAGCTGGGGCTTCCCCTCAGTACTGTGGTGTGCTGTGTTTGTGATCGTGCAGATGTAAAAGGGTGAGGGAGATGTCTAAAAACCAGGCTCCCAAAGACAGCCCTTCATGTCTGGTGCTTTCATGTGTATATGCACACGTGTTTGACGCGTGTGCACCTTCACACGTTCACCTCTTTCATGCATGTACACCTGTTCCTGTGTTCATACACCTGTTTCGCGCATGCACCTGTTTCGCCTGTGTATGTGCCTGCGCGTTCACCCTGTATTGCGTCATACGTTGTATTTTACATATTGGGTATTTTCAGTTTGTATCGTGAGCTTGTAACGACGTCGTGAAGAAAAGAGGGGGCCCTGGCAGCCTTTGGCTCTGAGAAACGTGATGTCACGGGAACAGATGAGACAGCCCGGGTGAGGCCGGCAGAGGCCATCGTGGCCTTGGGAGTCCGTGCACATCCACTGTCTGTCGCTGTGTGACAAGTGACCCCAAAACCTAGGGGCTTAAGGCAACATACACGTACGACTGTACAGCTTTTTCAGGTTGGAAATTCAGGGCAGCCCTGCTGAGCGGCTCTGGCCCAGTCCCCCGGGTCACTGTGAAGATGCTGTCCAGGGCTGCAGCCATCTGTAGGCTCAGCTGGGCTGGAAGTTCTGCTCCAGGATGCCGTGCTGACGTGTCTGCGGGCAGAGGCCTGGTCGTCCACACCTGGCCACTCCCCGGGGCTGCCAAGTGCATTCCTGCCCAGGGCCGCTCCTTTCCCCAGAGACGTAGCAGTGCTGGTCTTATGCCCAGCGTCAAGGTGGCCGGGTCAGGAGCAAAGACTTGTTTCCCCTACTCGGCGGCTACTCCTGCAGGGCTGGGAGACAGTGGAGGTCGCGCAGGAAGGTGTTCGCTGAAGACCGTGCTCTGTGACTTGACGGGTGTTCCTCCCAGGAGAGTGAAATGGAGACTGGACGCCGGAAGCGGCATCCTGCGTGACCCCATGTGTAGTGGGGTCACAGCAGAGCTAAGTCCTTCCTTTACAGATACTTTTCAGAGTCTACCCGCCTTTAGATTCTCTGATTAACGTGTCTGAGGAGGGTCCCAGGAGTCTGCCACCTGCCAGGCCAAGGAGGTTCCCTGCATGTGGCTCTCCCCTGACACCTTGAGAAACGTGACTCGAGAGAATCACCGAAGTTTCCTAAATGAGTCACCTGCTTTCTCTTCTCTTTGCTTTCATGCCTCCCCAGGGTAGGTCAGTCCTGTCCGCCACAGCGATACCTGCATGCTGGAGTTCCAAGGAGTTTGGGGGTGTGTCGGGTCCCCCAGGGAGATTCGGTGACTGAAGATGCTGTCATAGCAGCCAACATGTCCTTATTGTTTTCACTTTTAATGAAGTTCAGTTACTAGGTTTTCTGAGGCACAATGATGTCCTTGTGAAAAATTGGTGATCAGGGAAGCAAGCAAGTGTGGGAAAATGATCCTGCCCTTAAATCTAAAAAACGATGAAACAGCAAACAGCCCTGAAGAGCCCATGAACCTCCTCATGGGGCGGTGAGGAGACACCTCAGTAATGGCTTAAAAAAAAAAGTGATAATACTGAAGAAAAGGTAAACTAAATTTTGGGTCTCCTATGGGTAAAGAGATTGTGGCTTACATTTTGGATGTATGCGTTTATATACTTATTTATTTTTCTTTGTTGGATTTAGAATTAGTTGAAATAATTGTGTTTTTTAAATTTAAAAAAATGGGGTATACGAAGTCTAATCTCTGTGTGACATTTCTGTACTGTGAGACTCCACATACAAAAGTGAAGCCCAGACTGTCTGTCTCTAATGAGCCAGAGAGAGGTGGTCATCTCCTGCAGGCCGGTCTGGTCTCCAGGCATCTGGCCATCCTCCCAGTCTTGGGCACACCTGCATCACTGGTGCTTTCTGCCAGACTGTGACTCTGCCCAGGTTTCAGGAGCACCCGGAACTGTTTTCCTAGGGGCTCCTGCTTTGTCCTGGCTCCTGGAAGCACAGGCTTTTGACGAAGGACTCTCCCCACTGCCAGGTAAATTGGTGATTGCCCCACAGTCTGTATTTGTCACATGGGGCACAGAGAGTCTGGGCGTGCTGTCCTGGCCCTGGAGCCAGCTCTAGGACTGCCCGGCGGCATTGCCTCCACCCCTCATCTGGGAACAGGGCGGTGGGGAGGAGAAGGGAAGCAGGGTCTTGACCCTTCTGCGTCTCGAGAACACGGGAACACATCGTCCCATTGCCTCACACCATTCACAGCCCAAGCTTGTGTGAAGTATTATTTTATAACCTCCCCTGACAATGATGTATTTTATATAAGCAGCACATAAAGTGGTAATTTAATACCCTATCGAGCAGGATTAAACAATAAGGAGCAGATATCACTGTAGAAAAGTTACTTTATCCGGGAAACATTTATCTACTGCAGGTGGATGTGAATCATGGCTTCCTCCTCGGTGGCTCCTGATGAGCCTGTGAAATTCTGTCCTGTTCACCACTGTTAGTTATAAGCTACACCTTTCCTTCTATGACGCGTTAGTTACAAGCTCTACCTTTCCTTCTATGATGTTTATTTCTTGCCTGTTCAGCACTGTT
Source organism: Macaca nemestrina (assembly GCF_043159975.1). Taxonomy (NCBI): domain Eukaryota; kingdom Metazoa; phylum Chordata; class Mammalia; order Primates; family Cercopithecidae; genus Macaca; species Macaca nemestrina. The sequence continues at coordinate 143,283 of NW_027257740.1, forward strand.
AGTTACAAGCTATACCTTTTCTTCTGTGATGTATATTTCTTGAAGGCATGGACTAAATCCTAATTCCACAGTATTCGATGCACATACTCAAGAGATACTTGTTTGAATGAATGGATTAATAGAAAATAGAAGTGGTGACTTCACTTTATTTCATTATGTCAAACTTTGTCTACACGGAAAATTTTATGGTCCTTTGGAAAAACAGGGCCTCTGTGCAGGGTTGTTAGAGATTGTGAGAATGCCGCAAATGGCTCTGTGGCTCTAGGCTCACAAAGGGCTTGAGGGACTTGGTGGCGCACCTGTGTTGAAAACTGAGTTCTGCAAATCCATTGGAGTGACCTGCCAGCACCAGCACACACAGCCCTCCTTCCCAGTTGATTTCTGCACAGAGGCTTCTTCTGAATGCCCCAGGTGAACGTGGGTTCAGCCAGCACTGCTGGGCTTCCACAGCAAGCCAGGGTGCTGCAGGGACGAGAGAGAAGAGGGGCAGGACCAGGATCTTCCTGGGCCCCAGTGCCCGTGTGGGGACGCTGCCTGGCCTGGCTTTTCTGGGGGAGGTCAGGGAAATGATGGCATGGAGGGACTGTTGGTATGAGTCGCTTGCTCAAACATAGATCCCAGGTCTGTGTGGGAGGCAAATAGAAATTTATGTGGGTATCATCAGTAACATAGCAAACATGGGCTTCTTCACTAGGGTGGCTGACCCTCTTGCTCATCTGCTGAGCAAAGGCCCGGCCTGGCCTTCTACGCCTCCACAGTGAGCTTTTCTCAAGCTCTGTCCACTCCATGGAGATGGCCGGAGCCAGGGCAGATATGGGGTGTTTTCCACTTTTTATTTATTTTTTCTTTTTTGAGATGGAGTCTTGCTCTGTCGCCCAGGCTGGAGTGCAGTGGTGTGATCTCGGCTCAGTGCAAGCTCCACCTCCCAGGTTCACGCCATTCTCCTGCCTCAGTCTCTCGAGTAGCTGGGGCCACAGGTGTCCGCCAACACACCAGGCTAATTTTTTTGCGTTTTTAGTAGAGTCAGGGCTTCACCGTGTTAGCCAGGATGGTCTCAATCTCCTGACCTCGTGATCCACCAGCCTCGGCCTCCCAAAGTGCTGGGATTACAGGCGTGAGCCACTGCACCCGGCCAGGTATTTGTCAGTTTTTGAAAGCTACATTTAAAGAATGAAATAGACCGAACAGAATTACTTCCTTTTGAATATTTAATACTCAGTCTACCAGAACACTTAAATATAGTTAATGTATTCAAATAATAAGAAAGAACTTTCCCTCTGTTCCAAAGAAAAAGTATAAACAACCTTTTACTTGTCAGGGATTTCACTATGTTTCTAAAAAGCCAGCAAGCACTTTTCCTGAAATAGACCCATCTCTTCCTCTGCATAGACCCTATGAACATTTTAGCTACATTTCTGCTGTATCTTAATGTGATAGATTGTAGAAAATTCCTTGCTACTGGAACTTCACGATGCTTTCCTTTGAAACATCAAATAGAAAGTATGGATAGTAAATCTCAGACTAGTTGCAATTATCAGTCTTGGTAGAGCTGCCACCCACAGCCTCTGTCAATTACAACAGAGTGTGTCTCCCCAGCAACCCGGATTAGATTGCGGACCAAGCCAGGCTCACCCAGGATTCAGTGCAACGTCTTTCAAAGCTGTAGTCACTGCCCCTGGAGGAGACTTGAGAATTCCTCCCTTTGATGCCTGTGCATGGCTGTTCTCAGATCACAGCAGCTGCAGCAGCATCTCAGAGGATGCCAGCAGGGGTGTCCTGGGTAGTGACACCACGGTAGGGGCCTGCAGTGTCTGAATGAAATGGACCGTGAAAGTGAGCACCCTAGAGGAGTCCACAGCCACGTTTCAAAGGTGCAGTGGCCCGAGGTGAACCCCAGAGCACTGAGGAGCCTGGAGTTGACCTGTCACGACTTCATTGAGAGAGCTGACTGAATTCCGTACCTGTGCGGGCAAAATATGGCTGTTTGCGCTTGGCCCCTTCTCAGTCCAGGGCTAGGGAGGTTGTCTGCACAGCTAGTGGGAGCTTAACTTTGTGCACACTCGGGGTTGGGTCCCACTCCTTTCTGTGAGCCCAGGGAAGATAGACATGCCGAGCTCTCCTGGAAGGAGGGCCCTGACGAGTGGAAGCTGAGCTTCAAGATGGTCGGCCTTGTGGTGTGCGTGGCGGGTTCGGAGTCTGTGTGTGCTGAGTGGGGGCCCGGCTGCTGCTGTCGCTATTGGGCTCAGCAGACGCTGCGGGGGACGTGGCTCCTGTTGTACTTGGTGGTTTTCTCCTCACAGGAGTGGGTTTCCCTGCTGTGAAGGTGTCGGGGCTGTGACAGGCAGCCTGGCAGGAGGAAGACGCTCGTGGGGTTGTGCCCTGAAGCCCCCTTCCTCTTGAGGAGCATGAAGGGGGTTTGGGACCCTGCTTCCGGCTGCGCTCCCTTGCTAGGTTCTTGGCCTCGGGGGCCAGGAGAAGCTGAGTACAGGCCTGAAACCTGGACCCCTTCCACAGCCTCCGTGGCGTTTGTGGTGTGATGCGGGACGAGGCCCTTGGAACTCCAAGCCCTACCCTGGCATGCCCGCCCACTGGGGCGTCTTGGGCACCTGCTGTGTGCTAGGCTCCGTGGTGGGGTGGGCGGTAGCAAGGGCTGTGGGGTAGAGTGGACACGGTACGCGGATGATGAGAAGCCTCAGGGAGGCAGTGGGAGCACAGCTGAGACCTGCAAGGAGGGGACTGGCTGTGGGTGTTGGGGCTCAGGGAGCTGCCTCTACCCAGAGCCACAGTGGCCAGTGAGGGCAGAGCAGGGGACCAAGGCCCAGGGAAGCCGTGTGTATGGTTCGCATCAGGTGTGCGGGTCTGCCGGGCTGTGCGGCCCTTCTCAGTCCTGGCTGGGCCTGGGGTCCCAGAGGGAACGGAGGGTCTTTGCATCTCCCTCCTCTTGCTTCCCTGCTGCTTCCTGGTCAAGGGATGCTTCTTTATTGCAACTCTGGCAGTTATTGTGCATATTAAGAGGAGTTTCACAAAATCGTAGGGGGGAAGGCGGACTAGGGATTCATTTTTTTTTCTCCCCCTGATTTTACACGGAGCCTTCTACTATCCCTTAGTGTGGAGGCAGAGTGCAGATGCTCTACAGTTATCTATCCAGGAAGAGAAGAGCTGATGGGAAGTCACAGATCTGATCATTGCAATAGCACTGACATTTTTAAGTGGGAGAATGCTGATGTCTATAATAATCAGAGTAAAACTTCAGTAGCTTCAACATAAAGATTCTGAGATGATCTTAGAGCCATTTCGTCCCTAGATCCTTCTGCAGTGTGGAGTGTGACATCTCTACCAGCCTCTGGTCAGTGGCCACCTGTGGGTAACTGAATGCTTGAAGTGTAAATGAGAACTTCTAATTTTATTTAATTTTAGTCAAATTTAAATAGCTATATGGGCCGGGCACCGTGGCTCATGCGTGTATTCCCAGCAGTTTGAGAGGTCGAGGCGGGTGGATCATGTGAGGTCAGGTGTTCAAGACCAGCCTGGCCAACAAGGTGAAATCCCATCTGTACTTAAAAATATAAATAAAATAGTCAGGCGCGGTGACAGGCGCCTGTAATCCCAGCTACTCGGGAGGCCGAGGCAGAAGAATCACTTGAACTCGAGAGGCAGAGGTTGCAGCAAGCCGAGATCGAGCCACTGCACTCCAGCCTGGGTGACAGAGGGAGACTCTGTCTTAAGAAAAAAAAAAGATTTTAAAAAACCCTACATGCCCCTAGTTGCCTCTGTAGGAGACGGCATGGTTCCAGAAGGTAGACTTTGTGTTGAGGACTCTGCAGCGTCAGGCTGGAGACAGTCTCCCTTCCTAGCAGCGTGGGCCCCTGGGCTGTTCTTCTACCAGAAGGGATGGTGGCGTCTCTGGGAGGTATCTGTAGACTCAGATCTGTGTGGATTAGTGACTTGTGTTACTCACAGATACTTAATTTTATGGGTAAATGAATACCTGGACTGGCTGCAACTTCAGGGCGAGATTCGGGAGTAGGGAGTGAAAAGTGACGACGGAACCCTGGGCTTGTCCTGCTGCCCCCAGGACCCGGTCGGGGTGCCTTCTCGTCTGAAGTCCCAGCACGTGGTCAGGGTACCCCTTGCCTCTGAAGCCCCCAGGAAGTGATCGGGGCACCAATCCCCTCTGAAGCCCCAGCACCTGGTCGGGGCACCCCTCCCTTCTGAATCCCCCAGCCACCTGGTCGGGGAGCCCCTCCCTTCTGAATCCCCCAGTACCTGGTCGGGGCGCCCCTCCCTTCTTAAGCCCCCAGACCCTCCTGGCCTGCGGTGCTGCTTCTCCAAATGCTGTCCTTGGCTGTTTTCCAGGAGTCACCTGCACCAGAGCAGGCTGCGTGTGTCATTTCTTGTCGGATCTGGGGTGTCAGTGAAGCTCATTTATCTTGTCTTCCTCCTCATGTGCCGTATCTCACCTGTTGACTGTCTGAGTTTGTGTGAGTGCGTGTTGTGCGTTCTCAGGCTGTACTCGGTGCTTAGGTGACAAGAACGTCTTAGAGCAACGGACTGTCTGCTCCAAAGGACGCTGGGCATGAATCGAGACACAGTTTACTTGTGGGGTTTAAATTTCCTGGGTGTTGGAGGCAATTAAGGGGAAACAAGGTCTAAAAAACCCCTGCAGATGAGGAAGGCAATAATGAAAAAAATTACTCTATACACACTTAGCAGATGATTTACTTTGTAGGTGAATTTTGCATTTCGGGAACTACTAAAGCTACTGTTTGTAGGGATTCCTTGATGAGCTTCTTGTTTTCTGTCTAGAAAGTAAAGTGGATCGGTTTTGCCTTTAATGCTGACTGACTAGAATCTACTTCCTTTTCCCCCCATTCACGTTAGGGTGGGGATTGGACTGGAAGAGCTGTAGGATCTCTTTATTTCTGATCTTAAATGAATTTTTTCTTCAATGCCCGGTTCTTTGGTTTGGGAAATGTGCTCAATTTGTACCGTGCTTTAAATGTACACAATGGTCGAAATTGCTACTTTTCTTTAAAGTTAGATATAACATCTTAAGTAAAATGTCATCTATAAATCAGGCACAGTCTGGGGCCTGGAGACCCCTCTTGTCACTTCCTTCCAGCTGTGTCTTCTTCCCTGGCCACATTGCCCCTGGCCACATCTCCTCCCCAAACCACGCCGTGTCATCCGCCCACCACCTCACCTCTGGTCACAACACCTCCCTCCCGGCCACATCACCTGTGGCCTCACTGCCTGCCTCCCTCCTTCCTGGTGGCCTCCGTGGCTCCCACTGTCTGCCCTCCCGAGGGTCTGTTCAAGGCTCCTTCCCCGTTTTCCACTCCTGAGTGTGGGTCTCGGGGCCTAGATGTTTCACAGGATGCAAGTTTCTTCCCTTCCAGCCGTGGGTCTCTGAGCGACAACTCCAGAGAGGGCACTAAGCTCTCCTTACCTACCTGGGGGGCCCTGAGCCCTGACCACCGACCACCAGGGCTTTTCTGCAGTGTGTGGGGCAGACTCATGCATGAATTGGACTAAAAAGATGCTTCCAGGAATCCTTGTTTTAAGTGCACTGGAGCAGAGATGGGGAGAGGGGACCACCTGGTTTGCTCAGAATTTGGTCCTGATCACAGCCAATGAGGCAACATAAGCACCTCCTAAATGAAGCATTCCACACACTGATTTTACACATGACAGAAAGGCTTCACACAATGAGTGAGTTTGAGCTGCATTTGAAGGAAGAACAGGTCCCTGTAGGTGGAAATGAAAGGTAAGCGTGACCCAAGCCATCAGCAGCAGCGGGGGTGGGGTGGTGCAGACTCCCCATGGATGGTGGGCATGGCTGAAATGCAGGAGAGGGCAGGGGTGCGAAGGAACAGCAGGGCGGCAGTAAAATTCCCCTGCAGAGAGGGGACGTGACTGAGATATTATCACATGTATACAACTGAGAGATGATTTGAGGAGGATTTCTGGGAGCCTGTGGGAAGAGCACGTGGTCATCATCAGTTCTCGGGATCTCTTTTTATGAAGTGAAAATAGTCTTGCCTCTGCCTATCTTGTGAGCTGTTGTGACGATCAAATCAGATAATCTTCAGCGAGCCTTGTAAATGCTAAAGCTTATGACAGACTGTTCCAGCCCCCTTGTCTCTACCCTCCTTTCCTCCTGAGTAACGTGAACCCTGCTGGGTACCTCACTATCTGCCTGGTTTCCTCCTCCATAACGTGAGCCTTGAGTACTTGCTGGGTACCTCGCTGTGCACCTTCCTTAGTAACGTGAGCCCTGAGTATTTGCTGGGTACCTCGCTACCTGCCGTACAGCTGGCTGTAGAATTGTCAAACGCACTTGGCTGGCACATAAGCAGAAGTGCTCGCTGGGCCTTGGGAGGGCTTTGTGACATGTGGGTGCCTTCTGTTCCCTGTTAGGCTGGAGCTGCAGGAGCCCCCCTAGACCAGATAGAGGACCAAGGCTGTGGCCTCGGGGTGGGGGCTGGGGGAGCTCCCTGGGTTTATTGTGTGGGTGAGAGCAAACTTCAGTCCCGCTGTGGCATTGGGATTCAGGGTTCCTTCTGGAATGTTCTGAGTGAGAAACAGGAAGTGTGCACAGGTGCGTCTTCTGTGGATTTTATGGTTATCTCTTGGGAGAGCACTGGTGCCTCTGAACTATGAACCTGCAGAACCACTTCTTCCACTAACGGCCGCCTTTATATAAAGAATGACTTACAAAAGATGCCACTTCAGATGGAGGTATTTGCAGGTGTGGCCTGAAAAATGAACAAAATGACTTTCATCTCAAGGAAAGTACCTTACATTTTTCCCAATGATAGACATTTGAGCTTTCCAGTGAATATTAAAACATAAAAATCTTGTGTCCACCACTTTCTCATGTGACCAATGGTGATACTGACGTGGGGTTTTTTTTGTTTTGTTTTGTTTGTTTTGTTTTGTTTTTTTTTTTTGGGACATATAATGTGGAAGCCGCTCATAACTCTGAACCAGTATTTTCTAACCAATGTGTGATTACAAAATCGTGTGCTGGTAAAAGCCATTCAAGTGCAAGACCGACCAGTCGACTTAGAAGGAATTGGGGCAGAAAGGCCCGTCGACCAGAGCACAGACTCTGTGTTGCAGACAGCCTGTACGGAAGTGCCACTTGTTACATTTGGCAGCAGAGAATACCTAAAATGATCTGAAAACACAATGAAAATACTGCTTCCTAATTGTATATCAGTAGGGGGTCGGACTTTCTTCATAAACTTCAGCCATGGCTCTGCAGCCCACTGAACGCAGATGCAGGCATGAGAATCCTGCTGTCTGAGGTGCAGAGATGTTAGGTGTTTTCACAGTAGCACAAACTGTTGCCACGCTGCTGCTTATTTTGGAAAATGGTTTCTTCTTTAAGACTGTGTTAAGATGTAATGACTTTATCCTTGTAAAAGAAACTAAATTATGTTCTTTTTTTTTTTTTTTTTTTTTTTTTTTTTTTTTTTTGAGACGGAGTCTTGCTCTGCCACGCAGGCCGGAGTGCGGTGGTGTGACCTCAGCTCACTTCAACCTCTGCCTCCTGAGTTCAAGCGATTCTCCTGCCTCAGCCTCCCTAGTAGCTGGTACTACAGGTGTTCAGCACCATGCCAGGCTAATTTTTGTATTTTAGTAGAGACGGTGTTTCACCATGTTGGCCAGGCCGGTCTCGAACTCCTGACCTCAAGTGATCCACCTGTCTCTGCCTCCCAAAGTGCTGGGATTACAGGCATGAGCAGCCACCACTCCCGGCCTGATGAGAAAGCTTTTTTGTGCTCTTTAATAAAGTGCAAAGGGTTCCTGAGACCCAAAAGTTTGAAAACCACTGGCTTAAACCGACAAAATTGTCCATGATTCTTCAGTGTATCTTCTAATCTGTTGATGGAGAGAGGACAGCAAGGGTTGCTTTACTTTTTTCCTTTCACAACTCAATGGTGCTGGGACAACTGGGGTATCCACATAGAAAAGGATGGACTGGACCCTTCCTCACCCTACACGCAAAGCTCAACATGGTTCCAATGTAAGGAGCTGACTGAGACCCATTCTGTCAGTCTGCTGGGTACCATAACGGACACCACAGACCGTGCGACTTAGACAATAGCATCTTATTTCCTTTTTTCTGGAGACTGGAAGCCTGGGATCAAGGTGCGGGCAGGGTTGGATTCTCTGGGGCCTCACCCCATGCTGTGTAGACAGCTTCTTCTCTGTGTCCTCACAGGTTTCTCTTACGTGTATGCAGCACTGAGGACTGTGTCTAAATTCTCTTAAAAGAACACCAGTCATACTGGATCAGGCCCTACTTTTAAGATCTTATGGGACCTAAATTGCCAAGTTAAAGGCCCTGTATGTAAATACAGTGACATTTTGGGTTTCCGGGGTTGTGACTTTAACATGGAATCTTGGGGGAGGGGGACAGTTCAGCTCATAACACCTTTAGGGGAGAATCCTGGAGAAACTGTTAGGTTGGATTAGGCAATGTTTCCTTGGCTGAGACGTCTAAAGCTATAACAAGCAACTGAAGGGAAAAAGACGGTATCAAAATTAAAAATGTTCAATTCAGAGGATACTATTAAAGTAAAATGACAACCCACAGAACAGGATACATTATCACGATAAGGACCTGATATCAAGAATATATTCAAAAACTCTTAATAAAAATCCAATTTAAAAATGGACAAAGGATTTGAATAGACACTCTCCAAAGAAAGACATATAAATGCCTTAAAAAGCACATGAGATGTTTAGCAGAATTCGTCATCTTAGAAATGGAAATCAAAACCACCGTGAAATAACACTTCACAACCACCGTGATGGGTGGGTAAAACCCCAGTATTGGACAGTGACATGTTGGTGAATTGGGGAAAACTGAAATCTTGATATATTGCTAGTGGGAGGGGAAGTAAAATGGTGCAGTTGATTTGGAAAAGTCCGACAGTTCCTCAGAAAAGCATGAAATCACCGTACGACCCAGCAATTTCACTCCTAGCCATATGCTCAAGAAAACTGAAAACATTTTTCCAAAAAGTATGTCATGCCTGAATCTTCACAGCAGCATTATTCATAGTAGTAGAAACAGTCCAGGTGTCTGTCAACCGGTCACTCACTGAGATTCCACTCACCTTAGACGTGAAAGATGTCAGCACCGAAGGTCACACCAAAGGTCATGCACTGTACGATTCTCCTCACAACAGGTGTCCAGAATGTGCAAATCCAGAGAAAAGGAAGTTGGCTGGTGATTGCCAGGGGCTGGTAGAAGGAAGGAGCCAGGTGCTGACTCTTAATGGGTTCAAGGTTTCTTTGGCCTGTGGTGAAAAAGTCCCGGAATTACATACTAGTGGTTGATGTGCAGCTTTTAGAATATGCTAAAAAGACTGAATTGTATTCTTTAATATTGGGGCTTTTGTGCTTTGTAAATTGCTTTTCAATTTAAAAAGGAATTCAAGAAGTTATTTGGTGTTGATATGATAGTATCCAAAACAAGTTACTATGTAACTCACGTCCCCAGCGTTAAACTTCATTTTCTGAGGATCTTGAAGTGTTTGAGGCTAGGAGACACAACGATCCTATACTGTATGTTACACCCCATCTTACTGATTTCTATCTCACATAACCATATTCAGGAAAAACCGACATGTAAATGTGAGCTGAATGCTATGCAGAGGCACATTCCTCTTACCCGGATGATCTTTAGTGGTACAGTAAGAGATGAGATCATAGCAACGTTAGTTTAGTTAGTTTAATTTCCATGGCAACAGGAATTTGGCACATGGGATGAGTTAGATCTCCCTGCACAGCTCCTAACGGGGTTGCCCATTTCTGTGTGGTGTCTGTGTATATTCTCGCTGTGGAAATAAGTGATAGCGCCTGCACAAACACTTGTCCAGAAGCGCACACGAAGCTGGTGAAGGCAGAGGACAGGCGAGAGGGAAGCATGGCTCAGCCCTGGCAAAGAAGACCGTTATTCCAAACGCAAAATATTCAGGAACACAATCCTTGGGAAGACTGGTGATGTCTTTAGACCTCACCACTATCGGGTTGTATCTGTGCAGCCAGTTACCAGAGCCGCAGAACGGCGTGTGTTGGTATTGGTGTCATCACTCAACGATTCTGACTTTTCCTGGTGCTGAGGATGACTGCATATGGCAGAAGCAAAGTGCTAATCTAGCACAGGTCATCATATCCAAGTTCTTTTCTATGAAGGCGGGCAGGGTTAGGAACCACCCCACCCCACCCCACTCCCCAATCCTATAAGAACTGGGATCTGATGATCTGTGCTGTCGAGAGAGGCAGGGTTAGAACACCTCATTCCTCAATCCCATTGTTGAAAATAATAGTTGGATTGGGAGGGTTTTTACTCCTAAGGTTGAAGCCGTGCATTTCTGGAGCCTGGGCTGTCAGTCATGGTGGCTGGGGAATGCTGGGGCTGCGGTTGTCTGGCTGCCGGTAGCCCTGCTGGTGGGTCCTCCCTCTTTGACACCGTTCATTTCTGAAGCTTGCTTTCCCCGGTGTTGGAAGTAGCAGCACTGGAAGAATGGCCGCCTTCCTACAGTGAAGCTCTGGCAGGAGAGGAGAAGATACGGAGCGTCTGTTCAAGGACGTGACGTTCTGGGCACCGCACCATGCGTTCTGCTTCTCAGCTGTGCCTCCTGGTTGATGTTACCATCACCTGGCATTTCCCAGGAGGTAACTCGCGAATGCCACACTGATGGAACAGTGCGGCTCGAGTCCAGGGCCGCTGGAGCACATCAGCAAGGTCAGGCTGGACGCATGTGCTTGCTGACAGGAAAATGACAGGAAATGTCATGTCAGTTCAGGAAAATGACAGGAAATGTCATGTCAGTTCAGGAAAATGACAGGAAATGTCATGTCAGTTCAGGAAAATGACAGGAAATGTGTTTGCTGACAGAAAAATGACAGGAAGACGACAGGAAAGAGGCCCATGAGGAGAGGAACCAGTAGATTCAAGGCAGTTAACCGAAGGAGCGAGCCATCACAGGCTGGGAGGACACCCCAGCCACAGTGGATGTCAGCGGTGGTGGCTGGACTCGGGGTCCGTGAATGTTGCATGATCGAACGTGTTTGGTACATTCTCAGCTCCTGCCCAGGTGCCTCCCAAGCATCGGGTGTTGTGGCTCCCCACACCCTTCCCATCTGTGTGTAGCATGACCACCACCTTCCTACCGTGTGTTTGTCCTATCACGGCTGCTGTGCCTAACGGACGCTTTGCTTTCCAGCTACTTTCCTATAACCAAAGCCCTTGAACGACTTTGCGTTTCAGAGACGACAGGGTATTAGTTTTTCATGATTGCTCTGAGGATTTCCGAAAGCAAATGTAACTTACAGGATGGAAGATATTGGAGACAGTAATTATAGATGACTTTTCTCAGTTTTTTGATTGTGGTAAAGTTACACAGCACTCTATTTTTAACTGTATGGTTTTGTGGCATTAAGTGTGTTCACACTGTCGTGCTGCGATCACCGCCATCCATCTCCAGAACTTTCTGGTCTCCCCACGCTTGAAACTCGGTCTACCAAACACTAGCTCTCCTCCCGCCCCAGCTCTGGTAAGCACTACAGGTTGCTTACAAAATAAGCTTTTTCAATAAGAGAAGGGGCAAGGAAAAGAGCTCTAAAGACTGTCTTGAGATTTGAGGAAGTGTTTTAGGTTTTGTTGTGTGGTTCCCGGTGTAAAGGAACTATTGAAGACGTGGGAAGGCGAAGGTCTGTGATCTCAGGAAGTGCTGGGCTGGGCAGCTTTCCCACTGTGACGGGGACACTTGCCCTCAAACCTGCCTGAGATAATCGCGTGAGGATGGTGCTGCATTGTGACAGCTCTGAACTTGGTCTCCTTGAACGTTGCCAGGTACATAAGCTTTGGCGGTTACCATCTAGTGTCTGTGGGAGACCTAGAATTTGAACATTGTTGACTTTAGGACACACTCATTTTATAACACTCTACCTGTTCTCATCAGTAGGAAATATGCTGTGTCCTTTTTTTTTTTTTTTTTTTTTGAGAGGGAGTCTCGCTCTGTCGCCCAGGCTGGGGTGCAGTGGCCGGATCTCAGCTCACTGCAAGCTCCGCCTCCTGGGTTTACGCCATTCTCCTGCCTCAGTCTCCCGAGTAGCTGGGACTACAGGCGCCCGCCACCTCGCCCGGTTAGGTTTTTTTTTTTTTTTTTTAGTAGAGATGGGGTTTCACCGTGTTAGCCAGGATGGTCTCGATCTCCTGACCTCGTGATCCGCCCGTCTTGGCCCCCCAAAGTGCTGGGATTACAGGCTTGAGCCACCGCGCTCGGCCTTTTTTTTTTTTTTTTTCCCTTAATATTCTGTGTTGCTGTAACAGTAGTTGCAGCGGACGCTACTTCTGGTTCATGGTCATCACCAAACACAAGCTTCAGGAAACCGTGTGAAAAATGAAGGGGAAAGTGCTTTTCTGCAAAGGGCTTTTTTGAACATCCTGTTTTTTTCTGGAATATCTGTTTTGGTGTAAAACGTTTTCATATTTAGGGGTTTGTAACGTGTTTTATACTGGTTAGCTTTGAAACCCCATGTTTTTGCATGCCATGGGGCTGCTTTATCCTGTTATTCTATGATATAGCAGGTTGGCAAAACTATTGGTTATTTCACTTTAAAAACCAAAGCAGCTTACAGATTGAGTGTGATTCTTGTAAGAATTTAATTGTAAAATTGATTTGTGTTCAACAAGCTTACTGGAATGGCTAGATCCGTGGACAAAAAGATAAGAACATGTCAAGTCTCTGGGCCAGGAAGGACTTCCAAATAATACAAGTGATACACATTAATTTCTTAACAAAAGATTAGATTTAGTACATAACTGTTTAAAACCTCCATATTTTCTATTATAGCCATTCCACAGTGCCCATGGGGGTGGGCTGCAGGACTGCCTATGGAATCCAAGGTCTTTGGGCGTTGAGGTCCCTGCAATAAAATGGCATCGTGTTTGCATATGACATATGCACATCCTCCTGCAGACAGTCATGTCAGGGTTGCTCGTAACAGCTATACCATGGACATACCATGCGAGTAGTTGTTTAATGAATAATAAAGTCTGAATGCTTAGTACAAACACATTAAAAAATATGTTGATCTATGGTTGGTTGAATCCACAGGCCTGGAACCCGGGGAGAGAATACAAACTCTAGAAGCAAAACGAACAAAGCACTTGAGGTCAGCAGTGACGGGTGTGGGATCACACTGAATCTCATGTGTTTTGCTGTCTGTGTCACTGTGTCCCGTGTAAACGGGAATCATTTGTAGCTTAAGGTAAAATAGGTAACAGGAAACACTACAGAGTGGGCACGAAGGCGCGCCCCTCATTACCCCGTGTTACAGCCAAGCGTCTGCCTCCTAGGGAAGGATTTGTTCTGTGGGGAGACTAGATGTTGATGATTTCCGCATGTGTGAAGGGAAACTCCCTCCGAGAAGCGTGGCTTTGGCCGGAGCACATCAGACGAGAGTTAGCGTGGCATGGAGTTTCCACAGTGGCCCTCAGGCCTGCTGCTTCTCTCCTCTCCCCACCCCTGGCCCTGACGCTTACCAAGGGAGGCAAGTTCAGCTCCAGCTGAGCCCCGCACAGGGCTGTGGGTCTCTAGGGCAGGTGCCCACCTTCGCCTGAACAGGCTGTGTCAGAGGAGGGTCTGGCTGTACTTGAGCTGTGAGAGATGCTCTCAGAGATCCAGCATCCTGAAAACCCAGGTGCTGAAGGTTCCTCCTCTTCCACCATCCTGCGGGGAAGGGGGTCTTATCCTGCTTCCCCTCAACCCGAGCTGACTTCTTGTCTGTTCGGTACACCTAGGTTTTCAGAAGAGTTTTGTTAATCATCTAGCAGACAAACAACCATAAGGTGACAGCCTGGGAGGGTAGAGGGCGCTGGAAGGTAGTTTCCTGAATAACAGCGTTCAGTTTCCTGTTTTGCCATCATTTGACCCAAGGCCCCAAGATAATTGAAATATTGTCAGCCAAACACCGATTTTTTATCTGAGTTTTTTTTTTTTTCTTTTTAAGTTATGGGTGCAAACTTATAACCAGGGACCTGACAAAAGAGAAGGATTTATTTGCAAAGTGAATGTCGGGGATGGTTGGCATTTGCCAACTCTGACTAGCAGGGACCCAGGCTGCTTCCGTTCTGCCGCCCGACTCCTGACCCTCCAGCTCCTGCCCCTGTTCCCACCAGCAGGAAGAGGAGCGGGAAGGTGCCTTTTCCCCTTTAAGGGGGTGAGGTGAGAGTTGCACCTGCCACTTAGCTAGTCCCTGGGGTGATTCTCCAGCATGGGTGGGAGTTGGGTTTGGAGGCCTGAGCCCCGTGAAGCTGGGGTTGCTGTTCCCTGAGCAGCAGGAAACTGGACTCTGGGAAGTGGGGTCAGAGGGTAGCATCCTCAGGAGGGGCCTCTCGTCCCGTTTGACATCTTCACTGCAAAAGGGGGTGTGGGCTTCGTGGTCCATTGACAAATAGAACGTTACTTTTTTTTTTTTTTTTTTGAAGCACATAGAACCCTAATTCCTTTGGCTTTTACTAAAGTGGCATTTTGTAATTCCACATGATTTCATTGATATACTCGCAGGAGAGAATGCTTCCTGTAAACCAGAAGGATCTCTGCGACAGTCCTCGATCCATAGAGAGTTCATTTTCCCAAGGTTATAGACACAGCCTTAGGGAGGGGTTGAGGACACACTGCGGCAGCCTCAGGAGGTCCTGGACATGTGTCCAAGGTGTTTGGGGCACAACTTGGTCTTACACATTTTAGGGAGACGTGAGGAATCAATACATGTGAGACGTACGTTGGTTCAGTCTAGGAAGGATGGATGGCTCGAAGCGGGGAGGGATTTCCAGGTCACAGGTAGATCAGACAAATGCATTTCTGGTGCATCTTTCCAGAGGAAGCAGTCAGATCCGCATTTATCTCCGTGTGCAGATGGTGACTTTGAGTTCTGTCCTCTGTCCATGAGGAATTTCCTTGTGGATCGGTTGTGAGGGAGGTACGTGGCTTTTCCCCCCACCCCCAGTAGCTGTCTCTGTTAGGAAGAGCATGGGAGGCAGGTTTGGTCTAAGCTCTTCCTCACCTTGACGTCCCTTTAGCGTAGTGATTTTGGGGTCCTGAGATGTAGTTTCAACTTCATGTTTCTGAATACACTGGCACTCTAAACAGTGTTGTAGGAGGCATCTAACTTACTTAGAAGAAGAAGAATATTTGGAAACACTTGAGCACCTTCGTCCTTGAGAGAACCAAGCCTTTGTTTAGTTTGCTTTGCCCTGAGGCTGTTACGCTGTCCCGGGCTGTGCGGCCTTAGAAAGCTGTGCCCCTGTGAGCTACTGCCTGTGGAATCTGGTGACTTTGAAGTTAATCCAGCAGCTACATATTTTGGAAAGCAGATTCCCTCTTAAAGTGTTGGTGATTATGATTCTAGCACTAGAATTTCAGTGTGTGTTTTCCACCCTTCTTACTTTGTCTCCTCATACACTGAGATGCTGCTGCATTTGCCCTTAGGCTTCACTGAGGGAGGGTCAGTTCTGACCCTTTCTTAGATATTGATCTTGAACGGACAGAATCGAGATTCAGGAAAACTCTCGAGCTGGGAGAGTGTGCTGATATCTATGTAAGTGGGGTTCATGTGTCAAACTCAGGTTTAAGAAAAACCAATTCTAGGCTGGGCATAGTGGCTCACACCTGTCATCCCAGCACCTTGGGAGGCTGAGTTGGGCAGTTCACTTTTGAGCCCAGGAATTCAAGACCAGCCTGGGCAACATAGCAAGACCCTGACTCTACAAAAAATTAAATAGGAGAGGTGATGTGCACCTGTGGTCCCAGCTACTCGGGAAGCTAAGGCTCCCCACACACAAAGTATCAATTCATGCAGTGGCCAGTTCTGCTGGGACCACCTGTTAAGACTACTCTGGGCCTCATGGTTTGAGAAGCGTCTGTCCAGGGTCGAGAGGGAGTAGCTTGAGGGCCTAGAAGCCAGTTCTTGTGGTTGAGCGTGATTGCGGGTGTGGAGTTGGGGGCAGGGCTCTCCACGGCATGAGTGGGTAAATGGATGGGCTTCCAGGACGAGCCCCTGTGACTTTGCCTGGTTTACATCCGTCCAATACAAATCCACAGGCTCTTACTCTAGAAGCTTCTGCTGGGGCTGATGGACTGGCCTGGGGACAGAGGGTGCCCTCAGAGCCTCATGGTGCCGTCTGGTTTAGGAAGAGCACTTAGTCACCTAGATCTAGGATTTATGGCACTACAGGGGACTCCTCACACTCAGAGCAACAGCCATCTGCATTCTAGACTTGGTTCTAGGCAAAGTATTTTGGAGCCTGTTGGTAGGTACCCTGTGTTCTGTTTATGTGTAAAACAAGTTAGAGTTATAACTAGTTAAAACCTATTTTTAAAATTTTGCCACAGAATATGGCAGTTGTGGTGGAGCCTGGCCAGAGACCCCCACACTGAGACGCTGTTGCTTGCTGGGGTTGCAGGCGTTGCCTGCATCGGCTGCCCCTCCCGGCGTGTCTGTGTTCTTGACACGGGCGCCCATCGAGGCTTGGCCTGTGGGAGTCGTGCAGCCATTTGTCTCCGTGTTCCTCTGAGGTTCCGCAGACTTCACGGTCCCGTGGCAGAGCGTACGGTATCTGCTTGCATCCTGATTTCCCCAAACCCCAGGACAGGCCAAGAGTTCCTTACACACAACTGCAGAGGGCCCCGTGGCGTGGATTTGCAGAGACACAGCCTTTCCCCAGCTTGGCCTTCGTCTCCAGAGTTGGCTTTAGGGTGATAGAAGCTTCCTTCAGACTGGGGGGCCTTGAAGCTTTGGTGCTAGGAATTCGGTGAGCAGCACGGATGATACCCCGTTTCTCTGCATTTGTAGCACTAGTTGTTAACACGACCACGAGATGTACAGAGGAAGGAAAAAGGAGGTTTTATTTTCAGAGTAACACTCTGTGCTTTGGGAAATGTGGTCTTGGGGGAGCTGTAAGCACATGCCCCCACAGGAGGAGAGGAGGCCGCGGCATTACACGTTCCGGGGTTTGTTGGCTGTGTGTGTTCATCGTGCTCAAGGAATGTCTGAACGTTTACAGGGAAAGTGGGGTTTGTTCATCCGGTTCGTGCAATGTCTGAACACTTACAGGGAAAGTCTAGCACACATGCAGTGAGTTAACCTGTAACATCCGTGTTCGCCTTGGGGCAAGTGTAACATTTGAAATGAGGTGGACTGGGCGTGTCATGTACAAAGGTGAGCTGTTGGGCGCAGACGTTTATGCGCAGCCTCAGTCACAGCCAGGACTGGCTCGGGGTCTGCAGCCTGTGGCGGGAAAGGACACTCATGAGGCCATTCTGTCCAGTCGGGGCTGCCGGCAGGGTCCCAGGGTGGGGCTGTCTGGTCGGCCGGCATCTGGAGTCCACCCAGGTCCAGTGGGCAGCGTTCCTCTAAACCAGGCTTCTGATTGTGGAGGAGACTTCATGCTGGTTAACACACTGTGCAGGAGTAATGTTGTGGGGCTTTGGGGTCCACCTTCCCTATGATGCCGGTTACATTTCTCTCCGGACCTCACAGCCACAGAGATTGCACCTCGTCTGGCAGCAGGGGGTGCCATGTTGACATAGTAATTTATTGTATTAACCTTTTTATTGCTATTTTAATAACCATTTTTTTTCTTTTTAAAGAGATAGGGTATTGCTGTGTTACTCAAGCCAGTCTTGAACTCCTGGCCTCAAGCAATCCTCCCACCTCGGCCTCCCAAAGTGCTGGGCTTATAGACGTGAGCCAGTGCGCCCAGCCTACAGCCACGTTTTTAAAACTCAGCAGTTTAAAAATCCTATTCCTTTTACCCCCTCAAGCAGGCTGGTTGGCCTTGTGCAAACTGGGGTGTCACGATCTTAGCCCCCCTTTTATTTTTACCTTTGGCCTCAAATTCTGATGAGAACAGCAGTTACAAAATGGGCTTTAGGTGATTCTTCCGTTACTAAAGCCAGAATTCTCACCAGGTAGAGATGTTTGTCCCCAGGATTCCAGAAAGCTGTTTTGAATCAAGCCCGTAGGAAATAAGTAAGGAACTAAACTCTTGGTCCTCTGCTTAGTACCAGGGGAATGGGTTAGTTGCTGATACCCTTTGATCTGTGCTCACGTGCTGCATCTCATCACGGGAAGCAGAGTCGCCCTGTGGAATAAAGCCCGGCTCAAGGTGGCGCGTCGAGACGCTTGGGGCTGTCAGTCCCTTATACAGCGGCAGACTTGGAGACTCAGTATCGCGTGCAGAGCCCAGGCAACCGGAGTGCATCCACTTTAGAGACCACATGGACGGTCGGCAAGGTGGATGTCCGGGCATATGGCCTTGACAGGCCCACTGCGAGGTGAATTAGGAATTCGTTAGCAAAGAAATCAAACTCGCCTTTGGGTCCCGACTACTTGGAAGGTTGAGGCGGGAGGATTGCTTGAGGCAGAAGGTCAAGGCCGCGATGAGCCATGATTGTAATACTGCACTCTGGACTGGGTGACACAGCGAGACTCCAAGTCAAAAAAAAAAAACAAAAACAAAAACAAAAAAAACAAACCTTACTCTTCATAGCAAGAGGGAGAATTTATCAAAGTAACTGCAACAAAATCTTAGATGATGTAATTTCAGTGGCTAAGTGAGCTGTCCAGCCCACGTGGCTGGCTCACAGCGCAACAGAGCCAGGTGCTGCTGCAACTGCCCCCCCACCCCGATCGCTTGTGGACATTTTCTGTTTTCCCATATCTCCCTTTTGGATACGTAGCTCGCTACTTTATAGCTAAGCATCAGTAAAACAGGTTGTCTATTTTGAAAAGTAACTATTTTGTCTTTTAAGGACAGAAAATGAAGCAGGTGACAATAGCATGGCGACCTGGTGAATAGATTTAGAGGAATATTTAATACTTGGCACCACTCTGATCCCTTCTTCTCTCATGCTTAGTTACAGCTACCGCCTCCTAGGACAGAACACTTTGAGCTCTGTGAGTAGGAATTAAACATGTTCTAAATCAGAAGTTTTAGTTAAGCAGTATTTTATGTGAATGCCCAGATCCTAAGTGTTCACTGTACTGGGGTGTGGTGTTGAAGAAGGAACGAGGGCTTGGGGCTGCGTTTATGGTGCAGCGTCCGGGTTCCCATATGTGAGATGAGGGCCAAGAGACACGGCCTGGAAGGTTCAGACTGTAGGATTGAATGGATCTACCCACTCCTGGAAAGCCTCAAGTCTAACTTGACTTGGGCTGGTTTTAGGGAGATGCTGGCAGCGCCGTCCTCACAGGTCACTGGGAGGGGCTCTGGCACCGTCCCCGTCAGGTGTCTCATGATCAGCCCAGCTTGCTCATCTCAGAAGCTGTTGGTCGTGTTCTCGTTCCTGTTGTTCGTTGCGTGTTATTTAGGTTCTGTTCATGTGGGGACCTAGGAAGTTCCACAGTGAGAGGAGAGCCGCTGAGCCGCCTTCCTGCCTGGATGCCAGCCCCACGGAGGACCGTAACTGCTTGAGGTTGGCTTCTGCCCCCGGCCTCACCTGTGGAGGCATTGATGCAGTGGTACTTTCTAAGCTCCTGGGGCACACAGTGCTGTTGTGTGGATCCACAGGCTACTGTGGCGTCCAAGCACGTGCTCCCGGAGGAGAGGACTCTGCGGGCACTGATAGTGGGAGCTGGCTGAGAGTCGAGCGAGTTGAGACTCCCTGTGACCTGCACAGCTGCCATTTGCACAGCCCCTCCTGACACCAAGATGGTCGTGCGATAAATGCACAAAGCACATCTCCAGCAAAAAGCCGCCGATTGTCCATATCCAGGATATCCACCACGGTGGCTTTTTGGTGTTAATACGATGAATGTGAGCAGCAGGTGGTCTGCGTCGAGTGTGACTGTGCCACTGCAGTTTTGTTCTCATGTCTTGATGAGCATGAACGGTTCCTGACGAGGGTAGGTAAGGATGCTGTGACCTGAGACTCTGCAGTATTGTAGCTTGAGGAACCAAGGAGTTTTTCTGTCTTGCAAAGCCGTCAGGGAGGATGTTCCAGGCTGGTGACTGCTCCATGAGGTATTTAGGGATCCAGGTTTCTTCCCGACCCCTGCTCTGCGTTCCCAGGGACACGGCTGTCCTTGCCGTGGTTGGGAATGGGTGATTGCCATGCTGGCGGGGGAGGCTTAAGGTGAGAGTGGCCGTGATTTACCTAATCTACATAATGACAGGGAGCCTGGGAGTAAAGTGTAGCCATGGCCTGGAGGATGGATGATGGTTGTTGGTGAACGACTGGCTGCACTCACCGCAGCTGGCCCAGGAATGGGGAAGGATGGCTGAGTATGCCGTTCAACGGTACCTGGTTCTTTCAGATTTGACTTCCTTACGGATTTTCTGCTGTAAAGAGGAGAGAGCCTGTGGTTCTAGGCCAAGCATCTCACTCATCTCATAACATCTTGTATCCCTCAGCCAACATTTATGTCAAGTTTTAGAAGTCCTATCAAACTGGCAAGCATTTCTCAATTTGGTTTAACCATTGGATTTTATATCTGTGTCTGCATCTCTATTTTACATCTATGTGGTTATTTGACACTCTGTAGTACCTTTGTAATAGGTTCTCTTTGGTGGAAGTTACTCTCAACAAACCCTTGCTGCTACTTGAATTTTCAAGGTTGCAAGTAGAAAGGAGAGAATAAAAACCACATCTTCTCTAATTTTAAAATTTGTTGTTTCTCAAATCACACCAGAAGTAAAGATATTACAAATTACAAAAGCAGCCAGAATCAAGGTTAAGAGATTTCTGGGCGATTCTGGCTAATCAGCAGTATTTGCTGAGGTGTGTGCAGCAGAGCAACATGCCAAGAAGCCCGCGACGGGGGAGAGTTGGGAGGCCAGGCTGTGACTTCGGAGGTGTGTTGCCTCAGGGAGAGGAGCTAGATGTAGAGAGGATAAATGGCCACAGGTGTGACCACCGCCATCCTTGCTGCGGTACGGAGGCCTTTGTACAGGGGCCTTTGTGAGCTGAGTTAAAAATCAAAATTGAGAGAGTGCAATGCATTCTTAGTTTTTAAAATAAAATGCTAATAGAGAACGTTTTGTAAGAATGTAAAATGTTACATCTTTGTTTAGAATTTAAGAATAATAATTTGCTTCTGAGACCTTTGCGACTGAGATTTGAAATCTTAAGTATGGTTTTTTCTTCCATGTTTTATACATATGCACGTGTACACATATATGTAAGGTATATAAAAGGAAAATAAGCGTGTCTGTATTCACATTTATATACACTTCCATAATGTGTATACTTCTAGTCACACATAGGTCTAAGAGACTATGACGTGACTTGATAACCATGAGAGGGTAATCGCGCCTCCCGCGTTCCAGGCCTCACACAGCCCGTGCCAGGTTTTGGAAGTAGGAGTTTGTCTGCAGCCACTTCGGGAAGCATGTGGTTGCCAGGATTGCCTAGAGCTCCAGGCTGTCTCCAGTCCCAGCCTCCCTGGGGTAGAAGCTGCCCTACCAGGGGCCTGGACATGGACGTTAGGGCCTGGAGCCAGGGACCGCTCCTGAAGTGGGGGGCTCCCCTCACGGCTGGGCATGACAACCGAGGATAGGAGGCGGAATCAGCCTCGGGCCAGTGCACGGCCTCCCTGAAGTGCTTGCGGGAAGCCCCAGCTGCACTTTGATGACCCCATAGACAGCACCACACTCTGTGAGATCCCCCTGGCCCACCCCTCAGGTTCCTAAAATGATGAAGGTTTCCTGAGCTGCGAATTTTTAGATCTAGGCTAAAAAGTCCTGGGACAGACTCACAGGGTTCTTTATGTAGAAATGATGAGTGTGCTGGTGACTCAGAGCAGGCACTGTACCCTCACTCCAGGGTCCTTTGTGCCAGGTGGAAACGAGCGTGTGGGTCACCCAGAGTCCCTGCATCCTCACTCCAGTCACTGCTCTTTGGTTTCTTAATTAAAAGCCTAAAAGCCTTGATAATGAAAATGTATTCTCCCCAGAGAGTAGAGTTTCCGGTTATGGAGGCTCACCAGTAAATGCCGTGCCAGGTCAAATATGCTGAGATCTGGGCCAGGTCCTGCTTCCTGCCCACGGCCAAAGCAGGTACTTCATTTGGGAGGTGACCCGGGGGATATCTGAGAGGCCTGCCGGTCCCCGAGGGATGAATCCGCTGGCCTTCACATTCTGCTCCGGCCTCCATCGGCTCCTTCCTACCTGCAAACTGCCGGCTTTGACGTTGCCATCATTGGAGATATGTTAGGGACTTGGTATGGGTTGATGCCCATAGGACCAGCAGATCGTGAAAAGGTGGGAACCAGGGCTGGGAGGGTGGTGACCACGGCCAAACTGAGAACGTGGTGGGCTGGAAGGTCCATTTTCTGTCTGAGGTGTTTTTTAAAATAAAAAACAGTGTCTCAGGGACATGAGAGGGGAGGCCACAGACGGGGAGAACGCATCTGTAAAAGACTTATCTGATAAAGGCTGTTATCCAAACCGTGCAAGGAACTCTCAAAACTCAACAAGAAAATGAACAACCTGATTAAAAATGGACGAAAGACCTGGACAGATATCCCAACAAAGAAGATACACAGATGGCAAATCTACACGTGGAAACATGACCCGCGTCTTATGTCATAGGGCGAGGCGTCACTGTGCACCCATCGGCCTGGCCAAAACCTGAACTCCGACACCACCACGTGCTGGTGGGTGTGTGGGCATCAGGACCCTCACTCATCGCTGGGGGAAGTGGGGCAGCTCCTGTGGGAGGCAGCGTGGCGGTTTTCCGTGGAACTTAGCTCTCCGACCACAGGAGCAATCACAGTCCTGGACGTTTACTCGGAGGAGCTGAAAGTTTACTTCCATGCGGAAATGTGCACACAGACGTTGACAGCAGCTTTATAATTGCCAAAACTAGAAAGCAACCAAGATGCCCTTCAGTAGGTGAATGGATAAACTGTGGTATGTCAGATACTGGGATATTATTCAGCACTAAAAAGAACTGGACCCCTAAGCCATGAAAAGACACAGAAGGATCTTAAACGCATGTTGCTAAGTGAGACTCCAATCTGGAAAGGCTGCCTGCTGTCTGAGTCCAACTACAGCACAGTCTGGAAAAGGCAAAGCTGTGGAGACAGTCAAACAATCAGCGGCTGTCAGGGGTTGGGGAGGGGAGAGATGAATGGGAGGAGCATAGGGGGTGTGTAGGGTGGGGCAGCAACTCCAGGTGGGGCTTTCATGGGGGATCCATGCCGTTCCACGTCTGTGAAACCCACAGAGTGAGCAGCAGCAGGCCGAGTCCTCGTGTGAGCTGTGAACTGTGGGTGGTGGTGCCGTGTTGATGCGGGTCTGTCGGTCGTACAGACATGCTGGTCTGGTGAGGGCAGGAGAATGATGGAGGCTGTGCCTGTGCTGGGAAAGGATATGTGAGGACTCTCTGTACTTTCCTCTTGATTTTGCTATGAACGGAAAACTGCTTTTAAAAACGTCTATTGAAAAGGCAAACAAAAGAGTGCTGGCCAGACAACATCAGTGTGAGGGTGTGGCCTGTGTTCTACGTTCAGAATTTCCCTTTTAGAATACACATATCTAAATTTTTCAAAGTTAAACCTTTGCATTAAGTAACTCACTACAAAGTTACGGTATCAGCTTGAGCGCTGCCAGGATGGCCAGGATCCTGTATCCTGACAGGCTTCTCCCCTTACAGGTGCAGTTGACGTCCATGGCCACATCTCAGTAAGCGGCAGGACTGGAATCAGGAGTCAGGCTTTGCGGGACAGAGAGGAAGTGAGACCTTGTAAGCACGTGGCTGAGGGCGGGCAGGGAGGAGCCCGTGGCAGGGAGCCGGCAGGGATGAC
Organism: Macaca nemestrina; assembly: GCF_043159975.1. NCBI lineage: Eukaryota > Metazoa > Chordata > Mammalia > Primates > Cercopithecidae > Macaca > Macaca nemestrina. The sequence continues at coordinate 167,124 of NW_027257740.1, forward strand.
TTTTTGACCAGTTTTCCTTATCGCTGAGGCCTTCTTAGACTTGGGGAGTTGGGAGTCCCCACTCTCGGGTGCCTCAGAAACCAAAGGCTGCTTGTAATGCTCAAGTTCCAGATGCCTCAGGGGAGGTACCTGGGTTGTTGGGTGCAGTTCCGTTATTTGCTGCTTGGTGGGATTTGCCCGCAGCATTTCTGGTTGTTTTTAAGAGCTGATGTTTGAGCTGCTTAAAATCACATATGGATGTCGATTTATCTATAAAAGTTAAGAATGGAATTTGAGTGCAAAGAGTTGTGAAAATGCTCAAGGTTATGTACTAATGTATACATTACATTTGTGGAAGTATTTGAAAGTGCAGGATTTACATTAAACACTTCTCTTGATTTTTGTAATATCTACCTGTCATTTTCCCATTTGATTAATAGATGTCAGAGGGCTTAAATTTTGAGTGCCTGAATTCACTGAAATTAAAACTTCTTACATCAAATGTAATTGAACTGAATGTAGCAACAGTGCATACTTTTAGAAGTACTGATTTAAAAAAAATATATAAAAACACATATCCATGAACATGCAGATGGGGGCAACATATTAAACCATGGAAGTAGAATTAGTATTGTTTTCTGAGAAGACAAATTTTTAAAAAGTCAAGGGGTTTTATAACTTTCTAGTTTCCAACTTATTTGCTCTAAAGTGGAACATTGACAGCAGCAGAAGAGGAGATCCTGGGCCAGTGCAGGCTCTGGGAGCAGCGGGGTGAGTGCTGGAAGGAGCTGGCTGGAGGCAGAGCAGGGAGGTGCTCAGGCAGGCCAGGACGGCCTCAGGGCACGCGGCTCAGTGAGTGAGAAAAAGTTCACATTTCTTGGAGAGCCCTTGACTCTGCCCACAGAAAACCCAAACTCCTTCCAACGGGGATGTGCATCTCATGTAAAAGTTGTTACTCCCAGAAAGAAAACCAGTGGAAGTAGAAATTTTACGTATGCAGAAATTACTTCAAATTTGTTTCTAACCTTATCCTTTTCTTCCCCCATCTTAATGTGTGGTGACTTTCTGCAGGTGACGCACACATCTTAGGAGAGCGCTGTATTTCAGTTGCTGTTGGCTCTGATGTGACTTTGTGGTGTCCGATGTTCTGGTTCTGAGGTTCTGCGCAGAACGTGGCTCCTCCCTGCTGAGTGTTGCTTGTTGAAGGCCCGTGTGGAAACTTTTCCTGTAAGCTCGTTGACCGCAGCAGTCTTGGTTCAGAAACCTTTGGACCTCCTGAGACTTCACACAGCCTTCTAACCTTTCTAGTGTGACCTTTTCATTTTACTGTTCCCCATTAACCCAGATGTTTTCCAGAATGTAAGTAATCTGCTGAATGCAGGGTCGGGGGTGCCCTCCGTTGGCTCTGGGGAGAAGCATGGCTGTTTCTCCGGGTGGAGCTTCCCGCCCACCATGGTGTGCTCCAAGCCGCAGCAGGGTTCTTTGGCAGAAATAATCGTCGAAGGCCTGCGTGGTATGGCTGTGGGTATGCGACCTCGCGGCCATACCGGCCCCTCCCCATCAGTGGTACCACAGAGAGGAGCAGGGGGAGGCCTGATGTGCTTCTGAGACTGCGTTGTCCGTGTGTAACTAGACATGCAGAGAAAGTGTTGGAGATGAGCAGGAGACGGTGTCTGTCCCTGATGAGCTTAGCCGTGCCCTTGAGCGGGTCAGGTTTCTGTGCGGCTGATCTGGACTCAGCCTGGCTGTGGCAGTGCAGGTGACTGCTGGGCTTTGGCAAGGCTGCACCCACTGTCCGTCTGAAACGGCCCCCTTCCCAGGCTCGCTGTGCCAGCTGGGCGCCCAGGCCTGATTTCCCGCCAGGACGGAGGCCCTGTGTATGTGTTGGGGAAGGGGGAGGTGGGAGTCCTGCTTTATTGCCGTATCCAATGCCACGTGGGGTCAGCACTCAGGAAACATGTGCTGTGTGGGTCAGCGATTGAGTTCAGAAACCTGGAAAATTCAGCAGTGTAGGCTTTGGCCATGACCTGTCCAGCCCTGCGGCTCTTTGTTTCTGTCTCTGAATTTCCTGCCATAGCATCCTCCTCCTTCCAGGGGCCCCTGTTCCCATATGGCTGTTGGCAGCTTCACAGGTTCCTCTGCCTCCCCTCCCGGGCCCTGGTGTGGCTGGGGCAGCTAGTAGCTATGCAGATCCCACAGCCAGTAGACGGTTGGTGCCAACGTCTTGGGCCTGGGTTACCTGAGTCAACGACTCCAGTACATGGCTGAGCTTACCCCGAATGTCTGGATCGGAAGGCCTTGGGTTGCAGAAAGGTGGGAGTTCGATATCAAAGGACAGCCTGCAATGCAGAAGGGGAAATGGCTGTGCTGGATGGCCAGCTAGAGGAGTCTGTGCAGAGCCTGGGACCCGGTGCAGACACAGAGCTGACATGGGCAATGCAGTGACACGGCCACCGTGGAAGTGGGCAAAGTTACAGGCTTCAGACCGATATGGAGGGGCTGGTCTAAAACAATCCTCATTTTCCTTTAATCCTAGCAACTGCTGGCTTTTGGGGTGGGGAAGTGAGATCTGTGGTGGCCGCGAGGAGAGACAGGGATTTTAATTAAACCCCTCTTTCTGGGAGAGGGGAGTAGCCTTTTCTTTAGGACGGTGAGCATCGTCATCTCAGGCAGCTCAGGCTGCTGTAACGAAACACCATTGACTGAGCGGCTTATGAACAACAGGAATTTGTTTCTCACAGTTCTAGAGGCTGGAAGGCAGGATCAGGGTGCTATTGGGTGGGTTCTGGTGTGGGCTCCTTCCTGGTTGGCACATACCTTCTCTCTGGCCCTGATACAATGGGAGGGTGAGGGATTTGCTGGACCCCTTTGTGAGGCACAAATCCCATTTAAGGGTCTCCAGCCTGAGGAACTCATCACCTCCCAAAGACCTCCTGACAGCATCACATTGAGGGTGAGGATTTCAACCTGTGTTTTGGGGGGCAGGCAGTTCGTAATCGTCACCCTCTTTGTGTATTTCTGACTCAACATTGAGTCTGCCTTTGGCTCTCCAGGGGACAGAGCCTGTGTGGACACTGAGCAAGGTCAGAGCTGCAAGCATGTGCACATCGGGGGCAAGGGAGCTGCCAGGGGTGTGAGAACGGGGTTTCAGCATCAATCGGAGCTGCTTTCCTGGCAAATGTACTCATAAGCTATCCTGGCAACATTTGCTTTTCACGAAGAGTCGATGAGGCAGTGGGGGCAGCAGGCGGTGTTGCCAGAAGCTTGGAACTGATGGGCAGCAGAGAAGGGGCAGAGGCCACGACCTTGGGGTGGTCAGCAGTGCCAGGTGTCTGCCCTCCAGGACTCACGCCTGTGATTGTGCGGAGACTGAGCCGACCGGGGCTTGCCGGCCAGTGTGGCTCTCATGCAGGTGATTATCGGGGTTGGTTTCTATGTAATGTTCCCTCAACCTCATGCCCCCCCCCCCCAACAATTTCTGTGCCTAGCAGAAATCATGCTGCATTTCCTTGATGAAGCCTTGAGTTTCCTGTGGAGATGTAGGAATAGCACGATTTGGCTCACGTCAAAATACTTTGCAGTGAAGCTGCACGGAAGAGGTTTCTAGGCTTCCATTTGACGTTTTCAACAATGCCTGAGTGTTACAGGACTGTCTTGCTTGTTAAAAAGCACCAGATGAAAAAGGCTAGTAGTTAATTATGGAGACTTTTTACATTAGCACAGAGACGGTGGCTTGAGGCAAATTCAGTGTAACGTAGGTGTGTTTGTAAGCCGTCAAACGGACCATCTCTCTGCGGGCGACACATGTTTTCCGGTATTGGTTTTGTTCTGTAAAAGGATGACTGGCATGCGGTACAGTCGTTCCAAAATTCACCTGGAAGGTGTCCACATGGTGCTTTGTTTTCTCCTGACATTCTGGGCACCACGAGGAAGTATTCCTGTCTTCAGCACTAGCAGGAGACTTTTCCTGAACACCTGCTCCTCTTTGGCGTTGTGGGTGTGAAGGGGTCAGAGTGACCCTGTCTTCATGGAGCTTTCAGACACCATGGGGATAGTGTGGCACAAGTGTCGGGCTCAGGTGGGACTCAGGTGGGACAGAGGCTTTCCCCAGAAAACAGCTGCCGATTCCAGGACGGCCCTCCTGCATCATGTCTGAATTAAGGCTGTTCTATTACAGCAGGGGTGTCATGTTAACTGGAAGTGCGCTTTTGTTCTGGGCAGTAAGTAAATTAATTGTACATTTGCCAAGGACAGTGAGGTTTGATTTGATGAATCCAGTAGGGAAAAGGAGAAGGGGCGTGGCTGGGTGGGGACGTGTGTGATGGGAGCAGAATGGAGCAGCCATCCAGGCTGTTGGGATGGAGGGGCCGCGCCCGCATTTTCATGGGGTCTGTCGCTGTTTGTGCCACTAGACCTGAACCTCTGTCTCTACAGTAGTAACGCATCATTCACGTCCCAGCAGGCCAAGTCCTCAGGAAAATGGGGCCAAAAAGTAGAAAACCATGACCGTAGAAGGCAACGGCACGTGACTGAGCTTTCTGGGTTGTGCGTCCTTGTGATAAAAACAGTCCTAACTGAGCTGAACACCAGAATGAAAACGAACCTTCCTCCGTGCTGAAGTCGGAAGAGGTGTGCTTGGCTATCCGCAGTGCCTGCCTGTTTGGGCGGTGATTACTGCAGGTCACACGTGCTGTACAGGAGGAGGGCAGTGAACTCTGGAGCCAGGCTGGCCGGGTGCAAGTCCCAGCTCCATAGCCAGCTCTGTGATCTGGGACAATTCACCTATGTCCTCTGCCTCTCGGTTTCCTCCTCTGTAAAAGGGGGGTAATAGTCGCATCTATCTGAAAGGGCTATGTGAGAATTAAACGACCTTGTAAATGTAAGGGGCTGAGAACAGTATCTGCTCTTGGTGAGCAGAAGGATGACCAGGAGGTGACCAGCAAAATACCCCTTTCGAAGCCTCAATACTGTTCTGTAGTGAGCAAAGACATAGCTCCTCTCTGGACGAAGCCATTAATAGTCGATCCTGGCAGGCAGAGTGCAGATTCCTTCAAATCAGAAATTTGAACTCTGGCCAATGACTGCTGTACTGATTAAATCTTAGGATTTGTTGTTAATGGTAAAGTAGTCTACAAAAACAGAAACAGTCTGAAGGAGTTTGAGAGGGTGTGGGCTCAGCTGCAACCTCTCCTCCCAAGGCCGTTGGTCAACATCATCTCTAGCCCTGTGGAAAGACAGAAGCAGTGAAGAAAATGTCGGACAAACATTTGGTGTGTTTGTACACTTCTCCCAGAAATCCTAAATGCTTTGCATGTTTCAGCTAATAATTCATTAAAATGGATTATGCTGACCATTTTATAACCTACTTCACTGCTCTCCTGTCTAAATCCATCCCTTTGTGACACATTTTTTTTACACTTGGCTCATTTTTTCAATTGTGTTTGCTGTCTTACTCCCATGTAAAGGATAAATGTGCATGTTTGTTGATTTGACTGAGACAGCTAATGCTAAATGTCTCTGTTCCTTGAATGTTGACTTGTGATGGTGTCATTTAAGTCTCTTCTCTTACCCCTTGAGTCAGCAAAATATTCCGTGTTACTTTGAGCAAAACTTGCTCATTAGTGTTATGGAGAGTATAAAAGCAAATGGAATAAGTTTCCTGCCTTCAGGAGGATTGAAATCTCAGTCGGTATGACAGCATGGATGGGAGTCGGCTCAGTTTGCAGCTTTTAAAACATGTTGGAATCTTTCCTCTGCCACTTTTGATGGTGAGACCCTGAGCAAATCATTTCCACAAGCATCATGCTCTCCATCTATGACATGGAAGTAAAAATAGCAATCTTGACAGAATTGTGATGACTACAGACGTGTACCTAACCTCTTATTTACTGCCTCCCGATAGAAGATATTGTAACTCATCCCATTTGAGAGCAGGTGGTGATCACCCCATCCTGTGAGATTCAAGTATAAGTATCTGGAATCCCCCATCTGCAGGTGAGGAAGACCCAGCAGCCCTCACAATGTCTTCTGGAAACTGGATTTTGTTTGAAGGGTGAACTGACTCCAAGTTTCTTCTGTTTTCACGTATTGTCCTTCCTACGTGGCTCCTGGGGTTTTTCCCTTCCTCCCAATCTACATTAACCTGATAACAGCCAGCTATGTTTTCTAGAATTCCCCTAAATTGACTCATGCCAAATACTGAATACAGTAGATTGTGAGGGGTTCATTAAATCACGATAGAGCATCCTAAGAAGGAAAGTAGACACCTTTGTTCTTAAAGGGTCTTCAGCTATCCCACCCTGGAGAAGGTTGCTGATTTCCTTTTCTCCTCGGGCAGTCTTGTTACTATGCATCACTTCTTTTCTCTGAGATGGAGTCTCGCTCTGTCACTCAGGCTGGAGTGCAGTGTCATGATCTTGGCTCACTGCAACCTCCATCTCCTGGGTTCAAGTGATTCTCCTGCCTCAGCCTCCCGCGTAGCTGGACTACAGGTATGTGCCACCACACCGAGCTAATTTTTGTATTTTTGGTAGAGACAGGGTTTCACAATATTGGTCAGACTGGTCTTGAACTCTTGACCTCGTGATCCATCCACGTTGGCTTCCCAAAGTGTTGGGATTACAGGCATGAGTCACCGTACCCGGCCTGCATCACTTTTTATGCCTCGTCTTCATCCTTACAGCTTCTCCTTCCTAGTGGCCTCAACTCCCAACCCCGGAGTACGGGTCACAACTGTCCATCTTCATGCACCACAGCTTAATTCCCCTTCTTCTCCTCCCCACCATGCCCTATGGGCTGCTTTTCTACAACCAGAGTGGAGACCCAGGGAGATCTGCTAAACTAAGACAGTGCTCACCCCTGGGAGAAAAATCTACTTCCCAGTTCTCAGTCCTGCTAAACTATTGTTAAGATAAAGAAGGACCATGATAAATCCTATTGGCTAAGAGAAGAAGATTCTCCATGTTGCCATAGGACAAGAGAGGAGGTGACAGAATCTGCAGCCATTTGGTCGAATATGTGATATGTGAGTCATTCTGAGGAATACGTTAAAATTCTGTAGTCAGATCTTGGAAAATGGTAGTTCCAGCAGAGGGAATAATATAACAAAAAACCCAGGCAGAAAACAAGTGTGTGTGTGTGTGTGGAGAAGAACAATAATGTGATGTGAATGAAGGGTTCGGTGTCATGAGTGAGAAATGGCTGACCGAAAGTAGGGAGATGCAGAGAGGAAGATACCACGGGAAGACTGAACATCACATTAAGTGATTTAGGTGATTCTGCCTGCAGTGCAAATATTTTGGGCTCTGAAGTGAAGTCATCAAAAGGTTTACGTCTGTAATGGAGGATTGGTCTAGATAGCCTCTCAGATCCCACTCGGCTTTGAGATCCTTGATTCCGGGTCACACCTGCGGGTCTGGAGGGCAGTTCTGCAGGGTCATGAAGGAAGGATTCCAGGAGGCTGGGACACGAAGGGCATTCAGGTGACCACATCAAGAGATCAAGTGGGGTAACAAAAGCCTGAACTAAAAGGAATGCAGTGTAAATATGAAGGAGAAAGAGGAAATGGGAAACTTACTAGAAACGATAAGTAGAGAAAAAGGGGAACGTGTGATTCCAAGGTTTAGAACAGTATTTGTAAGTTACAGTCCCACAACTTCTTGCATAAACAGTATCTAAGAGAGTCATTTTAAGAAGAAGAGCAAACTTCCAAGTTCCACTGAAAGACATCAGCATCTCTGTGGAGTGAATTGGGGAAAGAGAATGAAGAAGTCTGCTCAACTTTTAGACACACAAAATGTGAATTGAATTGCATGAGTGACAACAATGTGAAGATATTTAACAGGAGCTCTTTTTTCTCTTTTTGGCCTACGGTATTTAATCCTTCTATCATTATCGTCCTTTCTCTAATTTGATGTCTTTGAACCTTTATTCAAAAATCTACTACGTATATGTAACATGTTTGTGAGATTATTACTAGACCCTCTAGGAGGTTTCATTAACCCAGTTTTCTCTTATTATACCAATACCACACTATCTTGGTAGTTCAGGTAAGTCCTCCACCGTTTTATTCCAAGTTGTCTTAGCTCTGTTGGGTTCTTTAAATTTCCAGACACATTTTGGAATCCGCTAGTTCATTTCTACTGAAAAATAAAAATAAAAATAAAAATCATGCTGTGATTTTGATTGGAATTGCATTAAACCTCTGATCCACAAGCGCAGAACTGACATCTTAACAATATTGAGCCTGCTGATCCATGGACACAATATATCACTTCATTTATTTAGTTCTTTAATTTATTTCAACATCACTGCCTGCTTTTCAGTGTATAGATCTTACACATCTTTTGTCAGATTTAGTCTGAGGTATTTCATGTTTTGATGTGCTATAATATTGCTTTGTAAATTTCCATTTCCAATTATTTCTTTGCCAGTGTATAAAGAGATATTGCTTATGTGTTTAGCTTGTATCTTGCAAGCTTTCCAAACTCACTTATTAGTAAGTAATTTATTATTATTAGTTTTAGTGGCTTTTTGTGATTTCAGGAGATTTTCCACACAGGTGATCACGTCACCTGCAGATCCAGATAGTTTTAAATCTTTTCTAATAAGGGTGCATTTTATATATTTTAACTTGCCTTATTGCACTGACTAGACTCCAAAAAAATGCTGAAAAGCAGTGAGGAAAAAGTCATCAGGTGGGATGGTAAATACAGCCCCTGTTCTTCCATTTTGACCTGAAGCACCCAGTGTGATCATTTTCTCATTTGATTTTCGTGAGGACTTTTTGTTTCCTTTTTTTCCTTTATTTTTAAAAAATACACTATCTTTTAGGCAGTTTCACCTTCACAGAAAAATTGAGGGAAAGGTGCAGAGAGTCCTTCTATATGCCTTCCCTTCCCCCACGTGCACAGCCTCCCCCACTAAAAACTCTCCTGCCCAGAGGGAGCGTTTGTAACAATTGAAGAACCGACGTTGACATATTGTCACCCAGAGTCCACAGTTTACATGAGGGCTCCGTCTTGGTGCTGGTTCTATGGGTTTGAACAAAGGTGTCATGACATGTATCCACCATGATAGCATCGTACAGAGCAGTTGCACTAAAATCCTAAAAATTTCCATGTTCCACCTCATCATCTCTCCCTCTTCCCAACACCTGGGAACCACGGATAGTTTCACTCCATAGTCTGGCCTTTTTCTGAATGTCCTTTAGTCTTTTCTGATGGGTCTCTTTTGTGTAGCCGTGCATGTTTAAAGTTCCTAAGTGTCTTTTCATGGCTTGACAGCTCACTTCCTTTCAGTGCTGAAGAATATGCCATTGTTTGGATATATCACAGGTTATTTATCCACTCACCTAGTGAAGAACATTTTGGTTTCTTCGTTGCCTCCAAGTTTGAGCAATTATGAATAAAGCTGCAATAAAATTAGCAATTATGATTAAAGCTTCTATAAATGTCCGTGTGCAGGTTTTTCTGTGAACACAAGTTTTCAACTCCTTTGGATAAATACTGAACAGTGCAATAGCTGGATCACATGTTAAGAGGATATCTCGTGCCCATCAATGATACACTGGATACACAAAATGTGGCACGTATATACCACGGAATACTATGCAACCATAAAAAAGAATGGGTTCCTGTCCTTTGCAGGGACATGGATGAAGCTGGAAGCCATCATTCTCAGCAAACTAAACTAAAAGAGGAACAGAAAACCAAACACCACATGCTCTCACTCATAAGTGGGAGTTGAACAATGAGATCACATGGACACGGGGAGGGGAACGACACACACGGGGGCCTGTTGGGGGTTGGAGGCAAGAGGAGGGAGAGCATTAGGACAAATACCTCATGCATGCAGGGCTTAAAACCTAGATGATGGGTTGACAGGGGCAGCAAACCACCATGGCACATGTATACCTATGTAATAGACCTGCACATGTATCCAAGAACTTAAAGTAAAATTTAAAAAATAGGGAGTATAGTTTGGTAAGACAATGTGATAATTTTACAAACACAAAACATGTCATACCCACTTCCCCACCTCCCTCAAGTGCTTTCAACAGCATCCTGTTGCTGTTATTAAGAGAATAAAGCATCTACCATCATCTCCCAGCCCCTGCCTGCCTTCCTTCATTCTTGTCTTGTGCCACTTTCTCCCGTGCTTACTTCCTTGCACGTGCCTGTTTCCTGCTGCAAGAGGCATTCTGCAGCACCCCCATCTCTGTTTAGACCGTGGTGTCCCTACACTCCACCGCCCTCAACAATCAACCTCTACTTCTCTCCAGACTGCAAGGGGATCATACCTTCCAGAATGCATCGGTTTTCTACCTCTCATCCCAAGATACGCCAGATTCTTTTACAGCATAAATTTAGAGAACCCCGCTTCCCTTTCTTTGGTGTGCTTTCCTGAATTCTTCATCAGAAACCCATTAGAGTGATTGTCTTATTAGTGCCCATTCTCCCCATCAGGCTGCAGGTTCGTGAGAGCAGGGGCCACGGTCATGTTGGTGAACCACGGTATTCTCAGTGACTATCCATGTGCTTAGAAAGTATTTGCTGAATGAGTAAATGGGTCTGCAGTTCCAACCAAAGCTAGAAGCTTGACTTTGGAAGAATGAAAGTAGATAACGTCTCCAAAGCAGACCCCATAGCATGAGAAAAGAAAGGAAGAACGGAGGCAGAGCTGAAGGATGAATATCGGCACAGGAGTAGGTGAGAGTTCCAGAAATGCTGGGTTTTCACGTGTTTTTACTTACCTCCTATCTGTGTTTCCATCTCTGTGTAGCGTGACTCTCACATCCCTCTCAATTTCTACATTTCTTTACTGACAAGGACAGAGGTAGTGCATTGGACACACTACTAACCAGCATACTCTCTCGGACTTGCAAGGAAATGTAGAGAAAACAATCTAGAAATGGTATCTCAGAAGAAAAAAATATCAAAAATATGAGAATAAATGTGGGAAAAAAATCAATGTTTAAAGACAACTTCTCAACATATTTAGGTATCTCTGGGACCTAAAATTTCATCAGAACTCCCCACACTTCTTTCTTTTTACATTGCTCTGTGTGTGTGTGTGTGTGTGTGTGTGTGTGTGTGTGTGTGTGTGTATTCAACAGAAATCTACCAAAAAAAAAATAATAATAATGCTATTGCTAGAATAATGCTACTACAGGGGAGAAAAATGTAATCTTTTCTTCCACCCATCTTAGCTTCATTGGTTGGGGTTCCTATAACAAAAGACAGATGAACCCCCAAAAAAGCAAGCGGAGGTTTATTAGCATGTATATTTCATATATACATGAGAGATACACAGGGAATGAGGGAATCTCAAAGAGACAGCTCAGACCTTTCTTTTATATAACATCTTCAACAAGGATAATAAATGTTTCTAGAAGTGCCAAGACAAAGTAAAAGGACTTTGGGTCATTGGGGGCAACAAATTGTGGGAAGGCCAATAAATGATAGATTTTTGTGTAAATTCCTCTGGTGCTGTTTCCTGAATAAGGGTCTGAAGTTGTCTACAGAGATTGAGCTGCGTCCTTTCTGGCAGAGAGGGGAGAAAGGGCACTTTTGTCTTTGTATAATATGATTATGTTGTGTGCTTTTCAGAAACTAGAGGGAAGGCCAGAGCGCTTCTTAATTGCTTTCAGCTCAAAATATTTTAGCATGGCGTGTTGTATTCTCTGCACTGTTCCTGCTGCAGATATCTCTAAAGGCATCAGTCGCATCCACAGCACTACTTGTGGGGAAATATTGAGCAGAACTGGAATCAAATGTATAATTCAGCCCCATAGAATCTGAGCCACAGGACAGAGAGAACTGCCCGGGAGTCAAAGCAGACACTGAGCAGCTGACATTCTAAGAGTCTCCTTCCAGTAGATCGGCGCATAAACTCAAGTTCTTTTCACAGATTTGTCTGTGTTTCTTTTTTGGAAAAAAACATAACCCTGTAGCGAAAATGTCTACTTCACAGTGCACCAAAACATCTGGAGCCTTAGCCAGAAGCAGCACAGACCCAGCCAGAAGCAGCACAGACCCAGGCAGCCTGGTGATGTCCGGCGGGGGCAGCCCATAAAATCCATCAGCATGTGGCCCTGCGAGCCGCCACCAGTAACATATGTTTACATGCTAATGAATGTCAGGCTCATTTAGAACAAATTTGCATCCATCAAAGTCAAACAGCGAGCAGAGCAGCACATTTTCCTGTGTGTCAGTGGCCCCTGAGATACCAGGGAGAACTTGAATTGCCTGACCCCTTCAACTTCCAAGCATCCCAGAGGGAAAATGCAGACCCCAGGAAAGGACTGTGCTGGAAACCATTTGTTCTTACAGATGTCCGGAGTAGTCTTGTGACTGACCCAAAGACTCCCCTCTGAGGGTGGGGGAGACCTAGGTTAGGAGAGGGTGAACCGTGCTGCCTTCTAAGACCTTCCTTCTAAGGGAGGTTGGGAGAAACCCAGAGTAGGTGGAGGTGAGCCATGCTGGCAGGACCTTCCTTCTAAGGGAGGGTGGGGAGACCTAGGGTACGTGGAGGTGAGCCATACTGGCAGGACCTTCCTTCTAAGGGAGGGTGGGGGAGACCTAGAGTAGGTAGAGGTGAGCCATGCTGGCAGGAACTTCCCTCTAAGGGAGAGTGGGGGGACCTAGGGTAGCTGGAGGTAAGCCGTGCGGGTAGGATCTTCCTTCTAAGGGAGGACGAAGTGTGCTTTGCTAGACTCTGCGCTTGAGTCTCAGCGTGGCGGACCCAGATGGGAGCAAGTCACTTCTATCCTATGATTCTGGGTGTCCTCATCTGTCATGGAAGGTTTGGTTAGATGAGCTTAAAGTCACTCCAGTTGCAAAGCTGTGTGACTTGTAGATACATGCCAGTGTGAATGACTCACTTCACTTTTACAAGTTGCACAGATAGCCAGGCTTCCCCTTGTATCAGTCAGGAGGTCCCAGAAGACTTTGTCACAGGCAAAGAGGTGATTAAAAGGAGTCACTGACGGGATTCTTTGGAGATCGGTGGGCAGGGCCCAAGGGAAGTGAGAATAGCACTCCCCAGATTATGGGCAAGGGATGCCTGGGGAGGGGCTGCTAACGTGGACAGGCATGAGTAAGAGAGGACTGAGGACAGCTCCTCTCCCTCCTCCACCTTCTACCTGCTGCCAGCAATGAATCCAACCAGCAGCCCTAGGCCAGGCCAGGCTCCCAGAGTCAGAGCCAGGAAGAAGCCAGGCACATGGAGAAGCCACTGGTCCCCACCAACACCAAGGGTGCAGTAAGAATTTTGATGGAAACATTTAAAAACTCATTCAACAACTTCCTATCTCCCCAACCAGCCTCTACATATGATTCCACCTTTTCCGACTCCTGAGCCATCCTCAGGGGTGTCACAGGGGTGGGGCTGCCTGCTCTGCCCAGGGCCTGGGACCCTCCAACCTTCGGAGGTCTGGAGTCCCCTCTCCCCTCCCTGGCAGCAACTGTCTTCTCTGCTGTCAAATTATCACTTCCATCCTCCCACAACACATGAGAATTTAAGACGGGATTTTGGTGGGGACACAGCTAAACCATATCAAAGGGGGCACCTGGGGCTTCCTCATGGGGCTCTGGCATGAGCTTGGGTGACACAGGTTATAAGACCCCATCTGCTTCAGGTTTAATTGCATACCCCAATATTCCCAGGTTGTAGTCCTAACCAAGGACCTCAGAATGTGTCTGTATGTGGAGATAGGCCTTTTAAAGAGGTGATTAAGGTAACGAAGTCATTAGAACTGATGCCCTTGTAAGAAGAGATCAGGACACAGACATCTATTGAGGGACAACCGCACGAGGACACAAGAGAAGATGCCATCTGACAGTCAAGGAGAGATGCCTTAGGAGGAGCCAGTCCTGAACCCACCTTGACCTTGGACCTCCAGACTCCAGGACTATGAGAAATACATCTCTGTCTTTTCACAAAACTGCCTGTGGCAGCCCAACCAGAGCCATGCGCCATCTTTGGTTCTCAGAAATTCCACTGGTTTTTATACTCCTGGATTTTAGGAGGCCCCTGGATGACCAGCATGTGGCTAAAGTTAGAGAAGGAGTTACTTGTGTAAGAGAGCCCCACACATCTCTGAGCGGACACCGTACAGCCCATGAGATATTGGGTGTAGTACCATCCTCTCTTCCCTAGGATATTAAGAACAATATCACAGGAGGGGTGTACAGCCACAGCCCCTGCGTCACTGGGAGCAATAGCATCTTCTCCCCCTCTCAATATAAGGAACAATATCCCAGGGTGGGTGTACATCCCCTGTGATATTGGGTGTAACGTCATCGTCTCCCAATGCGGATATTAAGCATAGTGTCACAGGGGGGTGTATACCTTCTCCGCTATCGGGAATAATATCCTCTCCCCTCAGGACTGTATGCAAAATATCGAAGGGGTTTTACAACTCTTGCGATATGGGCAGTAATATCATCCTCTCCCCACCTAGATGTTAGGAACTCTATCACAGGCGGCCGTACATTTCTTGCGATATTGGGAGTCATATCCTCTCCCATCATGGATATTAAGAACAATATTACAATGGAGGTGTACCACCCACTGCCATATTGAGAGTAATATGCTCTCCCCTTCGGGATATTAGGAACAATATTGCAGGAGGTGTGTACAACCTCTGCGATATTGGGAGTAATATCATCCTCTCCCCCTGAATATAAGAAACAATATCACAGGAGGATGTACACCCCCTGTGATATTGGGAGTCATATCATTTTCTCTCCCTCTGGATATTTGGAACAATATCACAGTGGGTGTGTACACCCTCTGCGATTTTGCCACTAGTATCATCGTCTCCCTCCCAGGATATAGGGAACCATATCACAAGGAGGTGTACACCCCCTGCGATACTGGGAGTGATATCGTCCTCTCCCTCCCTGGATACTAGGAACAATATCACTAGGGAGTGTACACCTCCTGCAATATGGAGACTAATATCATCCTCTCGCCCCCTGGATATTAGGAACCATATCATAGGGGTGGTGTACACCCCCTGTAAAATCAGAAGAAATATCATCCTCTCCACCTTTGGATGTTAGGGACAATATCACGGGGGAGGTCTACGCCCCCTTCGATATTGGGAGTTGTATCATCCTCTCCCACCCAGGATATAAGGAACAAGACGACCGAAGGGAGGTACACCCACTGCCATAGTTTCAATAATGTCATCCTCTACCCCCTGGCTGTTAGGAATAACATCATAGTGGGGTGTACACTTTCTTCGATATTGGGAGTGATATCATCCCCTCCCCGCTGGATATCAGGAACAAGTCTATTAATTATTAATATTAATAAATATAAGAAAAATTAAGAGTAATCATCGACATTAATAATCACAATAAAGATAGTAAAATAGTTAAAAATGTTAACGATTAGCATTAATAATCAGTAGTAATATCACTACTAATAAAATAATGATATCAGCAATTGTTACTTAAATCAATATTAAGTGATGCTGGTAATAAAATAACAATATTAGCAATTATTTTAAGCATGCATAATCATATATTTAAAATAATTATCCATAACAGTATCCTATTAATAGTATCATTGATAATTGTTAATATCGATCATGGATGTTTAATAATTAATCATATTACTCCTAATACCGCAGGGGGTGTACACCTACCTGTGATGTTGTTCTTAATATCCAGGGACAGAGAGCATGGGATGTTGTTCCTAATTATCAAGGAGGGGAGAGTGCAATATTACTCCCAATATGACAGGGTGTGTACATCCCCCCCAAGGCACTGTTCTTGCCATTCAAAACAAGAGAGGATGACATGACTCCAGATATCGAAGAAAGTGCAAACCCACGTGTGATATTCTTTCTAATATCCAGAAAGGAAGAAGAGGATAGTAATCCTCATATGGCAGGAGGGGTACACTCACTCTGATATTTTTCCAAATATGCCGGGGGAAAAGAGAATAATTGCATTCCCAATATCGCACCAAGGGTTGTACACCCCGTGTGAGATGGTCCTTCATAATGTTTCAAGGCGGGAGGGATGATATTATGACATATATGGCAGAAAGTGTACACTCCCCAGGGATATTGTTCCCATGATCCTGGAGGGAAGGGGATGATATTACTTTAAATATTACAGAAGGTGTACATGCCCCCAGTGATATTGTTTCTAATTTCCACGTGGGAGAGGAAGATATGACACCCAATAATGCAGGGAGTACAAACAGTCCTGGGATATTCTTCTTAACATTCAGGGAGGAAGAGGATATTACTCCCAATACAGACGGGTGTACACCCTCTGACGGTGTACACACTGAGGGTATACACCCATCTGTGAAAGAGTTCATAATTTCCAGAGAGGGAGATGATATTACTCACAATATCATAAACAGGCTGTGAGTCCACCATGGCCCCTAATAGCCAGCGGGAGGAGAAGGGGTGGCTATTAGTCCCCACCTTGTGGGGGTGCCTCACCCCCCTGCGAGGTGACTCCTAATAGCCAGAGGGGGAGAGGGGGTGGCGATTAGTCCCCACCTCGCGAGGGGTGCCTCACCGCCCTGCGATGTGGCTCTTAATATTCGGGGGGGAGAGGGGGTGGCTATTAGTCCTCACATCGTGGGGGAGGTCCTAAAATAAAATATATGTTAACTATTTAAAGGTGTGAATTTTATTACATATAGAAAAATGTGCGTTTAGCGTACAAATGTGCACATTTATGTCAAATACATGAAAACACATAATCCAGGTGTTTCGGTTCATACCACTGTAGAGACTTTTCGGTTTCTTTTCATACAACTGCCCAACTGGGGCCCAGAGCCAACACCCACCAGCTGTGTCACTGCGTCTGTTGTTTTACTGTCACACACCGGCCCTACCCCACAAAAAAAAAAAAAAAAAAGCCATGGCATTTAATAAAAAATTAATTTTACAACGTTATTAGAGATGACTTGTAGTCCTCTTTGAAGAGACTGCAGCATGTGAAGGATTTCAAATACAACTGTGTTCTGGGTCTCCTGATCTAAGGACCTATCCGCACTGGTGGCTTTAGCAGTGCTTCATGCAAACTTCCAGAAGGCATGTGTGTCATGTCTAAGAGCAAACTAGAGTTCACGCCTCAGCACTGTGTGCCTCTTCTTTCTTCCGTCCCACGGGCACCGTCTTCTCCCAGGGAGCTGGTGCTGTGCTCTGAGGCTCTGTCCCACCAGTCCCTGCCAAGTCCCTGGGGCCACTGTGGAGAACCAGCCTCCGTCTGTCAAAGTGTGTTGTGCAGAAAACAACTCATCCAAATCTGTTTAAAAACCACACATTTGCGACGCCTCTAGGCCTCAGAAGGTGGAGGCAGACAGGTAAAGGCAGCTGCCATGGGGGCTGAAGTTCAAGCCGGTCTGTCCGGCGACTGATGGGCACTGTCTGCAGTGAGCCACTGCACATTTAGCGAGGCTGTCTGGCCCCTCACCTCTGCCAAGCCTCCACCCGTCGAGTCTGGCCTGGATTCTCACACGCCTGCACAGCCTTCATCTGGTTCATAACTCAGCTCACAAAGGGCCCCATACAAAGGCCCCCGTACCGCGGCAAGGACGGCGGTGGTCACACCTGTGGTCATTTATCCTCTCTGCATCTAGCTCCTCTTCCTGAGGCAACAGCACCTCTGAAGTCACAGCCTGGCCTCCCAACTCTTCCCCGTCCCGGGCTTCTTGGCATGTTGCTCTGCTGCACACACCTCAGCAAATACTGCTGATTAGCCAGAATCACCCAGAAATCTCTTAACCTTGATTCTGACTGCTTTTATAATTTGTAATATTTGTACTTCTGGTGTGATTTGAGGAACAACAAATTTTAAAATTAGAGAAGATGTGGTTTTTATTCTCTCCTTTCTACTTGCAACCTTGAAAATTCAAGTAGCAGCAAGGGTTTGTTGAGAGTAACTTCCACCAAATAGAACCTATTACAAATGTACTACAGAGTGTCAAATAACCACATAGATGTAAAATAGAGATGCAGACACAGATATAAAATCCAATGGTTAAACCAAACTGAGAAATGCTTGCCAGTTTGATAGGACTTCTGAAACTTGACAAAAATGTTGGCTAAGGGATACAAGATGTTATGAGATGAGTGAGATGCTTGGCCTAGAACCACAGGCTCTCTCCTCTTTACAGCAGAAAATCCATAAGGAAGTCAAATCTGAAAGAACCAGGTACCATTGAACGGCATCATCAGTCGTCCTTCCCATCCCTCGGCCAGCTGAGGTGAGTGCAGACAGTCGTTCACCAACATCCATCATCCATCCTCCAGGCCATGGCTACACTTTACTCCCAGGCTCCCTGTCATTATGTAGATTAGGTAAATCCTAGCCACTCTCACCTTAAGCCTACCCCTGCCAGCGTGGCAATCACCCAGTCCCAACCACAGCAAGGACAGCCGTGTCCGTGGGAACACAGAGCAGCGGTCTGAAAGGAACCTGGATCTCTGAATACCTCATGGAGCAGTCACCAGCCTGGAACATCCTCCCTGACGGCTTTGCAAGACAGAAAAACTCCTTGGTTCCTCAAGCTACAATACTGCAGAGTCTCAGGTCACAGCATCCTTATCTACCCTCGTCAGGAACCGTTCAATGCTCATCAAGACATGAGAACAAAACTGCAGTGGCACAGTCACACTCGACGCAGACCACCTGCTGCTCACATTCATCGTATTAACACCAAAAAGCCACCGTGGTGGATATCCTGGATGTGGACACTCGGCGGCTTTTTGCTGGAGATGCGCTTTGTGCATTTATCGCACGACCATCTTGGCATCAGGAGCTGCAGCGCAGATGGCAGCTGTGCATGTCACAGGGAGTCTTATTCGCTGGAATCTCAGCCAGCTCCCAGCATCAGCTCCCACAGGGTCCTCTCCTCTGGGAGCACGTGCTTGGACGCCACAGTGTCCTGTGGATCCACAAAACCGCGCTGTCCTCCCTGGCCACTGTGCCTGTTGCGGCTCCGATAGTCCTCCGTGTCTACCTGTTGGGGCTCGGATAGGCCGCCTTGTCCGCCTGCGAGTCCCGTGCACTACAAGATTACGCCATTCCAAGGCTGCTCGATGAGGCTTCACACGGGGGCATTGTATTTCATTCACTGCTAGGTTCTACACTGACTTTTATGACCCCGGGGAAGGACTAAGACTTAAATAGAACAGCGGCTAGGTGATACAAACCGCCGCTGTAATCAGAACATACCAAGACCAGGCCACAGGAAGGAAGAAGCAGCCCTGGGCCGCAGCCTGTTACCAAGTCGCTGACATCTCTGTCCAACATGGATAAAAAGACCCTCTTTCCTCCGAAGTCTAAAGCAACATATCGGCCCATCTAACAGTAATTCTGTTGTACATTTAACTTCATCTTGCCCTTCTAAGTGACTGTTCACGGTCTTAACACCTGAACAAGAATTTCTCAGTTGCTGAACCACTGTTCGTTATTCAGCAGATAAAATGGCAGCAGATTGCACCCCAGGAAGAAACACACCCAGTCACGGGCACAGAACGGGACATCAGCACAAACCGTTTCCCAGAAAAAAACGCATCTCTGCTTTGGGACATACCATCCCCGGTCTCCATGAGCTCGGCGTTGCAGTACTTGGGCGCTGTCCGGGACCCCGTGGAACCCTGTGGTCGCTCCATCTGTATGGAGTGCTCTGAGGTGTACGTGGTTACGTCAGGAGGTGCAGAATGATTATCTGTAAAGAAGCACATCATGAGTGTTTCTGGTGGTTGTGGCGTTTGCTCTGCAGGTTGAGCAAGCCATAGCTCAGGAAGAGACGGGAGCGCAGACGCTCACCCTGGGGGTGCCGTGAGAAGCCAAAGCCGATCTCAGCCACGTCTGCCACAAACATCTGGCACAAAGGGGGACCCCAGCATAACTCATGTTGCCGAAAATGGAGTAGAGTTCGGTGAAACCTCAATTTCCTAACAGGAGCCACGTCAGCGGCATTTTAACTAGAATAACGTTAGACCGGCAATGGCAGGGCGCCAGGAAGCGTGTGTGTGTTCATGGAAGGGTCCCGTTTCCTGTCGGCCACCGTCCACACAGCCCAGGGCTTTACTCGCGCTTTGGAGCCCAGGGCCTGGAAATGGAAACCCAGCTCTGAAAACTTCTGGGGATTTGGGGATGTCCCTAAAGCTCTCCGTGCCTCAGTTTCTTCATCAAATGGGAACAGTAATGGCTATGACCATGTAGGATCGGGGCGGGGGGGTTGGCCAGTGTGACTATGTTGTGCCTGGACTCCTTAGAACACTCACGCACACATGATCACAGATGCTAAGTTCTCATTCACAGGCTTCTGATTATCTCAGAAGGTCAAATGCACATCTGACTTTTTACTTCTCTTCTTTTGCCACACAAAATATTTCTGCTCTTCAAGTTTCATTATTTTGTCACAGCTTTTCCAAAAAACTCCCAAACTTGTAGAAAATTTCCAGATAGTCTAGGAGGATTATCTTTGTGCCCAATTAGAAATTACCGGAACGCGATCAGCCGAGAGTTACATTTGGGTCACACTGAGCCCTGACGTACATGAGTTAGGAGCCCCTCATAGTTTGGATAAATTAATTCTTTGTACTAAAACTTCCTCCAGTATTGAAAGGGTAAACCCACAAAGGGAGGCCCAAGTGCAGTGATCCATTTATTCAAAAATATGTGTTTTCCTTGGTAAGATTCTGTGCATTTTCTTAAAATTGAATAAAATCTGAGGATACAAATGCTTCCACCAAGTGGCAGAGGCGGTGTCTGGCCTCCCCGTTCACGTCTGGCAGAGCCTTGGCCACTATCCTGCAATCCAATATACACATGGAATTTTATTATGGAAAAATACGTAGCAGTCACACATTTCTGTTCAATGTTTAGCCTGCTGTGATTTCAGGTAGGGTTATTAATTCACATAAACGAGTGTACATGTTCCTGAAACTGTGTCAAACTGAAGTTTAACACTGCTTTGCATTTGAGTACTACTTTGCAAACTTTTAAAGAGTATTTCTGTTTTCTCCTTTATACTCACAACAGTTGAGAGAGAAAAATTATTGTTTTCAATTTTTTTTCCCTCACTCAAGCCTAAAGCAGGAGAAGGGACTTCAAGATCCCAGCAGCAGTAATTGGGAAAAGTGAGACAGACCCAGCTCTCCTGACAGCAAACTCCTGTTCCAGACAGAAAACAGTTGACGCTTTCAGTGTCAGTGAGCACCGAAGGGGCTGGGACCCAAGTCAATCCCAAACACCTCTGGGTGTGAAGGAGTCAGTGATCTAGAAGTGAACATTCTGGGGTTCTGGGGTGTCTGTCGGCTATCTGATCACACATGACGTCCACCTGCTTCCCACTGAGGGTTTTGCAGAGATCAGGCTTTCCTGTGGTAGCTGGTGCCGGGAGGGTCTGAGCCTGCGGCTCGTGCTCCGTCATCGGCGAAGTGGTACACAGTCATCTCCGGTTACTGCTTTAATAGAGACACACACCAAAACCTATTCAACCCAAGTCCCATACTTGATGGAAAACATTTTCTCCTGAACCATTCAAAGGCAGAGCGACGCGAGGCTCATCGTGGCTCCCCCACGTGTCGACTCTAGCTCTAGTAATTCTCACTTCACTCCTTTTCCACGGCATCTTCAAACGTTGTAGGGCAGTGATCCTAACTTTGCTCTTTTTCTAATACAGAGGATCTCCCTTGTCATAGAACCTACACAAGACAGTGCGCCACGCCCAAGAAATCTGAACACCTGTGGCAGACAGCAGCGTAAAGCGGCCGTGCTTAAAGCCCTCGTTTCCTTAAATGACTCCCGTGGTCAGGAGGAGCACACTTTAAAACCCTGTCCTGTTGACTGGGACTGTTAAGGTTTCACGCAGGAGCATAAGTGAGAAGAAAAGATAGAAGCGGATATGGCTGCAGGATTCCCCAGGAACACGAAAGGACTTATAAAACAGAAGGCCCCTGGAATTCGGATATGGCTGCGGGATTCCCCAGTAACAAGGCCCCTGGAATTCCAGCTGTGGGAGGAACCTGGGCATGAGAAAAGCAGTACAGCAGCTTCCAGAAACAATCCAACCAAAGCACCCCAGGGGCCAGAGGGGCTCTGCGCTCTTTCCACTAAGGGATTCCACAGCCAAGATACAAACAGAGGAAAACGTGCACACACAAAGGGGTTTAGACAACAGGCACAGAAAGACACTGTGAAGCGTGCTCACCCATGGGGGTCTGGGCCATGACATCCGCTAGCCTGTGGGCAGCTCTGCTGCCCCCGCTCTGCGTGGAGGACGAGGAGGTGGTGGACGTGGTGGAGCCGTGGATGGCCTGACGGATCCAGTGCTCCACTTTGATGCTGCCCTGGCTGGAGGTCGGGGCGCCCTGGGAGTCCACCTGCACTGAGCCTTCATCTTCTGAGCCATAAGAGGTATCTGTGTAAGAAGAAAGGCAATTTGCTATATGCTGCAGCAAAAACAGGCACTACAATCTCAGTCCCTCCAACACAGATTTACTTCACGCAAGTCTGAACAGTTGTTTAATGACTTTTTGCCGTAGACACTCTTGAGAATTTAAACCACTTTTCAGATAATGAACCATTTATTTTAGCATAATGAATTTTGCTTCCAAAGCACCTTATACAAACATGCTATAAGATGTTTGATACTGTCATCTCAAAGATGCACTGACACATTTCCTCTACACAGCAGTTTGGGAAGAAACCAAGTGTTTTCTTGTGTCAGTCAGAAAGTGAGAGGGCAAGGGGAGGCGGAGGGCCTGTGCAGCTCTCAGGAGTCTCAGTGTGACTATGTTTAGCCCCGAGATGGGGCTGAGATGCTCTTCTGGGCTCTGATTTATTTCTACGTTGGTGTGTGTGTTAGATACCCTTGCAGGTGATTTTTGCATCTGTGTGTTAGTTACCCATAGAGCTGATTTGTTTCTACATCGGTGTGTTAGATACCCATGCAGGTGATTTCTGCGTCTGTGTGTTAGTTACCCATACAACTGATTTCTTTCTATGTCAGTGTGTTAGATACCCATGCAGCTGATTTATTTCTACATCGGTGTGTTCGATACCCATGCAGCTCTCTAAGGATCAAGACGCTGATGATGGTAACAGGAGGGAAAGCAGAATGTGCCTCACATAGAGCGGCCCCTCCACCTCCCCGCTTTCCTCTGGGGCACACAACAAACCCTCATGTTACATTTTGCACTCAAATCTATTCACCTTTACACTATTCGTTTCTTATACATTGTCATTATTGATTTTTCTATCTGTACAAATTGGATATCTTGGATTATGAGAAAATACATCCCTTTTTTCACTATAATTCGCGAGAACATTTTTCATTTAATAACTTTTCATGCAGCACCAAGGTTTTTGGGAATAAATTGCTGCTGTATTTGTTAAACTTCAACGTAAGAATGACACTCAGAATCCTACCTACAAGTGAGTGATGGGAGGCGCTGGCTCAGGTGAGCAGCTCCAGATCATTGGGTGAGAGAAGGAGTCACAGCAAATAATCTTAAGACACTGGTTTGCTTCTTAAAAGACAGTAAGGGCAAACAATATTCACACTTATTACCACTGTCACATGACTTACGCTGTTTGGGAATTTTTTAAAAAGTTTACTTGTTAGACAAGCAATAATATTAGGAGCCTGAAAATTCTCTATCATCTTGCTTTTTTTTCTTTTGAGACAGAGTCTTGCTCTGTTGCCCAGGGTGGGGTGCAGTGGTGTCATCTCTGCTCACAGTAACCTGTCACTCCCCGGCTCAAGTGATTCTCTTGCCTCAGCCTCCCAAGTAGCTGAGATTATAGGCAAGTGCCACCATGCCTGGCTCATTCTTGTATTTTTAGCAGAAACGGGGTTTCACCATATTGGCCAGGCTGGTCTCGATCTCCTGACCTCGTGACCTCATGATCTGCCTGCCTTGGCCTCCCAAAGTGCTGGGATTACAGGCATGAGCCACTGCGCCTGGCCGACCCTGCCTTTTAAGAAAACTTACACAATTTATATAAAAGTAAAAGTAAAACTGACACAGCCTTGAGACTTTTGAGAAAGGTACACAACCAGGTGTCCATTTGGAGCACAACCATCTCCCCAGAACGTCTTCTCAAAACCCTTTCCAATCTTTCATTCCTCACTCCCACCTACCTTTTCCAAGAAACCTGCAGAATAATGTGATATAGACACTCGACAGAATAGCAGCAAACCAAGCAAGCAGCATATGAAATGGATGATACAGCATGACCAGTGGTGACTAGAATTACACACCATGGGGACAGGAAGTCAGGTTGATTTAACATTCAAAACTGAATTAATGTCATACGCGGTAAAGAATTACGGAGTAGAACCGCGTGTTAACCTTAGGAGACATAGAAAAGTACTGACAAATTCAAGAGAACGAAACTCAACAAACCATGAATAGAAGGCAATTTCCTCAACCTGTTAAAGTACATTCCTGAAAAGCCACAGCTAACATTGTATTTAATGGTAAACAATAGAATGCGTTTTCCCTAAGATGGAGAACAAGACAAAGATGTCCCCTCTTGCCACTTTTATTCAACATTATCTGGCAGGTTCTAGCTGGTGAAATAAATTAACAAGTTTAGTAATAAAGACATCCAGATTAGAAAGGAATAAAAGTGTCTTTATTCATAGATGACCTGACTTTGGCATGTAGAAAATGGCAAGAAGTACACCAAAAATTACTAAAACAAAGTTTGATGGGATCATAGGACACAAGATAAAGATATACATATACTAGCAATAAAAAACCTGAAAATAAAATTAAGAAAATCGTTCCATTCACAATAGCATCAAAAGCAGAAGACATTCAGCTGAACTTCTAACAAAAAGGTGCAAAATGTGTACAATGACAACTATAAAACATTACGGAGAGACATTAAAGATCCAAATAAATGGAAACTAAATAAATGGAGGCAGATTCATGATCGTGAATTCGAAAACGCAGCATTATCAAGACAATTCTTCCAAAACTGTTCCATTAATTCAAGGCACTGCCTAATAAAATCCCAGAAGGCTGTGTGTGAAATGGAAAGCTTATTCTCAATTTTATCTGGAAATACAAAGGACCTACAATAGCCAAAATAAATTTGAAAAAGGGAAACAATGTTGGAAGACTTCACTATCTGATTTCAAAACTTTACATAAAGTCATAGTTATTAAGGCAGTGGTATTCGCACAAAAATAGATGTATACATCAAAGGAACAGAATTAAACTCAGAAATAAAGCCTTATATTTATGATTAATTTATTTTTGACAAAGGTCTCAAGACAATTCAGTAAAAGAAAGGTAGTTTGTTTTTTCAACAAATGTTGCAGTGGCAACTGGGTACCCACACACCAAAAAGAAAAACCGTGGGGGAAAGAATCCCCCAAACCAAACGAAAACAAAAATCCGACTTAGATCTTTACTGCACACACAAAAATTAACTCCAAATGGATCACAGACCTAAATGAAAGAACAGTAAGACCATGACACTTCTAAAACTCCCAAAGACACAACCCATGAAAATTAGTGAAATGGACTTCATTAAAATAGAAAACTAGTAAGTTTTAAAAGATGATTATCTCCCTATAACTAATGTAACAAATTACCTTGATCTTAGTGGCTTACAACAAGACAAATCTATTATCCTATTGATGAAGAAGTCAGAAGTGTAAAATCTAAGTGTCAGCAGAACTACGTTCCTTCTGGAGGCTTCAAAGGAGAATCCATTTCTTTACCTTTCCCAACTTTTAGAGGCCACCTGTGTCCCTGACTCATGGCCCCTCTTCATCTTTAAAGTGCATCAATCCAGTCTCCAGTTCTTTTCTCTTTTAAGGACCTTCTTGATTACAGTGGGTCTACCTACTTAAACCAGGATAATGGTCCCATCTCAAGATCTTAAATTAATCAGCTGCAAAATGCCTTTTAACCACTTCAGACAACAGGTTCATAAGTTCTGGGGAATAGGACCTGGGTATCTTGGGGGAAAGGCTTTGTTCTGTCTGCTACATAGTAGTTTGTTCTTTCACTGAGAAACGTTACATCTGTAAAACTCTTATATTCAGATTGCATAAGGCACCTGTAACCCATAAGATGACAACCAACCCATTTACAACATGAGCAAAAAATCTGAACATTTTACCAATATATACAAATGGCTATGAATAGGAATTAGCACATTAAAAGCTAATAAGCACATTAAAAATGCTTAGCATCATTCATTGTTGCAAAGTAAATACACAATGATATACCATTCCACATCAATTAGAATGACAAAAATAAAAATAACAGTAACTATTGGTGGTGATGATGTGGAGAAACTGGGATGAGCATATGCTGCTGGTGGAAATGTGAAATGGTGCAGTTATTTTGTAAATAATTTGGCAGTTTTTAAAAAGCTAAACCTAAACTTACAATAAGACTCAATCATGCTACTTGGCATCCACTTAAGATAAAAGAAATTATATGCATACACAAAGATATGTACATTAATGTCAATGGCAGCTGAATATGGAAACAATGAATAACCAACTGGTAAATGAATAAACAGAATGTGTCATATCTATCAAATAGAATATAAATAAATAATAAGAAATAAACTACTGGTGCATGGTACAGCAAGGACTTCAAAACAGGTAAAGGAGGCATAGAGAAGTGTGTACATTGTATGATTTTATATCATAAAATTATAAGATCATAAAAAAACCAAAAACCATAAAATCAGAGTAAAATATTCTATGATTTTATATTCTAGAAAATTTAGAGTGCACTGTTATGATTTCTAGGGTTCTTTTCCGTAGAGCTAACCTTTCATCTGATATCCTTTGCAATCAGCCAAGTACATTCTTTAGCACGTTTATAGTGTAGTTCTGCTGATAACACATTCTCTCAGCTTTCATATTTGGGAATGTGTTGTTTCACCCCTGTTTATAAAGGAGATTTTCCCTGGATATGAGTTGACAGGCCTTTCTCCTGCTTTTAGTGCTTTAAAAAAATGTCTTTCCATGGTCTTCTGGTCTCCACTGTATCTTCACAGAAGTCACGCGTTTTTGAAATGCTTCTCTGGTATGTAACGTGTCTTTTCCTTCTGAGTCCTTTCAGGATCTCCTCTTAATCTTGGGATTTCAGTACTTTGGCTATCATGAACTCGGATGTGCTTCTTGTTATACTTGTTCTGCTTGGAGTTCACTGAACTTCTCGGGGCCGGACACAGGTGTTTGACATCAATCTGAGAAAATTTTGACTCCTGTTTTCAAAGGTTCTTGCTCTTCTCTTTTCCTTCTTGTATTACAAGTATATTGACGTATCACAGGAGCTTGAGGTTCTGTTGGCTTTCCTTTCATTTTGTTTCTCTGGGCTTCACTTTGGTTAATTCCTTTTCATCTCCCTTCGAGCCCACAGACTTCATCTTCCTTCTCCAACCTGTTAAGCCCATCAGCGCCATTTCATCTCAGTGTCATATTTTCCAGCTTCATAGTGATGTCTCATGTATACCCTATATATGCACAGCGTCTCCTATCATGGACATTGCCTACCAGACTGGTACATTTGTCACAACTGATACTTCTACAGTGAAACATCATTACCACTCCAACTCCATCATTCACATCAGGGTTCATTCTTGGTGGTGTACAATATATGGCTCTGGACAAATGCATAACATGTATCCACTATTACAGTATCATACAGAGATCACATGATACTAAAAACTCTCCTGCTCTGCCTATTCATCCCTGCCTCCCCCTGGCAACAACTGATCTTCTTACAGTCTCCATAGTCTTGCCTTTTCCAGGATGTTGTAAAGCTGGAATCATACAACAACCTTTTCAGATTGCTTCTTTCACTTAGCAATATGCCCTTTAAGTTTCCTCCGTGTCTTTTTATGGATAGCTCATTTATTTTCAGCCTCAAATAATATCCCATTGTCTGGATGTACCACAGCTCACTTATACATTCACCTACTGAGGGGCATTTTGGTTGCTTCCAAGTTTTGACATCTATGAATAAGGCTGCTCTAAATATCTACTTGCAGGCTTTTGTGTGTAGACATAAGTTTTCAACTGCTTTGAGCAAATGCCAAGGAGTGTAATTGCTTTATCATATGGTAAGAGTATAGTTTTGTAAGAAACCACCAATCTGTCTTCCTAAAGGCTGTTCTATTTTTATTAAGACCCGCCATGAATGAGAGAGAATTCCCACAGCTCCACATCTTCACAGGCTTTGGTGTTGATAGTGTTCTGGATTCTGGTGTAGTGATATCTTACTGTTGCTTTCATCTGCATTTCTCTATGACACGTGATGTGAAGCATCATCTCATACGTCGATTTGCCATCTCTATATCTTCTTAGATGAGGCATCTGTTAGTCTTTGACTCATTAATGTGATGAATTACGTTAATTGGCTTTTCAATGTTAAACCGGCTTTGGATACGTGAAATTCCATGTGGTTTTAGTGCACAATTTTTGCTAGATTTGCTAATATTTTATTGAAGATTACTGCATCTATGTTCATGAGAGATGTTCTGTAGTTTTCTTGTAATATTTTGTTATTAAAATGGTATTTGATATTAAAATGATGCTGGCTCTATAGAATGAGTTAAGAAGTATTCCTCAGCTTCTATGTTCTGAAAGAGATTGTAGATAATTGGTATAATTTCTTCTTAGATATTTGGTAGAATTCACCAGTGAACCCATCTGGGCCTGGCACTTCCTGTTTTGAAAGGTTATTAACCACTGATTCAATTTAACAGATACAGGCCCATACAGATCGTTTCTTCCTGTTCAAATTTTGGCAAATTCTGTCTTTAAAGAAATTGGTTCATTTCATCCACGTTATCAAATTTGTGGCCATAGAGTTATTCATAATTTTTATTATCCTTTTAATGTCCATGGGATCTGTAGTTATGTCCCTTATTTCATTTCTGATATTGGTAATTTATCTGCTGTATTTCTTTTTCTTGTTAGAGGCTTACAGATTTTCTCTCAAAGAACCAGCTTTTGGTTTCATTGATTTTTCTCTACTGATATTCTGTTTTCAATGTATTGATTTCTGCTCTTTCATTATTTGTCTCCTGCTTAGAATTTAATTGGATGTTCTTTTTCTAGTTTTCGAAGGTGGAAGCTGATTGATTTTAGATCTTATTTTTAACGTATGCATTTAAATCTATAAATTTCCCTATAAACATTACTGTCACTGCAGCTCACAAATTTTAACAAGTTTTCATTTTCATTTACTTCAAAAATTCAAAGAAATCTTCAGGTTTCTTCCTTGAACAATGTATTATGTATAAGTGTACTGTTTAATATCCTAATATATTTTCCAGTCGTCCATTATTGATTTCTACTTTACTGTGGTTGAGAACATACTTGTTTGATTCCTATTCTTTTAAATGTGTTAAGGTGTGTTTAATGGACCACAACATGGTATGTCTTGGTGAATGTTGTGTATTCTGCTGCTGTTGGAGGAAATAGTCTATAAACTTCAGTTACATACAGTTGACTGAGGATGCCGATTTCAATTTTGTCCTTACTGCTTTTCTGGCTACTGAATTGGTCCATTTCTGATAAAGGGGTGTTAACGTCTCCAACTATAATAGTGGGTTAATTATTTCTCCTTGAAGTTTATCAGTTTTTACTTTGGAATTCTGATACTTTGTTAGCAAAAGTACATTTAAGGATTGTTACATCTTCTTGGAGTATTGACCTCTTTATTACGTAATAGTCATCTCTGGTAACTTTCCTTGATGTAAAGTCGACTCTGTCTAAAATTAATATCACCACTTCCATTTTTCAAAATGAGTGTTGGCCGGGCACGGTGGCTCATGCCTGTAATCCCAGCACTTTAGAAGGGCAAGGCAGAATGATCACCTGAGGTCAGGAGTTCAAGACCAGCCTGGCCAACACGGTGAAATCCCATCTGTACAAAAATAGAAAAAATAAATAAATTACCCAGGCATGACGACAAATGCCTGTAATCCCAGCTACTCGGGAGGCTGAGGGAGAATCACTTGAACCTGGAAGGCAGAGGTTGCAGTGAGATATCAGGCCATTGCACACCAAAAAATTAGTGTTAACATTTATATCTTTTGCCATCCCTTTACTGTTGATCTATATGTATGTCTTTATATCTAAAGTGGATTTCTTATAGATAATATATAGTTCGGTGCATTTGGACTGACATTGAAAGTAATAATATACAGTTGAATTAACATCTACCATATTTGTTACTATTTTCTATTTGTTGCCCTTGTTCTTTGTTTTTGTCTTTCACTTTTTTTTCCTTGTGGTCTTTATTGAGCATATTCTATGATTTATTTTCTTTCCTTTCTTAGCATATCAGTTACTTTTTTTTTTTTTTTTTAAGTGGCTGCCTTGGAATTTGCAATATAAATTTACAAGTAACCCAAGTCCACTTTCAAATGACACTACACTGGTTTCTTGATAATGCAAGCACACTATAATAACAAAATAACCCTAATTCCTAATTGCTCTCTCCCATCCCTTGGGTATCACTGCTCTCATTCATTTCACTTATATTTAAGTGTGTGTATATGACATATACATAAGCATATAATACAGTATATTTACCGTCGCTATTATGAATGAACTGTTAAGTTAGATCTGTTAAGAAAAATGAAAGATTTTCTTCTACCTTCACTATTTCTTCTTTAATGCTTTTTGTTTTTCTATTTATTTTTTTAAACAGACAAGGTCTTTCTCTGTTGCCCAGGCTGGAGTGGAGCAGCATCATTATAGCTCACCGCAGCCTTGAACGGGATCCTGGGCTCAAGAAGTGACCCGTCTCAGCCTCTCAAAGTAGCTGGCACTATAGGTGTTGGCCACCACGTTTGGCTTTTTTTTTAATGAGACAGAGTCTCACAACGTTGCCCAGGCTGGTCTCAACTAAGCGGCCTCCAGCTCTACTCCCATCTTTGCCTCCCAGAGTGTTAGGATGACAGCTGTGAGCCCTGTAAACAGACTGTGCTCTTCCTTTCTTTGTGCACAGCTGAGTTACTGACCTCTACTATTTTCTCTAGAGAACTTTGAACATTTTTTGCAAGGCAGGTCTACCGGCAACAAATTTTTCAATTTTTGTAGGAGAAGGTCTTTTCTTTTTCTTCACTTTTGAAAGATAATTTCACAGAGTATAGACTTCTAGGTTAATGGAATTTTTTTCCTCTCAATAGTTTAAATACTTCACTCCACTTCTTGCTTTCATGGTTTTTGAGGGGAAGTTGAAAATAATTCTTATCTTTGATCCTCCATAGGGAAGGAGATTACTCTGGTTTCTTTGCTTTTTAATCTTTGATTCACCATAGTTTCAATATTTTATGCCCAAATAGAGTTTATTTTTGTTTTGTTTTTGTCGTCATCGTTTTTACATTTATCCTTCTTGGTGTTTCTTGAGCTTCCTGGATCTATGGTTTGGTGTCTGGCATTAATCTGAGGAAATTCAGCTATTACTGTTACAAATATTTCTTCTGTTCCTCTTTCTTCCCCCTTGTATTACCGTTATGCATATTTTATGCCTCTGTGGAAGTCCCATAGTGCTTGGATACTCCGTTCTTTTTTGCTTTTCAGCTCTGGAGGTTGGAGTTGGGTATTTCCCTTTCTCCCAGGTCAGAAGGCTCTGATAAAATCCCACCAGGTTAGTCTCCACTTAACTAGCTTCTCAGGAAGGTGGACCTAGTGAAGAGTGCACTTGCATATTGAAAAATGATTCCTATTCTCTTTCCCCTGTAGTAAGTATGAGGGGATTTTTCTCTGATGTTTACTTCGAGAACCTGATTGAGCTTCTGATGATACAACTCACAAAAGCATGAGACCCATATGCACAGGCCTCCTGGAGGTTTTAACTCTCAGACGTGGCCACACCTCACCACAGCAATTTGTCAATTCCAGTTCAGGGTTTCCAATCCCAGCGTGGGTTCCTTGGAGCATTGTGCTCCAGTGTATGGTGATTCATCTGCTTTACCTGTCCAGCCAATCTGGGGACAGTGGCTTGCCGGTGACCTCACGTCTCTTGCAGGTTTAAGAAGAGCTGCTGATTTTTCAGTTTGCTCAGCTTTTTA
Source organism: Macaca nemestrina (assembly GCF_043159975.1). NCBI lineage: Eukaryota > Metazoa > Chordata > Mammalia > Primates > Cercopithecidae > Macaca > Macaca nemestrina. The sequence continues at coordinate 199,172 of NW_027257740.1, forward strand.
CCTGTGAGGAGGGAGTGACAATTCTCAAGATTATCGTGTACAGAACCTGAAATTCCCCAACTGCATTATAGTGAAAAGTGTCTTCCCTTCCTCTGGCTCAAGAATTAAAATATTTTCATTCTCTGACACGTTGTACTCTGATTCCCTAAATATTTATAATTGCAGATTTAAAAACTCAGTTTTCTGCTGTATCAGACATGTAGACTGGCACTTTCCAACAGAATTATGAGAGTCCTGTTATAGAACTTGAAACCTTCCTTGTAGCCTCATATAAATATATAAACAGGTATAATTAATTTTACTGGTATATTTTTAACTCAAAATGCTCATGCTATACTTGCAATAAGAAATACAAATAGGCCGGATGCGGTGGCTCAAGTCTGTAATCCCAGCACTTTGGGAGGCCGAGGCGGGTGGATCACGAGATCGGGAGATCGAGACCATCCTGGCTAACACGGTGAAACCCCGTGCCTACTAAAAATACAAAAAATTAGCCAGGCGTGGCAGCGGGCAGCAACTTGGGAGGCTGAGGCAGGAGAATGGCATGAACCCGGGAGGCGGAGATTGCAGTGAGCCGAGATCACACCACTGCACTCTAGCCTGGGCAACAGAGCTAGACTCCGTCTCAAATTAAAAAAAAAAACAAATACAATATTTTCTATTTTTTATATTAACTGGCATGTCTTTCACGCAGCAAATCCAGTTCAGACCAGGCACACGTCATGTGCTCAGCCGCCGCATGTGGTGAGTGACAGAGACCATCCTGCATGTGTGTGCACTTTTTACTGCCTTTTTCTTGACCACAGATTCTACCCCCCGTTTCTCTGTGTATGCGGTGATTATTTGCTGAATATTACACATTGTGGGTAACTTGTTGAGCACACTCAGGATCCCTAACCTCCCTCTGAAGCTTTCCAGCTCTTGTTTTAGCAGTTAGCACAGGCACGGCTGGGTCATCGTGACATGGGCAGGCTTGGTTGGATTCGCTGTTGGTGTGAATCTGTGGAGAGCTCCCATCCTGCACCCACTTGGGTCTCCCCCTCCTGGACGTGGTAAGATGGCCATGCTCCGCCCACACCTGAGCTCTCTCTGATCTCCCCCTCCCGGACATGGTAGGACGGCCATGCTCCGCCACACCTGAGCTCTCTCTGATCTCCCCCTCCCGGACATGGTAGGACGGCCATGCTCCGCCACACCTGAGCTCTCTCTGATCTCCCCCTCCCGGACATGGTAGGATGGCCATGCTCCGCCACACCTGAGCTCTCTCTGATCTCCCCCCCTCCTGGACGTGGTAGGGTGGCCATGCTCCGCCACACCTGAGCTCTCTCCGAGCTCCGCCTTCTGGATGTGGTAGGATGGCCATACTCCGCCCACACCTGAACTCTCGGCACCACGGTCTGCAGGTGTTCTCCAGAGGGCAAGTGTACTGTGGGTGCATCTCATTCATTCTCCTGCCCTCGCCCTCAGGTTCTGGCTGGTACAGCTGTGGTCACAGACTAAAAACAGCCACCTCATTCGTTTTGTGCAGTTTTACAGTTGTTTAGGGCAGATGGGTGATTTGGGTCCCTGTTCTCTCATCATGGCTAGAAGTAGTTTTGGCAAATTATTCTTTTATCTTTACATTCGGAAACTAAAGGAAAGTTTCACCCATAGAATACTAGCGTTGCGACAATCCTAATGAGAGTTTCTCCAGAAACTAGGATCCAGGTCAGCAGCCAGTCATTTCATAGAAGATAAACTTCAAGAACATTCTCTGAAGGGCAATGAAACTGAGTAAGATCTAACCACTGTTACCAACAACCAAGAAAAATAGGTAAGAAAATGCAGCTAAGATTTGGATCAAGTAAGTACGGTAATAAACATGCAAACTATCGCTAAGCACAAATAGGCTGGGAGTAAAAAATTTTTATGACATTGACATTTACGATTTTACAAAACTGCCCCATATGATATATCAAGAGGACTCCTGATGAAAATTTACAAAGGATGCTTTATGGCTTATATAAAACTGTTGGTCAAATCCAAATATTTCACAAAAATAACATTTCAAATAATATTCTTTTATATTTTGCAGACATCTGTACAAGGAGGTTATTCATCACACATGACCCAGTAACATTTGTCAGCGGTTGGATTCAATACGAGAAATAAGCAAATAACCGTAACCGCACTGTTTCTTCCATTTCAAAGTCTTTTCTCTTATACAAAGTGGTCAAGAAAAATGCCCGTTGCCTTACATACTGGTTAGTGCCAAAAATTTGGTTTAAAATATTTCAACCCTTGAAATGTTTTACGTCCATGTTGTTAGTTACACAAAGAACACATACAAATACAATTATTTTGCCATAAGTTTTGGCAAATTATAACCATTAACTAAACAAACAGGAGTAAGCATGTTATTTTTGAGATAGGGTCTTGCTCTGTTGCCCAGGCTGGAGTGCAGTGGCACGATCATGGCTCACTGCACCCTGATCCTCCCACTCCAGCCTCCCGAGCAGCTGGGACCACAGGCACACACCACCATTCCTGGCTGATTTCTGTATGTTTTGCAGGGATGGGCTTTGGAATGTTGCCCAGGCTAGTCTCAAATGCTGGGAACTCAAGCAATCTGCCTGCCTTGGCTTCCCAAACTGCTGAGGTTAGAGGCATGAGCCACCATGCCTGGCCTAATCATTTTTAAAGAGTCTGCATTTATTATCGTTATTTTTTTCTAATTGAGATGGGGGTCTTGCTCTGTTGGCCCGGCTGGAGTGCAGTGGTGCCATCTCAGCTGACAGCAACCTCTGCCTCCCGGGCTCAAGTGATTCTCCCACCTCAGCCTCCCAAGTAGCTGGGACTACAGGTGCACACCACCAGGCTCAGCTAATTTTTTGTACTTTTGGTGAAGACAAGATGTACAAAAGGCATTTCTGTACATTTTGCCATGTTGTCCAGGCTGACCTTGAACCCTTGGGCTCAAGCCATACACCTGCCCTGGGTTCCCAAATTACTGCAGTTATAGGCATGAGCTATCGTGCCCAGTCCTTCATTATGTGCTGTGGCTTAATATTAAAATAAGGAAAGGGAGGAGCCCAAAGGAGCACGTTGGCAGAAAGGGCTCCCTTGTCAACAACTTGCTAGCATGGCATTCACTCCCTTGCCTGGCTGGCACTGCGTTCTTTCGATGAAGAACACGTTATGTGTCAATGAGAAACAGAAACGACATAGGAACACCCTGTCTCTACAAACACTTAAAAATTAGCTGGGTGTGGTGGCGAGCACCTGTGGTCCCAGCTGCTTGAGGTTGAAGTGGGAGGACCGCGTGAGCCCAGGTGGTCACAGCTGCAGTGAGCCAAGAGCTGCCATCATGATGCTGAATTCCAACCTTGGTGACAGAGCAAGACCTTGTCTCAAAACAAAAAGCAACGAAAACCCAAAATGATGCACTCTAAGTTCTGTCCTTTAAATTCCAGTACCTTCATTTGTAAAGGTATGTAAAGGTGAAACTCAGGAGCTGCCTGTAGTAATGTGGACGTACGCTTGACCTCAGCTCTGATCTGAAGCACGTCCTTCTGTCTCACTGCTTGCCAAGACTAAGCTAAATTTCAGAAGTAAAAATACTCCCGAAAATGTTGTACATTTTCAACTATTCGTATTGTACCTTAAGTTTCTTTGGTATTGGAGCAAAAATACTGGGTCATTTAAAGTGATATGTAGCTTCAACGTGGGATGTAAGGTGATTCAGGTCCTTTGAGAAGACAAGCTTGCAACAACGGCATGAATAATGTTGGAATCAAAATCACAGAAACTAAACACCAAATAGCATAGGTTCAATCCGTGTCTCTAACAAGTATCTGGATAACTAAACTTTCTGCTTTACTTGGGTGTGAAGATCATGAAATGTAGTTTATAATTATTTGGGCAGAGAAAATAGAGAATTGGGGTAGTTATGTAAAATTCAAGATTAAAGAAAAGCAGTATTATATAGCAGAAATATAAATTGGCTATTACCTTCAGTAATTTAGATCAGGGGTTGGCAGGTCCCTGCACCAAATCTGGTCCGTTGTTCTTGTAAATAAAGTTTTATTGGTAGACAGTCATACGCACTTGCTGTCACCCATGGCTGAGGGCAGAGTTGAGTGGTTGTGAGAGACCTTATGGCCTGCAGGAACTAAAATACTAGCTGGCACCTTGCAGGCAAAGTTTATGACCTGATTCGGGTAGCTGCCTAAACTGTCCAATTCGCTTGTTCTAAAACAATCCAATAATGTAGCACACTTATCTGAAGATTTGAGAATATGCATGCAACAGCCTAATCAGAAGAAAAGTCCAATTCCACCCATAGGGTTACAAACTCTTCCCTTTTCCCTACAAGGAATTAAATGAATAAAACTGTGTGAGATTTTACTGGTATGTATCATATGTATCAATCTTGATGAAAAGTTAAAAATGTGTATTTATACAGATACATAGTGTTACTTTTCATGCACTGTTTTCGGACTTCTGGTTCACAAAATCTGCATTTCTGCACCATGATTTTGAAGGCAAAAACCCAACTTCTGGGCTAGCGGTCAATTCTGAGGCGCCCAGCATGTTCAGGAGGCAGCGTCGGGGAGCGTGTCCCTTACCTGGAGGGGTGTAGGCGTCCATGGAGGTCTACACGACCAGGGACCTGCGTTTGGAAGGCATAGGCACCGCCATCTTCTGCTCTTTGTGTCTGGCCAGAGCCGCCTGGACAGCTTCCGTGTGGACGTCTGAAATGGAGAGAGCTCAGTCACTCAGTTCTCAGCTTAGGTCCCAGAGGCCAAGCTGCACCCTCCTCTCTGTCCCCGCAGCACGGTTCATCCACCTTCTGAAACTCACCAACAGATGGGTGGGTGAGGAAAGAAAATCAGTGTTTACAGTTCCATAAAGACATTAAAATTTATTCACAGACTTTTAATTATTCATTTTATTACTGTAGAATCCATATCCGCAAGCAAACACTGGGTGTAAACTGCACTGAGATTTTTCTTTTTAGGGTGAATGCACCTTGATCTTTGGAGATTCTTTGTAGGTCACACGTTTGAGCCTCCAAATCCTTTCACTGTACCGTTGAGAGGCGTGTGCACGCCTCGCACCCCAACTCACACAGCCACGGTCGCAGCTCAGCTCAACACCGGCCATGGGCCAGGACTGTGTTGGCTATGGTTATGGTTTGGCTGTGTCCCCACCCAAATCTCAACTTGAATTCTACATCCCAGAATCCCCATGTGTCGTGGGAGGGACTTAGGGAGAGGTAACTGAATCACTGGGTCCCGTCTTTCCTGTGCTATTCTCGTGATAGTGAATAAGTCTCATGAGATCTGATGGCTTATCGGGGTTTCCGCTTTTGCTTCTACCTCGTTTTCTCTTGCTGCTGACATGTAAGAAGTGCCTTTCGCCTCCCACCATGATTCTGAGGCCTCCCCAGCCATGCGGAACCGCAACGCCAACTAAATCTTTTTCTTCCCAGTTTCGGGTATGTCTTTATCAGCAGCATGGAAATGGACTAAAACAACCATTAAGACATTTTGTGGCTATTAACCCATTACATTAATTCCACACATTCACTGAATGCCTTCTCTGTAAGTCCTTACGGGTTGGGGTCGCAGTGGTGATAAGGCAGACAGTCTCATGGCATCTCACGCAGGCCACTTCTTAAGGGATGAGACAAGTGATAGATGGGCTAGAGAATTAAAGCAGAGACAGATGCAGCAGCAACTCCAAACTGTGAAGCCAGGGAAGAACCCTCTTAACACAGAATCGGAACAACAGGAATGAAACATACCGGCTGTCAAGACGAGAATCTTCGAGACACAGGCAAAAATCCGCTCAAAGGCCCTAAACTGTCAGTGAGAACGGTGTTAGCAGAATAAAACCACCACCACCAAAAATGGCCAGCGTGAGTGAAGACGAGTTGGGGCAGTTTTCTCTGAAGCTGCGAGAATGATCCCACTGAAAGAGAATCAGACGTGGCTTTCTGGCTTAAAACCCCCAAGCTGCCACCTGAGACAGGACCCAGACCCTCAGCATCACGCCCACAAGCAGCTCATCGCACTGCTTGGTCTTGTCAGCCTTTGTGCACACTTCTCTCCCTAACTAGATAAAGAGCCTGGTCATCTGGCCACTATTTCTAATTCCCAGGTCAAAAACCATTATGTGACTGACTTGGCTCATGGCCGAAAACTGAAGGGATCAATGAGGTGACAGTCCACTCACTTCCACAAATCGCTTTTTGTTTTGCATATTCTCCGTTTTAAACTTTTTGGATGTAATTTCAAAGACACAGAAAATCTGCAAGACCAGCGTAGTGAATTTCCACATAACTTACCAGGCTCAACTTAGGCCCAACTGCTCCTATCTTACATCACTGCTTTCCCCCCTCCCCCATGAATTTTCTAAGTCAAATGAAAATAAATATCAGATACTATATCCTTCCATACCTAAATGTTTCAATGTATTTCCTAAACACAAGGATATGCTCTCACATTCACTTTCCTCAAGATCCGGAAATTTAACTGTCATATACAAAGTTCACTTTCAAATGCTGTCAACTGTCTCCATAATTTTCTTACTTTGTCTTCTTCTACGATCCAATCCAGGATGATGAATTGATTTGTCATGTGATTTTTACCCGTCCAGCATCCAAGTTTCTCAGGTTTTGTGTTTCCTGAAATTGGAAATGTTAAAGAATACAGGTCAGTTATTTCACAGCTTGTCCTTTATTTTGGTATCTTCCGGACTAGACTCAGGAGTATGCATTTTAGCAGGGACACCGCAGAAGTCTGTCTTACGTGACAATGTTAACATCGGCAACTCAGTGAAGGTGGTGCTTAAATGCCTCCAAAGCAAAGATGCTACTTCTCGCGTTGAAATTAAGATTTGGGAGGAGACACCCTGACACTATGTGCATATTCTGTTTTCCATGAATTCTCCACTACTAGTTTTAGCATCCACTGATTTCCTGTCATTCCTTCTAAATCATTAGATCTTCCATATTCACTGAAAAATAATTTTATCTTTCAGCATTCATTTACATATGTCCATATATACTCACGGAGTCTGGCTTCGTGGGTTATGATTCATAGTTACAATGGTTTGTTCTGTTGCTCAACTGGTCCCAGATTTGACACCGGATTCCCCAGCCCTTAGACCAGGGCTCCTTCTAGTGAAGAACGGAGTTTGGAAGCTAAGAGTGGGCACCGGGTGCTGCTGGGCATTGCCGGCAAGTAGAACACACACACGCATGTACACGCATGTGCACCCACACCCATCCACAGGCACTTCTATCCCTGTCTACATCTGTCGGGAGCCACCAGCTGATACTTGTACCTCCTGCTGCAACCTAATCCCACGTGATCCATTCCAGGCTTTGGCCTTTTCTTATTTCTACCTCTTACCAAGAAAGAAACCTGGCACCTGCAGCACTCAATATAGTCACTGATTTATTAAGCTTATTTGCTTAAGTCTGGAGATACAGAAATGCTTTCAGAATTGCTATCTAATACCACGGTGAAAAATCTATCGAGTTCAGTGCTCATTTGTAATTATTTTTTCATTGTTTTTTTGGAAGGTAGGGAGTACAAAGTATACACAGTGAAATGTTCAGATCTTGAGTACACTTGGCGCATTTCGATAAATGGAAATCTATTACCCTAATCAAATCTTTTGCATCAAAGTTCCCACAAGTCCCCTCCCAGTCAATCCCAGCCCTCAAGAGACAGCCACTGTTCATTCTCGAGGAGTGTTCTTGGCGCTCTTCCGTCACCCGAGACTCGCATAGATTCTCCGTTGTCACATGGACTCCACGGCGTGGTGTTCACTCTCTGCTCAGTTCAAGGCTCCTGGAACTCATCCCCGTTGTCTGTTTTGGTTTCAGCATTTTGTACGTTTTTCCTGCTGGGAACTAGGACAATGTATGAATATATCAGAATTTGCTCATGTTTCTCCAGATGAGAGAGATTTATGTTGTTTCCAGTTCTTGGCTATGACAATTTACTCTGGAGATAATGTGCATTCTTTTACAAGGACACACATTTTCTGCTCTCCTTGGTGAACGTCTACAGCATACCTGCTGGGCCATATGGTAAGTGTACACATTTTAAAGAAACTGCCACATTTGCTGAAGTGGCTGTGCCATTTTAAGTCTCCATCAGTCTGAGATCCAGTCTGTCATATCTTCACCAGCACCTGCTACTGTCCTCCCTTCTCCACTCTTGTGAAGGGGAACCTCGCGGGTTTAAGTTGTACTTACCCAATGACTCCCTGGTGAGCACCTCTCATGGGCCACTGGGCATCTGTATACATCTGTTGCGAAGAGTCCATCTTGCATGCTTGCAAAATTCACACCATTTCTGGTTGTTTGTACATTTCCTAAAATGTTCTAAATAAGGCCCTGTGTCTTCTGTACATCAAGCATCTCCCCCTGCTTCCAAGTCTTTATGCCTTTTAGTTCTCCTAACTAACTTCACGGACGAGGGCCCCAGTGTGCACCATGCGAACCTGAAGCACGGAGAATGGCCATGCTCCCGACACCCCTGACTGTGGGCAGAGCTCCCCGGCTGCCACCACCGAGGAGGGGGGTCAGCTCTTGTTTTTCAGGAGTGGCCTTTATCAAACGGAGAAAGTTCCCTTCTGTTCCTGATGTGATAGGAAATTCGTATAAGGACTATTAAATTTCAACAGATGTTTTCCAGTGTCTACCGGGAGGATAAAATGGGTTTTCTGCTTTATTTTTTGTTAATATGGTGAATTACATTGATTTTTGAATGATGAGCCAAATGTGCAATGCAAAACTACAGATCATGAGAACAAACTCTAAGTGTTCATGGTATTCTTATCCCTTTTACATATTTCTGGGTTTGATTTAGTAAGAATTTGTTCAAAGCTTTGGCATCTGTATGTCAACAAGAGTGAAAGGCGTGAGATTTTGCCTCACATGCAAACTAACAAAGGGGGCCAGCACCACCCCAATGCACTGAAAGAGCCAGGACATTTCCAGGCCAGAAACAAAGGGCTTGTCACACACAGTGGGGCAGCAGGACCCACTCACCCCTGTCGATATTCAGGATCACACAGTGGGGCAGCAGGACCCACTCGCCCCGGTCAATACTCAGCAACGTCCTGTATCCCTGTACAACGACAAGATGTTATTTAGGCAAAACAAAATTAACGATCATGTCAAGAACTGCTTACATTTTTCTCTTCTGAGAAAATTTGTTTTTAGCAACCATGGCTCTCAAGGCACTCACTTGCACATTATACATAATACTGCTTGTGGCCAAAGTCATGGTACCTTCCTATTCTTATTTACCAAGAGTTCTGAAAGGTGAGTATTTTAAAGAGAAAAGAGGTATGTGGCTTACCCCAGGCTAAGGAGTGAGTTAGCTGGACAATTCTTGTGAAATATGTGCTTTTTCTAATTAGAAAATCTGAGAACAAGGTATCAGTGTGAGTCTGTTATCTCCATGAAGGAGTGAAATGGATGCTGGGAAATTGAAGGAGCTTCAGAACGGGAATCTCACAACCTCAAATGGGGAGACCAGCAATTGGGAAAGCAGTCACTCTGATTCATGGAGTTTTCGGAGATTCACGTCCACTCCGTCCTGCATTTGAGCGACTTTTCTTCTTGTGATGTGGACCCGATAGAAGAGAGGTCCCACGTAGACATTCGGCATTTGTGAGGGTCTGGCACCGTGACTCACTTCTACAGATTTAACATGTTTGTGTATAAATTACAATGGCTCAACTCTATAAAAACTGATAGCAGTTATGGATCAATTCCCTCATTTCTCACTTGGGCCACACTTCCTGTTTCTGCAAGAACATATCGCTTGGCTAGAAGGCACGATGTTGACATTGAAAGGAAAAAGGACCTTGTATAAAAATGATGTAGAGAATTCTTCTCAAAGGCCACTGGGACACACACTGTGTTGGTGACCAGCTGTCTACCGGCGCGGCAGCGAGAGAGACAGAGCTGCACGCGTGAGCAGTCACAGCTCCCGTGACCCACACCAAGACCCCCAGGGTGATGAAAGGCCAACCAGCAGCCTTGGAACGTACACTTCCTTCCCAAAATAGCTTCCCGAGAAACAACAAACAGTGATAATTGCAGGCATTTCTATGACTGGGAAGCAAGAAACCCTCCCAGTCCTGTTCCTTCTACACCACATCCAGAACAGGCGTACACCCGGTGTAGAAAGCTCCCAAGGCCTGAACAGATCATTCGATTCTAATTCAGACTGACCTAATCTCTGCAGTGCAGTCCTACAAACAGACTTTCCAAAAGTTACCAAACCACTACCTCAAACCTCATGCTTTCTCTGCTTCGAAAGAGGACATGCGGCTCGGTTTATACAGCCACCAGCACACACACAGGGTATTATCTTATTGCCCTTCAGTGCCAAGAAGAATCCTGTGGTCTCTCACAGTAAAAACAAAACCACAGCCACCACAACCCAGCTTTTCAAGTTGCAGGGAGTTTTACAGCCTCTTTCTATGTCGTCTTCCTTTTTGCCCCAAACTGGATATTCTTTTTACTTTCTCCTTATTTCCTGAATATAATTTGATCAATATAATCAAAGTGCTTGTGTTAGAAGCAACTTTACTTAAAAAGAATTCAAAGAACTACATCAAAATATTAAGAGTAGCCATTTCAGGGTGACAAGAGAACAATATATTGTTTTTGTTCATTATTTCCAACATTTGCGAAGTTTTTTGCCTTGAGTGTAGTCACTTTTGCAATCAGAGGTTACAGTGCTTGATGGAATGAGGCCATGAAGCGCACACACCACCGAGTTTCTAACACAGAGCAATCTGTGAGGAAGGATGGAGACACAGGAAAGGTTCATTTTAAAGCAATGCAAGTGTTTTTTTCATAAAGGCAAAAGACGTTTTTTAAAGTGTTTGTATCATACACAAATCTGCTAAATTTGGTCAAAAAACAGAGAAAACAGTAACAGAAGAACACTTTAGCCCACAAGGAGACCAGCACACCCAGCTCGAGACCACTCCAGATGAGGCGTGGAGAGTGGTTTCCTCACAGCTGACCCACAGGATCGGGTAACACAAGCAGAAGGGAAACATGGGGACCACAGAGACATCAGACTGTGGACTTCATAGCAAGAGACAGCAACACAAACTAGCGGAGTAATTAAAAACTATGGTAAAAAGAGGTCCACATTCTATTTTAACCTGAAATCAGTGGCACGGGGACCACCACACCACCCTGCAGTTGCCTCCTCCCTCCCCCACACACAGCAGCCTCCTGGGACAACATCCTACTTCCAACTTGCAGTTGCCTCCCGTCCCACCCCCCCACAGTGGCCCCCTACGACAACATCGTACTTCCACCCTGCAGCTGCCTCCCATCCCCAACACACAGCAGCCTCCTGGGACAACCTCCTACTTGCCGGCCACAGCCTGGAGCCCCCAAAGCATGGAGGGGCTTAGCGAGCCACACAACATTCCCCCTTCACACCTGGGAAGTCAGCCCCTCACTGAAGTGGGTCCTGCGCCCACCAGCTGTGCACGATCAGAGGTGTGAGGTTATGGACCTGGTCACCCACTGTGCAGAGAGGCGTGAGGTCATGGACCTAGTCGCCCGTTGTGCACGATCAGAGGTGTGCAAGGTTCCAGACCTGGTCACCTGCTATGCACAATCAGAGGTGTGAGGTGATGGACCCGGTCACCCGCTGGGTATGAATAGAGGTGTGGGTGGTTAGTGACCTGGTCACCAGCTCTGCACAATCAGAGCCATGTGAAGTTACAGACCTGGTCACCAGCTGCACCCAATCAGAAGCTTTTGAGGTTAGGGACCTGGTCACCTGCTGTGCACAGAAGTGTGAGGTTATGGACCTCATCACCCGCTGTGCATGATCAGAGGTGGGCCAGGTTAGGGACCATGTGCGTGGTGATGGACCTGATCAGCAGCCAAGACACCTGACGTTTCCAGTGTCATCCCGGCTTCTTTCAAAACTGGAAAAGTCTTCAGATATTTCCCAAAAGCTTGTCCATCTTTGAAAACGATATGCGTGTGCACAGGTGATACCGATGACTGAAGATTGAAGTTTAGAGCATTCCAGCCCCATGCCCATGTCCCATCCCATCTGCGAAAACTTGAGCACAAACATCTCCCTCTCTGAAGCTCCCTGAACCCTGTGGCAGGCCTGAGACTCAGGTCCAGTGTCCTGTCAGTTACACTGAACAAAATGTAATTCAACACTGGCCATGGGCCCTGTGCTTTAAAAACCACATATAAATCTCCCAAAGAACTACAATCTATGAAAGCTTTCATGGCTAGTATTTTAGGAAGACTGATCAGTCTTGACCTAAATCAAAGCCGACACTGCCCAAATTCACTCTAACCCCAGCTTCGTGCACAGGCAGCCATCGCCTGGCCGTCAGGGTGACCAGCAGCCTGGGCACAGACAGGACCAGCGCCGGTCCCTCCCTGCACCTTAAGGGGGCTTCTGAGCTGCTGTCCATGATCAGTGATGGTGACGCCCAGAGCAGCTTTCCGGGAAAGCAGTAAACCTTTCAGGTCCTCACCTCACGAGGATGGCCATGTATAAATCAACCGCCTTTGTTACTGCCCTGCCATTCTCAAAGAGGGGATGGGTTAAACTTCTTTATCCACATGCCCAACACAAGGCACACCTGCTCCAGCACGAGGCTCATCTACTTAATCCCGGGAAACTCACACAACCCACAATCAGAGGCCGCACACAATCAGAGGCCGCGCACAATCCGAGACTGAGCACAATCAGAGACCACACACAATCAGAGACCACACACAGAGACCCACACAATCAGAGGCCACAAAGAGGCCAGAGGCCACAATCAGAGACTATACACAATCACAGGATGTGCACAATCAGAGGCCATGCACAGTCTCTGCAACCTCATCAGAAACTGTTTCTGACCATTCACCTGAGGCCACCAAGTTTAAATGAGAGGCCCAGGTTTTAAAAGACAGCAGGAGTTCTCTGAAGGCAAACTCCGTGCATTCCACCATCAGCACCATTTGTGCCTGTCACGGTCAGGAAGAACCACAACCACGTCTCGGTGCCCTTGCAGTGCAGGGCGCTGCGTTTCTCCCCCTTTCCAAACCCGCGGCGGCTCCTGGCGACCCAGCGCCTCTGCTCAGCCACACGCCCCCAAGGCCTTCCTCCCTCACCCCACAGGGGAGCTCCCGCAGCCGGGCTATCTGGCTCATCACTCCGATTCAGTCACTTACACCCTCATTCCAGGCTGAAAATCTCTTCTGAAAATATCCAAATCTTACCCACGTCAGGCTCCATCTTTTCCCCAGAGCTCCTCATCCCCTCCAGAGCAGCAGCCCTGGTGCCCGTGCAGCCGGGGCCTGTGGGCAGATCCGTGGGCTCAGAATGCCCAGCCCCTCAGCCCCTCTGTGTGTCCCCTTACTCCCTGCTCCCTGGCGTTAATGCCCTCCGTCTTCGATTTCCTGATAGGCAAAAGGGGGTTAATTCTAAGAGTGCTAACCGAACTGGATCACTTAACACCATGTCGGGCCCAGAATACCCCTTGATCAATGACAGGTATTGCTGCGCTGTTACCATTGCGCTGGGTCCAGGTTTCCTGTGAGCCCTTTAGGCTCTTTGCCGTAAAGGCCACTCAATGGTCCTGTCCAAGCCTGTCTGTGGCAGATGGACAGGTGAGTGGCCGATGCACACGTGTGATGCTGAATGGGATCGTGCAAAGCTGGCCCCGCGTATTGTGGTCAACGTAAGAAAAAAGTCGCCCATGCTTGCTTGCTGCTGCCCTGCGGTGTCCAGAAGGAGCCGCTTAAAGGCAACTGCGCCGCACCTACCTTCTTGGAAGGAGACGGCAAGACCAGATTGGCTGGAGCTGGGAAGTTGTGCCCTACAGATCAGGGCTGCGTAACCCAGGGAAGGCATCACTCGAAACACGTGCTGGAGGGCAGCCAATCCGACCCGACCGTCCACCTCCAGGGTCAGCCATGGGGCTCCACTTGATGTGTCATCCTGATCACCCCTCACAGAGCAAATGAGCCTTTGACTTCAGCCTGTCCTAGGTACAACACCGACTCCCACCTCCCACGTCCTGAACCAGCCTGTTCCGGGGATTGCTGTGGAGGTAGAGGAGCAGGCCCAAGACATCTAGTGGCATTTCCTGGCAAGGACACTCACCATGCTCGACCATAAAACTCGGGTCAACTGGTTTTCGGAGGGACTGTAATTTACTTGTGGCACGCATGGATACTGATTGACCCAGGGAGGGGCACGGAGGAGGCTGAAGGAAAACCCATGGTGACTGCGCCAGGCATTCCCGCACACACCGACATCTTCAGACTAGGGCGGCGTCCTAGTCTTACAATCAAACCGAAAGCCCAGAGAAACTAGGGACCTTGTCCAAGACCAGCAACAGGTATGTGGGCAGCTGGGATTCAACTAAGTCCTTTCCTGGATCCATCCACGCTGCTCCCTGCCCCCACTCCCACCACCCCGCCATGGCCCCCGATAGACACAGCAGGTCTGAACATCAGGCACCCCGCACGCAGAGTACGGAGCAGAGCCGGCTTCCGCAGTGGGATCTCACACACATCCCACTCCCCTTCTTGCCGAATGCCTCGGGACTCTGTGCGGTCAAGTCTGCAGATGTGGCCTCACTCTGCGCTAGGAGATCTGGGTGGCCGGCAGCGTTTTGCAGAGTGCTCCTCCAGACGGGGCTCGTCGGCTGATCCATGAGACACAGGACACCTGAGAGAAGGGCCGACAAACCCCACAAAGTCGCTCCCAACATGGAGAGGAGAGGACCACAGCGGGGCTCTCGCAGTCCACGCTTTGGACAGGTCTTGCTGCAAACTGTGGTGCTCGTCAGGCGCGAGGAAGTTTCCCAGGGCAGGAGCTCTAAGTGACACAGCAAAAGCGACACAGGCGATGCAGCAGGATGTACTTCAGCTCAGGGCTCAGGAACCACGGGGTGCAGCGTGGCCTACAGCAAACCAGACACATCAGAAGCCAATGTCCCACCTTTTACATTCAGTGACATTGAACGGAGGGAGTTATCTGTAGCAATCATCTTCCTGGGGGACCCGTACAGCACGCATGACCACCGACACTGACCACGAGTCCTTCCTAGGTCCTGGGGGCTACCCCACTTTACACGCACGGTTCCATGCACAAATCTACGCGTGGCAGTTGTTAGCCCCAGCTTAGAGATGAGGAAAACGCTGCTGGAAAAGCTAAGTGAGAAAATCAGACTTCAGCACACCTGCCATCTCCAAGACCACTACTGCTCTATGTGCTAGGGTCTCAAGGGTTGGGTGTGTGGCATTTTAAGTGACTAATTGTAGGTGATTTTCTTCTCTCCTACACCTGTTTAGCCTGAACGTGCACGTACATGCTCTGCTGCAGGTGCACTGCCCTATGTAGACCAGCAATGCTCTTTCCTGCCTCGGGTTCTCGTTACTGCCTTCCGGAAAATCTCACCTGCTTTACAGCCAAGCCAGGTAGGCCTGGTCAGCCGCACAGTGAAACTCCTGCAGTGTCAGAGCTAAGTGCTGGCTGAGACTTTAACAGCGAAGACAGTGGAGTAATGGGGATAAACTGAGCAAAACTGTATTGTAACGCAGATGAACGTCTAGAAGCAAAAGAAACTGACACCCCTGAGAGCAGGCGACTCTCTTACTATGATGTTAATAGCAGCTTGCTGTTTCCAGTGTCTCCGTGTGCCAGGGTTTCCAGTCAGCGTTTGTGTTTATCTGCTCTTGGGCTACCTGATCAAACCTCTGCAGAGATCAAGGGTATCTAAATTGACCCAGTATCCGCAGGCTGGCTGCTCAGAGGCCGTGGTGTGGAACGGCCAGGACATCGCTTAGTCATACGGGGCACAAGCACGTCCCTTGCCACTCCTGTCTTTCTGTTTCATCAAACCCTCTTTTCTCCTGAATATTGACCATAGCAAAGTCATTAGCCTTCGAGATGCATTTGAAACATCAACTTGCTTTGTTCAAGAGGTTTAAGACACACGTAAGTCTTTCTTGCCATGCTCAACACACACAGCCGGCCATTTCTGAAGTCAGTGTTTCTGGAACAAAAGCCTTGGCCTGCCCCAGTGAACATTCACACTGAGCACACTGTCGCAAGGCTGCTTGGCCAACCAGCAGGGGGCAGGAGAGAGCTGCAGGGGCCACGTGGGGTCCCTGCAAGGGCGCCTCACTCCCTCAGTCAAGCGCGGTGCCTCCTGCCAATCCAGCGGCTTCCTCCAAGGGGAAGAGGCCTCTTCAGCTGCTACTGCACTGATTTCAGACGGCTCAGCCAATGGGGCAACAGATTCAACAGAGTTCTATGTTGTTTAAGGAAAACTTCTGTTACCAGGCAACCTTAGTACCATATTCAACGTAAAATAACCAACAACATTGTTTTCAAAACAACATGCTACTAGTGCCTTATCCTTCAATGCTGCTTAAACACGGAAAAGTATGAGGAAAAAAGAGCATGGCACTTACTTCTTAAAAAATAACACCTCTTCCAGGTTATTTTTACCCCTATCATAAAGACTTAGAACTATGGATTCCCTACAGGAATGTGGAGTGGGGTTGGATCCCCACACTGACCCAGACTCACCCCAGGTCAGTCATCCCCCCACCACGGGGTTCACACCTCTCCAGGCCCTGTCACCTCATCAAGGAAAGGTGGCGTCTCTGAGCTCTCTTCGCAGGAAGCACCCGAACGGGAGCTAGAGACACAGACACACCCACAACTACTTTGAAATCCTAAACATATTTAAGGACTTCATTATTAGCTTTTTAAAACTGTAAGAACAAAGTGACCCTGGTTTTAACCTCTCTGCCACAATAACACCGTGTACATCTGTCTTTTGCTATTTGTTCCTTCTCCAGCAGCTGCTGCCTGGCTGGCCGACTGCAGAAGAACAGCCTCTGGTACTCCCGGGAAGCCCTCGGTAAAAGCGTGAACACCACGATCACGTCTCAGGACGCCGCACATGTTAGGGTCGCCCACAGACCGCCATTCCCAGTGCCTAGAAGGCACTGAACGGGCCTCCTGCTCTTTGTAAATGTCAACTTTCCTAAGCTAAGTTGTGTTGAAAATTTTTAACTGCAGTCCACACGTACTTCTTTGTGTCTTGTTTTTATCCTAGAGGAATACTTTTATGGAAAATTAAGCTTGCAAGGTTGAAGGATTTTCTGAAAGTCGACTCCTAATCCTGGAAGAAAAAAAAAAATGGGCCAAATGTGGTGCTCACGCCTGTAATCCCAGCAGTTTCGGAGGTTGAGGCCAGGAGATTGCTTGAGCCCAGGAGCTCGAGACCAGCCTGGAAAACATGGCAAAACCCTGTCTCTACTAAAAATACCAATAATAATAATAATAAAGCTGGGCATGGTGACGTGTGTCTAGTCACAGCAACTCAGGAAGCTGAGGTGGGACGATCACCTGAGCCCAGGAGGTGAAGGCTGCAGTCAGCCCAGATTTGCATCACTGCACTCCAGATTGGGCGACAGAGTGAGACACCGTCTCAAAAAAACGAAAAGCAAAAACAACTGTATAAATCATTATAGAAGGGAGCTGGCCAGGCGCAGTGGCTCACGCCTGTAATCCCAGCAATTTGGGAGGTCGAGGTGGGCAGATCACCTGAGGTCAGGAGTTTGAGACCAGCCTGGACACTATGGCAAAACCCCATCTCTAATAAAAATACAAAAATTAGCGGGGCATGGTGGTGGGTACCTGTAATCCCAACTACTGGGGAGGCTGAGGCAGGAGAATCACTTCAACCCTGGAGGCGGAAGTTGCAGTGGGCCGAGACTGCCTCACTGCACTCCAGCCTGGGCAACAAGAGTGAGAGTCCACTTCAAAAAATAAAAATAAAAATCAAGGGAGCTAATGTTTTTCATTTAAAGGAAGGGAGAAGAACATTCAGTATTTATACCTCTCAAGCACACATCTCCAGTGGTGTCCTAAAGTATTCAAGATACACATTCCTACAAATATAGCTCAAAACTACTCACCAAGTTACATGCTAAAAGCACATGCATTGTAAGAATGCTACATTATATTTTTTGAGCATCTGTATCCAATATTTTAGCATACTGGCAGTTTTCCCTTCAGGTGCTGTATGCCTAAATTATTACATGTTTAGTCCTTCATTTTAGAATTTATGACTATTATGCTTTAGGCAATAAACATAAGCTACTAAATTAATGACTTAGGGGAAAAGTTACTAAGTTAACTTGGAAGTTAAACTTTGCAAACTGAATTTGTTGGACCTCATTCAAGCTAGATGATCAGTTTTTTAAATTGTTTCCTGTGTGTTTCCCTCCAGGATGGAAATAGCTTCACTCTCATCCACTGTGCACACTGCAGCCCACGCCTCTCGTCCACCGCACCACACTGCAGCCTGCAATTCACCCTGTACCAGGCTTTCCACACCGTACCTGAAAGTCACTAAGTATAACCAAGAAGGAAATGAAAAGCAGATAAATGACCTCCACCCCTACATCCAGCATGCAAATGTTAAACATTCATCAAAGTAAAACCAAAATCCCATGTTAGCTCACCATTGTAACTGGTAGAGTTATGAGCATGGCAATTTAAAAAGTCTAGTTAAGTAAAAACCTAATTGAGACTCTCAAGAAAGACATCTGCAAAGATTGACAGTGAGGAGAGGACTTCACTCTGCATCCAGCCTGTTCTGGAAGCCACGGCCAAATATCAGGTTGTATAGATCCGAAAAGCAGGAAAAAACAAGTGTTGAAAGGTGTACAGTCTCAGCAATGTACAAATTCGATGTAGGATGCTCAGAAACCTTGAATTTCCAATCAGGAAACAGCAGCATGAGCAAGTTTCCCAGCAGTGCCCACTTTCTACCTACGGCACGTGTAACAGTTACGCTGGCCACCTCCGGGGGAACAGAGGCTTCCTGGTCACATTCGCTCTGGCAGCCACACAGCTGGCCCCGCCAAACACCTGTCTAATACTGAGGAACCACTCTCTCCCTGGGCTTTGCTCACTCTAGCCAGGAGAGCATATTTACAGAGTACTTTACTGAGTCCTCGTTCAATGCGTCAAGCTTGTTGAAGGCAGGGCAACCCCATTCCTGGCCCAATTAAGTGAACTGAGCAGAGCAAATGCCTCCAGTTGCACGGCACTCAGTCACGACAGCAGTGGCCACTGTTCACAGGGCGCTGGCTTCGTGCCGAGAACAGTTACAAGCGTCTTCTCTCTGTCCGAGGAATGTGCACTGCAACCCTGTGGGGCCGTTTGCAACGTCCACCAGAGTTCTGAGGCAGCCAAGTCCAGGCTGTCCGTGGGCCTCGCCACATGGCCGTCCACATCCCCTGCAGATCAGACCTCACTGCAGGGACCACGGGTTCCAGGGCTGCCTTGAGGCACATACTCCCTTCACCACCTCCTCCTGGCCCCTGACATCAACCCTCACCACTGCTGCCAACACTTGATTTTCTCATGGCTCCTGAGGGGCCTGTTCTGCCCTTCCCTGCTCCCTGCGTCCGGCTTGGAGGGTGCCCACATCAACGCCAACGCTCACGTAAATCACCAACCTTTCCACGGGGCTTGATGCCTAGGAGTCTCAATATCAGAAAGTCAGATTCCTGTGCTTGTTGGAGAATTTCTTCCCATTGTACAAGGAGATAAAATTCTAGGTGCCTGCAATAACCTCATTTCCACAACGAAGCAACTTCAGTAGTAGCACAAAACAAAACAAAAAAAAAGCTTTTTTTTTTTTTTAAACTTCTTTTATACAAGCTAAATACAATTTAATTTTTACATCCACGTTCTCATCAGCTCCCACCTGGTGAGCAGGCAAATAGTAATTTTCAAAGAAACAAATTGTTGCATAATTTTAACACTTAGCATTATCACTATTAAGCAAGATTTATCCCAAAAATACATGATGATCTTGTTCTCACGTTCAAAAATTGATTGTCACACAGTGAAATAACACTTAATGCAAAGGAAATTTTCTTTTCAGGTATCTGTTCTGGAAAAGAAAAAAAAAAGATTTCTGGCAAAGAGATAAACATTAATTATATAACAATCCAAAATGCCTCTGGGAAAAATGATGTCATCCAATTAGTTCTTTGAAGTGTTACAAATGCAGCTGAGTTTTAATAGTAATTTCTCCATAATTATCAAAAGAGTCTTTAAAAATCTTAGTGCTGAAATAACTATAAATGGATATAATACGCAAAGCAGAAGAGTTAACATTTGGGGTAGGATTTTGGCCCATATTTTTAACATATGCATAGTTATTCACCTAGTTGAAGCTTATCCCTCTCCTCCTAGGCTCTTCAAGACTGATTTTCAAACATAGACTGGCTTTTGGTACATGAAGGCAGCTTTAAAAGATGTCAGGATCAGGCCGGGCACAGTGGCTGAAGCCTGTAATCCCAGTATTTTAGGAGGGCAAGGTGGGCCGATCATTTGAGGCAAGGAGTTCGAGACCAGCCTGACCAATATGGCAAAACCCAGCCTATATTAAATATTTTTGTAATTAGCCAAGCGTGGTGGCACACACCTATAATCCCAGCTACTTGGGAGGCTGAGGCAGGGAGAACTGCTTGAAACCAGGAGGCAGAGGTTGCAGTGAGCCAAGATCGCACCACTGCACTCCAGCTTGGGCGACAAAGAGAGACGGTCTCAAACTAGAACTTAGCCCTCAGGAAAAGCATTGAGCACCCCCCACCCAAACCAACCCAAGGAATCACATGGCAATGGTTATCATCTGATTTCGACAAATAAAGTTCTGTTCTCCCCTCTGAACACAATGGTAAACACCTGCCATCAGCCCACAGAAACTCCCAGGACCCAGTAACACTGGACTAGCAAGATCAATGGGCCACGTATGCAGGGTTCAGCAGCAGAAAGTCATGGCACCGAGAATGGTGTGTGCTCAAACCAGATTCCTTGCTTTCGGGGTGAAGGGGCTTCCCGGGAAAATCTAGTCCAGTGGGATGGTTTCCACTTCCACCATGAGGAGGAAATGGGGGGTTTCCTGAGGGCACTGACAGGACCTGGGTCTCTGCCCCTTTGTCCTCTGTCCTGTTATGGGATGAGGGTGGGCTGAAGGCAGGTTTCCCCTACATCTTCCGGGCAGGAGAGATGGAGCTGACAAGTGGACGACGCTTTTTCCAAAACATTCCCATGTTTATAACCTGTTATCAACCTGTTTTCCCTGGAGATCAGTGAAGCAGCATCATTGATTCTCTTCCATTAGGGACAACCCGGTGTTACGGGAGGCAGGAGACGACATGCGAGCTGGTCTGAGTCAGTCACTTGTGTCTGATCCCCAGCGTGGTCGTCTATCAAATGGGCGGCCCCACAGACCAGTGACTTTGAACCAGAGTTCCATGGAGGTTGCCCAAGGACAGGGAGGGGGAAGAGGGGGAAGAGGGGGAAGAGGAGGAAGAGGAGGGAGGAGGTAGAGGAGGGAGGAGGAAAGGGAGGAAGGAAGGAAGAAGGGGAGGAAGGAAGGAAGAAGGGGAGGAAGGAAGGAAGAAGGGGAGAGGAAGGAAGGAAGAAGGGAAAGGGAAGGAAGAAGGGGAGGGGCGGAAGAGGGGTGTGGAGGGAGGAGTGTGGAGGGAGCACTGTGGAGGGAGCACTGTGGAGGGAGCAGTGTGGAAGGAGGAGCAGAAGGGGGGTTCTCTGAGGAGGAGGGCCAAGTTTTTGAGGTGTCTTGGAGTCAGAGGTGGCAGTGGCTTGGGCTCTAGGCCCTCTGTTGCATAGTTTTAGGCTTTAACTATTTATATTTGTGGACTCTTTAAAAGATTTAATTTGAAGGAAACCGGAGTTGGGGATACCTTGCTTCTAAAACACAATTTCTCAAGCCTGAGACTAAGTGCTAGGCATTGCTCATTCTGTTACAATCATTTCCTCCTATTTAAAATCAGCCACACACCCCCAATCTCTCTTCAGGGCAAACATCTTTTCCGAGGATCTCAAACAGCAGAGCGAGCGGCCCGTGACCCCAGCCGTGGGCACGAGGAGTGAAGAGGAGACGTGTGGAGAGGGCTGCTGATGACATGAGAGGTAGAGGCCCGGCACCTCCCTCTAGGGGCTGTGCTCCTCCAGGCCTAAAGGACATCCTCGCCTCTGGGGTGAACAAGCAGCACAAACTATCAACACTTATTCCAAAAGAACAGGAAGAAAATTCAAACGAAGTTAATACAGTTACCCCAACACAACACTGCAGCAGCCCAGAAACAGGAGGGCCAGTGAGCCTGAGGTGGGCGGTTCCAATAGCAGGACAGCGACGTTGGCATTAGGGCTTTTCGGCAAAGAAAAAAAAAGACACAAAAGGTAACATGGGCCACCCATTATTTCCTGCCAGTGGAAAGACACCCACAGGCCCCCAGATGCCAACGGCCCCTTGGGAACGAGCTCAAGCAGCACTTCAGGTCTTCGCACGAGCAGGCACGTGGTGTCCTCAGTACCCCCGCCTGTGACACACACACCACACTTGACTCCCATACCTGAGGGTCCAGGGGAATGGCGGGAAGTTCTCGGGGGACCGGGCATCCTGTGAGGGCACTGCATGACTATGTACCTCAGAGGGGTCCCTGGGCAGGTGCTCTCTCTCCAAAGGATGAACTGGATCCTGACCACACCCAGATTGCGCTGGCCTCCAAGCCGAGCGCCAACCTCTCACATCCAAAGGGATGCACAGATGCCTGCTGCACGTGGAGCCAAAGCCCCTCGCAGAGCTCAGGACGAACCCAGTGTCCAGGCCTGGGGCCGTCACCAGCCAGGAGAGGTGTCCGGGGCACTTCCCAGCGATGGCCACAAGAAGAAACCACTCAGGACAAAGCCAGTGTCCAGCCCCAGGGCCGTCACCAGCCTGGAGAGGCGTCTGGGGCATTTCCCAGCGATGGCCATGGGAAGTAACAACTCAGGCCCATCAGGGGCTTCCTCACTATACGGGTGTTAGAAGTAGAGACAGAGGTTCAGGTCTAGTGGCACAAACAGCGACGGATCCCATGGAAATGTGGGCGTGGCCCCTCCATCCCAACAGCCTGCATGGCTACTCCATTCTGCTCCCATCACATACATCCCCACACAGCCAAGCCCCTTCTCCTTTCCCCCACTGGATTCATCAAATCAAACCTCGCTGTCCTTGGCAAATGTACCATTAATTTACTTACTGCCCAGTAAAAAAGCACACTTCCAGTTAACATGACACCCCCGCTACGATAGAACAGCCTTAATTCAGACATGACGCAGAGGAACAGAGGGAGGAGGGGTCGAGGGCCGTCCTGGAAACGGCAGCTGTTTTCTGGGGAAAGTCTCCCTCCCACCCGAGCCCGACACTCGTGCCACACTATCCCCATGGTGTCTGAAAACTCCATGAAGACAGGCTCACTCTGACCCCTTCACACCCACAACGCCAAAGAGGAGCAGGTGTTCAGGAAAAGTCTCCTGCTAGTGCTGAAGACAGGAATAATCCCTCGTGGTGCCCAGAATGTCAGGAGAAAACAAGGCACCATGTGGACGCCTTCCAGGTGAATTCTGGAATGACTCTGCCGAATGCCAGTCATCCTTTTACAGAACAAAACCAATACCGGAAAACATGTGTCACCAGCAGAGAGATGGTCCTTTTGATGGCTTACCAACACACCTACGTTACGCTGAATTTATCTCAAGCCACCCTCTCTGTGCTAATGTAAAAAGTCTCCTTTATTAACCAGTAGCCTTTTTCATCTGGTGCTTTATTAACAAGCAAGACGGTCCTGTAACACTCAGGCATTGTTGAAAACGTCAAATGGAAGCCTAGAAACCTCTTCCGTGCAGCTTCACTGCAAAGTATTTTGACGTGAGCCAAATCATGCTATTCCTACATCTCCACAGGAAACTCAAGGCTTCATCAAGGAAACGCAGCATGATTTCTGCTAGGCACAGAAATTGGTGGGGTGGGCGTGGGGTTGAGGGAACATTACATAGAAAGCACAACGCGATAATCACCTGTATGAGAGCCACACTGGCCGGCAAGCCCCGGTCGGCTCGGTCTCTACACAGTCACAGACGTGAGGCCTGGAGGGCAGACACCTGGCACTGCTGACTACCCCAAGGTCGTGGCCTCTGCCCCTTCTCTGCTGCTCATCAGTTCCAAGCTTCTGGCAACACCGCCTGCTGCCCCCACTGCCTCATCGACTCTTCGTGAAAAGCAAATGTTGCCAGGATAGCTTATGAGTACATTTGCCAGGAAAGCAGCTCCGATTGATGCTGAAACCCCGTTCTCACACCCCTGGCAGCTCCCTTGCCCCCGATGTGTACATGCTTGCAGCTCTGACCTTGCTCAGTGTCCACACAGGCTCTGTCCACTGGAGAGCCAAAGGCAGACTCAATGTTGAGTCAGAAATACACAAAGAGGGTGACGGTTACAAACTGCCTGCCTGCCCCTCAAAACACAGGTTGAAATCCTCAGCCTCAATGTGATGCTGTCAGGTGGTCTTTGGGAGGTAATGAGTTCCCGAGGCTGGAGACCCTTGAATGGGATTTGTGCCTCAGAAAGGGGCCCAGCAAATCCCTCACCCTCCCATTGTGTCAGGGCCAGAGAGAAGGTGTGTGCCAACCAGGAAAGAGCCCACACCAGAATTCACCCGTGCGGCACCCTGATCCTGCCTTCCAGCCTCTAGAACTGTGAGAAACAAATTCCTGTTGTTCATAAGCCGCTCAGTCAATGGTGTTTCGTTACAGCAGCCTGAGCTGCCTGAGATGACGATGCTCACCGCCCTACAGAAACGGCTACTCCCCTCTCCCAGAAAGAGGGGTTTAATTAAAATCCCTGTCTCTCCTCGCGGCCACCACAGATCTCACTCCCCCACCCTGTAAGCCAGCAATTGTTAGGATTAAAGGAAAATGAGGATCCTTTTAGACCAGCCCCTCCATATCGGTCTGAAGCCTGTAACTTTGCCCACTTCCACGGTGGCCGTGTCACTGCGTTGCCCATGTCAGCTCTGTGTCTGCACTGGGTCCCAGGCTCTGCACAGACTCCTCTAGCTGCCCATCAGCACAGCCATTTCCCCTTCTGCTTTGCAGGTTGTCCTTCAATATCCAACCCCCACCCCTCTGCAACCCAAGGCCTTCCGATCCAGGCATTCGGGGTGGGCTCAGCCATGTACTGCCGTCCTTGACTCAAGTAAACCAGGCCCAAGGCGTTGGCACCAATGATCTACTGGCTGTGGGGTCTGCACAGCTACTAGCTGCCCCAGCCACACCAGGGCCCGGGAGGGGAGGCAGAGGAACCTGTGAAGTTGCCAACAGCCATATGGGAACAGGGGCCCCTGGGATGAGGAGGATGCCATGGAAGGAAATTCAGAGAAAGAAAGAGCCCCAAGGCTGGACGGGTCATGCCCAAAGCCTACACTGCTGAATTTTCCAGGTTTCTGAACTCAATCGCTGACCCACACAGCACATGTTTCCTGAGTGCTGACCCCGCGTGGCATTGGATACGGCAATAAAGTAGGACCCCCACCTCCCCCATCCCCGACACATACACAGGGCCTCCGTCCTGGCGGGAAATCAGGCCTGGGGGCCCAGTTGACACCGCGAGCCAGGGAAGGGGGCCATTTCAGACGGATAGTGGGTGCAGCCTTGCCAAAGCCCAGCAGTCACCTGCACTGCCACAGCCAGGCTGAGTCCAGATCAGCCGCACAGAAACCTGACCCTCTCAAGGGCACGCCTGAGCTCATTAGGGACAGACACCGTCTCCTGCTGATCTCCAACACTTTCTCTGCATGTCTAGTTACAAACGGACGACGCAGTCTCGGAAGCACAGCTGTGACTCTGGAGACAGATCCCAGGCCTCCCCCTGCTCCTCTCCGTGGTGCCATTGATAGGGAGGGGCCGGTATGGCCGCGAGGTCCCATACCCACAGCCACCCTGCCACGGAGACGCAGGCCTTCGACGATTATTTCTGCCAAAGAACCCTGCTGCGTCTTGGAGCACACCATGGTGGGCGGGAAGCTCCACCCGGAGAAACAGCCATGCTTCTCCCCAGAGCCAACGGAGGGCACCCCCCACCGTGCATTCAGCAGATTACTTACATTCTAGAAAACATCTGGGTTAACGGGGAACAGTAAAATGAAAAGGACACACTAGAAAGGTTAGAAGGCTGTGTGAAGTCTCAGGAGGTCCAAAGGTTTCTTAACCAAGACTGCTGCGGTCAACGAGCTTACAGGGAAAGTTTCCACACGGGCCTTCAACAAGCAACGCTCAGCAGGGAGGAGCCACGTTCTGGGCAGAACCTCAGAACAAGAACATCGGACACCACAAAGTCACATCAGAGCCAACAGCAACTGAAATACAGCCCTCTCCTAAGATGTGTGCGTCACCTGCAGAAAGTCACCACACATTAAGATGGGGGAAGAAAAGGATAAGGTTAGAAACAAATTTGAAGTAATTTCTGCATACGTAATATTTCTACATCCACTGGTTTTCTTTCTGGGAGTAACAACTTTTACATGAGATGCACATCCCCGTTGGAAGGAGTTTGGGTTTTCCGTGGGCAGAGTCAAGGGCTCTCCAAGAAATGTGAACCTTTTCTCACTCACTGAGCCGCGTGCCCTGAGGCCGTCCTGGCCTGCCTGAGCACCTCCCTGGCTCTGCCTCCAGCCAGCTCCTTCCAGCACTCACCCCGCTGCTCCCAGAGCCTGCACTGGCCCAGGATCTCCTCTTCTGCTGCTGTCAATCTTCCACTTTAGGGTAAATAAGTTGGAAACTAGAAAGTTATAAGACCCCTTAGCTTTTTAAAAATTTGTCTTCTCAGAAAACAATACTAATTCTACTTCCATGGTTTAATATGTTGCCCCCATCTGCATGTTCATGGATATGTGTTTTTATATATTTTTTGATCAGTACTTATAAAAGCATGCACTGTTGCTACATTCAGTTTAATTACATTTGATGTAAGAAGTTTTAATTTCAGTGAATTCAGGCACTCAAAATTTAAGCCCTCTGACATCTATTAATCAAATGGGAAAATGACAGGTAGATATTACAAAAATCAAGAGAAGTGTTTAATGTAAATCCTGAACTTTCAAATATTTCCACAAATGTAATGTATACATTAGTACATCACCTTGAGCATTTTCACAACTCTTTGCACTCAAATTCCATTCTTAACTTTTATAGATAAATCGACATCCATATGTGATTTTAAGCAGCTCAAACATCAGCTCTTAAAAACAATCAGAAATGTTGCGGGCAAATCCCACCGAGCAGCAAATAACGGAACTGTACCCAACAACCCAGGTACCTCTCCCTGAGGCATCTGGAACTTGAGCATTACAAGCAGCCTTTGGTTTCTGAGGCACCCGAGAGTGGGGACTCCCAACTCCCCAAGTCTAAGAAGGCCTCAGCGATAAGGAAAACTGGTCAAAAAGTCATCCCTGCCGGCTCCCTGCGCCACGGGCTCCTCCCTGCCCGCCCTCAGCCACGTGCTTACAAGATCTCACACTTCCTCTCTGTCCCGCAAAGCCTGACTCCTGATTCCAGTCCTGCCGCTTACTGGGATGTGGCCATGGACGTCAACTGCACCTGTAAGGGGAGAAGCCTGTCAGGATACAGGATCCTGGCCA
Organism: Macaca nemestrina; assembly: GCF_043159975.1. Classification (NCBI taxonomy): domain Eukaryota; kingdom Metazoa; phylum Chordata; class Mammalia; order Primates; family Cercopithecidae; genus Macaca; species Macaca nemestrina. The sequence continues at coordinate 226,767 of NW_027257740.1, forward strand.
TCCTGGCAGTGCTCAAGCTGATACTGTAACTTGGTAGTGAGTTACTTAATGCAAAGGTTTAACTTTGAAAAATTTAGATACGTGTATTCTAAAAGGGAAATTCTGAACGTAGAACACAGGCCACACCCTCACACTGATGTTGTCTGGCCAGCACTTTTTTGTTTGCCTTTTCAATGACGTTTTTAAAAGCAGTTTTCGGTTCATAGCAAAATCAAGAGGAAAGTACAGAGAGTCCTCACATATCCTTTCCCAGCACAGGCACAGCCTCCATCATTCTCCTGCCCTCACCAGACCAGCATGTCTCTACGACCGACAGACCCGCATCAACACGGCACCACCACCCACAGTCCACAGCTCACACGAGGACTCGGCCTGCTGCTGCTCACTCTGTGGGTTTCACAGACGTGGAACGGCATGGATCCCCCATGAAAGCCCCACCTGGAGTTGCTGCCCCACCCTACACACCCCCTATGCTCCTCCCATTCATCTCTCCCCTCCCCAACCCCTGACAGCCGCTGATTGTTTGACTGTTTCCACAGCTTTGCCTTTTCCAGACTGTGCTGTGGTTGGACTCAGACAGCAGGCAGCCTTTCCAGATTGGAGTCTCACTTAGCAACATGCGTTTATGATCCTTCTGTGTATTTTCATGGCTTAGGGGTCCAGTTCTTTTTAGTGCTGAATAATATCCCAGTATCTGACATACCACAGTTTATCCATTCACCTACTGAAGGGCATCTTGGTTGCTTTCTAGTTTTGGCAATTATAAAGCTGCTGTCAATGTCTGTGTGCACATTTCCGCATGGAAGTAAGCTTTCAGCTCCTCCGAGTAAACGGCCAGGACTGTGATTGCTTCTGTGGTCGGAGAGCTTAGTTCCACGGAAAACCGCCATGCTGCCTCCCACAGGAGCTGCCCCACTTCCCCCAGCGATGAGTGAGGGTCCTGATGCCCACACACCCACCAGCACGTGGTGGTGTCGGAGTTCAGGTTTTGGCCAGGCCGATGGGTGCACAGTGACGCCTCGCCCTATGACATAAGACGCGGGCCATCTTTCCACGTGTAGATTTGCCATCTGTGTATCTTCTTTGTTGGGGTATCTGTCCAGGTCTTTGGTCCATTTTTAATCAGGTTGTTCATTTTCTTGTTGAGTTTTGAGAGTTCCTTGCACGGTTTGGATAACAGCCTTTATCAGATGAGTCTTTTACAGATGCGTTCTCCCCGTCTGTGGCCTCCCCTCTCATGCTCCTGAGACAATGTTTTTTATTTTAAAAAACACTTCAGACAGAAGATGGACCTCCCAGCCCACCACGGTTCTCAGTTTGGCCGTGGTCACCACCCTCCCAGCCCTGGTTCCCACCTTTTCACGATCTGCTGGTCCTATGGGTGTCAACCCATACCAAGTCCCTAACATATCTCCAATGATGGCAACGTCAAAGCTGGCAGTTTGCAGGTAGGAAGGAGCTGATGGAGGCCGGAGCAGAATGTGAAGGCCAGCGGATTCATCCCTCGGGGACCGGCAGGCCTCTCAGATATCCCCCTGGGTCACCTCCCAAATGAAGTACCTGCTTTGGCCGTGAGCAGGAAGCAGGACCTGGCCCAGATCTCAGCATATTTGACCTGGCACGGCATTTACAGGTGAGCCTCCATAACCGGAAACTCGACTCTCTGGGGAGAATGCATTTTCATTATCAAGGCTTTTAGGCTTTTAATTAAGAAACCAAAGAGCAGTGCCTGGAGTGAGGATGCAGGGACTCTGGGTGACCCACACGCTCGTTTCCACCTGGCACAAAGGACCCTGGAGTGAGGGTACAGTGCCTGCTCTGAGTCACCAGCACACTCATCATTTCTACATAAAGAACCCTGTGAGCCTGTCCCAGGACTTTTTAGCCTAGACCTAAAAATTCAGAGCTCAGGAAACCTTCATCATTTTAGGAACCTGAGGGGTGGGCCAGGGGGATCTCACAGAGTGTGGTGCTGTCTATGGGGTCAGCAAAGTACAGCTGGGGCTTCCCGCAAGCACTTCAGGGAGGCCGTGCACTGGCCCGAGGCTGGTTCCGCCTCCTATCCTCGGTTCTCATGCCCAACCGTGAGGGGAGCCCCCCGCTTCAGGAGCGCTCCCTGGCTCCAGGCCCTAACGTCCATGTCCAGGCCCCTGGTAGGGCAGCTTCTACCCCAGGGAGGCTGGGACTGGAGACAGCCTGGAGCTCTAGGCAATCCTGGCAACCACATGTTTCCCGAAGTGGCTGCAGACAAACTCCTGCTTCCAAAACCTGGCACGGGCTGTGTGAGGCCTGGAACGCGGGAGGCGCGTTTCGCAGGGTCCCTGCTCACATACAAAAGCAAGGCTAAGAGCAGATAAATTATTTAATTACCCTCTCATGGTTATCAAGTCAAGTCATAGTCTCTTAGACTTATGTGTGACTAGAAGTATACACATTATGGAAGTGTATATAAATGTGAATACAGATATGCTTATTTTCCTTTTATATACCTTACATGTATGTGTATACGTGCATATGTATAAAACATGGAAGAAAAAACCATACTTAAGATTTCAAATCTCAGTCACAAAGATCTCAGAAGCAAATTATTATTCTTTAACAAAGATGTAACATTTTACATTCTTACAAACAAAATGTTCTCTATTAGCATTTTATTTTAAAAACTAAGAATGCATTGCACTCTCTGTTTCAATTTTTAACTCAGCTCACAAAGGTCCCTGTACAAAGACCTCCGTGCCACGGCAAGGATGGCGGTGGTCACACCTGTGTCCATTTATCCTCTCTACATCTAGGCTCCTCTCCCTGAGGCAACAGCACCTCCGAAGTCACAGCCTGGCCTCCCATCTCTCCCCCGTCCCGGGCTTTTTGGCATGTTGGTCTGCTGCACACACCTCAGCAAATACTGCTGATTAGCCAGAATCGCCCAGAAATCTCTTAACCTTGATTCTGGTTGCTTTTGTAATTTGTAATATCTGTACTTCTGGTGTGATTTGAGAAACAACAAATTTTAAAATTAGAGAAGATGTGGTTTTTATTCTCTCCTTTCTACTTGCAACCTTGAAAATTCAAGTAGCAGCAAGGGTTTGTTGAAAGTAACTTCCACCAAAGAGAACCTATTACAAAGGTACTACAGAGTGTCAAATAACCACATAGATGTAAAATAGAGATGCAGACACAGATATAAAATCCAATGGTTAAACCAAACTGAGAAATGCTTGCCAGTTTGATAGGACTTCTAAAACTTGACATAAATGTTGGCTGAGGGATACAAGATGTTATGAGATGAGTGAGATGCTTGGCCTAGAACCACAGGCTCTCTCCTCTTTACAGCAGAAAATCCGTAAGGAAGTCAAATCTGAAAGAACCAGGTACCATTGAATGGCATACTCAGCCATCCTTCCCCATTCCTGGGCCAGGTGCGGTGAGTGCAGCCAGTCGTTCACCAACACCCATCATCCATCCTCAAGGCTACGGCTACACTTTACTCCCAGGCTCCCTGCCATTATGTAACTTAGGTAAATCACGGCCACTCTCACCTTAAGCCTCCCCTGCCAGCATGGCAATCACCCAGTCCCAACCACAGCAAGGACAGCCATGTCCCTGGGAATGCAGAGCAGGGGTCGGGAAGAAACCTGGATCTCTGAATACCTCATGGAGCAGTCACCAGCCTGGAACATCCTCCCTGACGGCTTTGCAAGAGAGAAGAACTCCTTGGTTCCTCAAGCTACAGTACTGCAGAGTCTCAGGTCACAGCATCCTTACCTACCCTCGTCAGGAACCGTTCATGCTCATCAAGACATGAGAACAAAACTGCAGTGGCACAGTCACACTCAATGCAGACCACCTGCCGCTCACATTCATCGGATTAACACCAAAAGGCCACCTTGGTGGATATCCTGGATGTGGACACTTGGCGGCTTTTTGCTGGAGACGCGCTTTGTACATTTATCGCACGACCATCTTGGCGTCAGGAGGGGCTGTGCAGATGGCAGCTGTGCACGTCACAGGGAGTCTCACTTGCTGGACTCTCAGCCAGCTCCCACTATCAGTGCCCGCAGAGTCCTCTCCTCCGGGAGCACGTGCTTGGACGCCACAGTAGCCTGTGGATCCACACAACAGCACTGTGTGCCCCAGGAGCTTAGAAAGTACCACTGCATCAATGCCTCCACAGGTGAGGCCGGGGGCAGAAGCCAACCTCAAGCAGTTACGGTCCTCCGTGGGGCTGGCGTCCAGGCAGGAAGGCGGCTCAGCGGCTCTCCTCTCACTGTGAAAAATTCCTAGGTCCCCACATGAACAGAACCCTAAATAACACGCAACAAACAACAGGAACGAGAACACGACCAGCAGCTTCTGAGAAGAGCAAGCTGGACTGATCATGAGACACCTGACGGGGACGGTGCCAGAGCCCCTCCCGGTAACCTGTGAGGGCAGCGCTGCCAGCATCTCCCTAAAACCAGCCCAAGTCAAGTTAGACTTGAGGCTTTCCAGGAGTGGGTAGATCCATTCAATCCCACAGTCTGAACCTTCCAGGCCGTGTCTCATGGCCCTCATCTCACATATGGGAACCCGGACGCTGCACCATAAACACAGCCCCAAGCCCTCGTTCCTTCTTCAACACCACACCCCAGTACAGTAAACACTTAGGATCTGGGCATTCACGTAAAATACTGCTTAACTAAAACTTCTGATTTAGAACATGTTTAATTCCTACTCACAGAGCTGAAAGTGTTTTGTCCTAGAAGGCGGTAGCTGTAACTTAGCATGAGAGAAGAAGGGTTCAGAGTGGTGCCAAGTATTAAATATTCCTCTAAATCTATTCACCAGATCGCCATGCTATTGTCACCTGCTTCATTTTCTGTCCTTAAAAGACATAATAGTTACTTTTCAAAATAGACAACCTGTTTTACTGATGCTTAGCTATAAAGTAGCGAGCTATGTATCCAAAAGGGAGATATGGGGAAACAGAAAATGTCCACAAGCAATCGGGTGGGGAGGGGGGCAGTTGCAGCAGCACCTGGCTCTGTTGCGTTGTGAGCCAGCCACGTGGGATGGACAGCTCACTTAGCCACTGAAATTATATCATCTAAGATTTTGTTGCAGTTACTTTGACAAATTCTCCCTCCTGCTATGAAGAGTAAGGTTTGAGGGGTTTTTTTGTGTTTTTTTTTTTTTTGACTTGGAGTCTCGCTATGTCACCCAGGCCGGAGTACAGTATTACAATCATGGCTCATCGCGGCCTTGACTTTCTGGCTCAAGCAATCCTCCCGCCTCAGCCTTCCAAGCAGCTGGGACCCATAGGCGAGTTTGATTTCTTTGCTAACGAATTCCTAATTCATCTCGCAGTGGGCCTATCAAGGCCATATGCCCGGACGTCCACCTTACCGACCGTCCGTGTGGTCTCTAAAGTGGATGCACTCCGGTTGCCCGGGCTCTGCACGCGATGCTGAGTCTCCAAGTCTGCCGCTGTATAAGGGACTGACAGCCCCGAGCGTCTCGACCTGCCACCATGAGCCGGGCTTTATTCCACAGGGCAACTCTGCTTCCCGTGATGAGATGCAGCACGTGAGCACAGATCAAAGGGCATCAGCAACTAACCCATTCCCCTGGTACTAAGTAGAGGACCAAGAGTTTAGTTCCTTACTTATTTACTACGGGCTTGATTCAAAACAGCTTTCTGGGATCCTGGGGACAAACATCTCCAACTGGTGAGAATTCTGGCTTTAGTAACGGAAGAATCACCTAATGCCCATTTTGTAACTGCTGTTCTCATCAGAACTTGAGGCCAAAGAGAAAAATAAAAGGGGGAGGCTAAGATCGTGACACCCCAGTTTGCACAAGGCCAACCAGCCTGCTTGAGGGGGTGAAAGGAGTAGGATTTTTAAACAGCTGAGTTTTAAAAACATGGCTGTAGGCTGGGCGCACTGGCTCACGTCTATAAGCCCAGCACTTTGGGAGGCCGAGGTGGGAGGATTGCTTGAGGCCAGGAGTTCAAGACTGGCTTGAGTAACACAGCAATACCCTATCTCTTTAAAAAGAAAAAAAAAAGGTTATTAAAATAGTAATAAAAAGTTTAATACAATAAATTACTATATCAACATGGCACCCCCAGCTGTCAGAGGAGGTACAATCTCTGTGGCTATGATGAGATCTGGAGAGAAATGTAACTGGCATCATAGGGAAGGTCAACCCCAAAGCCCCACGGCAGTACTCCTGTAAAGTGTGTTAACCAGCATGAAGTCTCCTCCACAATCAGAAGCCTGGTTTAGAGGAACGCTGTCCACGGGACCTGGGTGGACTCCAGACGCTGGCTGACCAGACAACCCCCCCCCCCGGACCCTGCCGGCAGCCCCAACTGGACAGAATGACCTCGTGAGTGTCCTTTCCCGCCACAAGCTGCAGACCTTGAGCCAGTCCTGGCTGTGACTGAGGCTGCGCATAAACATCTGCACCCAACAGCTCACCTTTGTATATGACACGCCCAGTCCACTTCATTTCAAATGTTACGCTCGCCCCAAGGCGAACATGGATGTTACAGGTTAACTCACTGCATGTGTGCTAGACTTTCCCTGTAAGTGTTCAGACATTGCACGAACCGGATGAACAAACCCCACTTTCCCTGTAAACGTTCAGACATTCCTTGAGCCCGATGAACACACACAGCCAACAAACCCCGGAACGTGTAACGCCGCGGCCTCCTCTCCTCCTGAGGGGCGTGTGCTTACAGCTCCCCCAAGACCACATTTCCCAAAGCACAGAGTGTTACTCTGAAAATAAAACCTCCTTTTTCCTTCCTCTGTACATCTCGTGGTCATGTTAACAACTATTGCTACAAATGCAGAGAAATGGGGTATCATCCGTGCTGCTCACCGAATTCCTAGCACCAAAGCTTCAGGGCCCCCCAGTCTGAAGGAAGCTTCTATCGCCCTAAAGCCAACTCTGGAGACGAAGGCCGAGCTGGGGAAAGGCTGTGTCACCGCAAATCCACACCACGGGGCCCTCTGCAGTTGTGTGTAACTAACTCTTGGCCTGTCCTGGGGTTTGGGGAAATCAGAGCGTACGCAAGCAGATACCGTACGCTCTGCCATGGGACCGTGAAGTCTGCGGAACCTCAGAGGAACATGGAGACAAACGGTGGCACGATTCTCACAGGCCGAGCCTCGATGGGCGCCCGTGTCAAGAACACAGACACGCCGGGAGGGACAGCAGATGCAGTCAACGCCTGCAGCCCCAGCACACGGCAGCGTCCAAGTGTGGGGGTCTCTGGCCAGGCTCCACCACAATTGCCATATTCTGTGGCAAAATTTTAAAAATAGGTTTTAACTAGTTATAACTCTAACTTGTTTTACACATAAACAGAACACAGGGTACCAACAGGCTCCAAAATACTTCACCTAGAACCAAGTCTAGAATGCAGATGGCTGCTGCTCCGAGTGTGACAAGTCCCCTTGTAGTGTCATAAATCCTAGATCTAGGTGACTAAGTGCTCTTCCTAAACCAGACAGCACCCTGAGGCTCTGAGGGCACCCTCTGTCCCCAGGCCAGTCCATCAGCCCCGGCAGAAGCTGCTAGAGTAAGAGCCTGTGGATTTGTATTGGACGGATGCAAACCAGGCAAAGTCACAGGGGCTCGTTCTGGAAGCCCATCCGTTTACCCACTCATGCCATGGAGAGCCGTTCCCCCAACTCCACACCCGCAGTCATGCTGAACCACAGCAACTGGCTTTTAGGCCTTCAAGCCACTCCTTCTCACCGCTGGACAGACCCTTCTCACACCGTGAGGCCCAGAGTAGCCTTAACAGGTGGTCCCAGCAGAACTGGCCACTGCATGAATTGATACTTTGTGTGTGGGGGGGTGGTTGTTCTTCTGTCACTCAGGCACAGTGCACCATAAGTACAGTGGTGCTATCATGGTTCACTGCAGCCTCAACCTGCCAGGCTTGGGTGAACCTCCAGCCTCAGCTTCCGAGTAGCTGGGCCCACAGGTATACATCACCACTCCTATTTAATTTTTTGTAGAGTCAGGGTCTTGCTATGTTCCCCAGGCTGGTCTCGAATTCCTGGGCTCAAAAGTGAACTGCCCACCTCAGTCTCCCAAGGTGCTGGGATGACAGGTGTGAGTCACTATGCCCAGCCTAGAATTGGTTTTTCTTAAACCTGAGTTTGACACATGAACCCCACTTACATAGATATCAGCACACTCTCACAGCTCGAGAGTTTTTCTGAATCTCGATTCTGTCCGTTCAAGATCAATATCTAAGAAAGGGTGAGAACTGACCCTCCCTCCGTGAAGCCTAAGGGCAAATGCAGCAGTATCTCAGTGTATGAGGAGACAAAGTAAGAAGGTGGAAAATACACACTGAAATTCTAGTGCTAGAATCATAATCACCAACACTTTAAGAGGCAATCTGCTTTCCAAAACATGTAGCTGCTGGATTACCTTCAAAGTCACCAGATTCCACAGGCAGTAGCTCACAGGGGCACAGCTTTCTAAGGCCGCACAGCCTGGGGCAGCGTAACAGCCTCAGGGCAAAGCAAACTAAACAAAGGCTTGGTTCTCTCAAGGAGGAATGTGCTCAAGTCCTTCCAAATAGATTCTTCTTCTAAGTAAGTTAGATGCCTCCTACAATACTGTTTCCAGTGCCAGTGTGTTCAGAAACATGAAGTTGAAACTACATCTCAGGACCCCAAAATCACTACGATAAAGGGACGTCATAGTGAGGAAGAGCTTAGAGCAAACCTGCCTCCCATGCTCTTCCGAACAGAGACAGCTACTGGGGGGAGGAGGAAAAAAAGCCACGTACCTCCCTCACAACCGATCCACAAGGAAATTCCTCATGGACAGAGGAGAGAATTCAAAGTCCCCATCTGCACACGGAGATAAATGCGGATCTGGCTGCTTCCTCTGGAAAGGTACACCAGAAACACATTTGTCTGATCTACCTGTGACCTGGAAACCCATCCCTGCTTGGAGCCGTGCCTCCCTTCCTGGACCGAACCAACGTACATCTCATATATATTGATGTCTCACGTCTCCCTAAAATGTGTAAGACCAAGTTGTGTCCCAAACACCTTGGACACATGTCCAGGACTTCCTGAGGCTGTTGCAGTGTGTCCTCAACCCCGCCTGAGGCTGTGTCTTTCACCTTGGGAAAATGAACTCTCTATGGGCCGAGAACCGTCTCAGAGATCCTTCTGGTTTACAGGAAGCATTCTTTCCTGCGAGTATATCAATGAAATCATGTGGAATTACAAAATGCCACTTTAGTAAAGGCCAAAGGAATTAGGATTCGATGTGCTTCAAAAACAACACAAAAATAACGTTCTATTTGTCAATGGACCATGAAGCCCACACCCCCTTTTGCAGTGAAGATGTCAAACGGGACGAGAGGCCCCTCCTGCGGATGCTACCCTCTGACCCCACTTCCCAGAGTCCAGTTTCCTGCTGCTCAGGGAACAGCAACCCCAGCTTCACGGGGCTCAGGCCTCCAAACCCAACTCCCACCCATGCTGGAGAATCACCCCAGGGACTAGCAAACTGGCAGGTGCAACTCTCACCTCATCCCCTTAAAGGGGAAAAGGCACCTTCCCGCTCCTCTTCCTGCTGGTGGGAACAGGGTCAGGAGCTGGAGGGTCAGGAGTCGGGCGGCAGAACGGAAGCAGCCTGGGTCCCTGCTAGTCAGAGTTGGCAAATGCCAACCATCCCCGACATTCACTTTGCAAATAAATCCTTCTCTTTTGTCAGGTCCCTGGTTATAAGTTTGCACCCATAACTTAAAAAGAAAAAAAAAAAAAACCTCAGGTAAAAAATCGGTGTTTGGCTGACGGTATTTCAATTATCTTGGGGCCTTGGGTCAAATGACGGCAAAACAGGAAACTGAACGCTGTTATTCAGAAAACTACCTTCCAGCGCCGTCTACCCTCCCAGGCTATCACCTTATGGTTGTTTGTCTGCTAGATGATTAACAATAACTGCTCTGAAAACCTAGGTGTACAGAACAGACAAGAAGTCAGCTCGGGTTGAGGGGAAGCAGGATAAGACCCCCTTCCCCGCAGGATGGTGGAGAGGAGGAACCTTCAGCACCTGGGTTTTCAGGATGCTGGATCTCTCAGAGCATCTCTCACAGCTCAAGTACAGCCAGACCCTCCTCTGACACAGCCTGTTCAGACGAAGGTGGCACCTGCCCTAGAGACCCACAGCCCTGTGCGGGGCTCAGCTGGAGCTGAACTTTCCTCCCTTGGTAAGCGTCAGGGCCAGGGGTGGGGAGAGGAGAGAAGCAGCAGGCCTGAGGGGCACTGTGGAAACTCCATGCCGCGCTAACTCTCATCTGATGTGCTCCGGCCAAAGCCACGCTTCTCGGAGGGAGTTTCCCTTCACACATCCGGAAATCATCAACATCTAGTCTCCCCACAGAACAGATCCTTCCCCAGGAGGCAGATGCTTGGCTGTAACACGGGGTAATGAGTGGCGCGCCTTCGTGCCCATTCTGTAGTGTTTCCTGTTACCTATTTTACCTTAAGCTACAAATGATTCCCGTTTACACGGGACACAGTGACACAGACAGCAAAACACATGAGATTCAGTGTGATTCCACACCCGTCACTGCTGACCTCAAGTGCTTTGTTCGTTTTGCTTCTAGAGTTTGTACTCTCTCCCGGGGTTCCAGGCCTGTGGATTCAACCAACCATAGATCAAGATTTTTTTTTAATGTGTTTGTACTAAGCATTCAGACTTTATTATTCATTAAACAACTACTCGCATGGCATGTGCATGGTATAGCTGTTACGAGCAACCCTGACATGACTGTCTGCAGGAGGATGTGCATATGTCATATGCAAACACGATGCCATTTTATTGCAGGGACCTGAGTGCCCACAGACCTTGGATTCCATAGGCAGTCCTGCAGCCCACCCCCATGGGCACTGTGGAATGGCTATAATAGAAAATATAGAGGTTTTAAACCAGTTATATACTAAATCTAATTGTTTGTTAAGAAATTACCGTGTATCACTTGTATTATTTGGAAGTCCTTCCTGGCCCAGAGACTTGACATGTTCTTATCTTTTTGTCCACGGATCTAGCCATTCCAGTAAGCTTATTGAACACAAATCAATTTTACAATTAAATTCTTACAGGAATCACACTCAATCTGTAAGCTGCTTTGGTTTTTAAAGTGAAATAACCAATAGTTTTGCAAACCAGCTATATCACAGAATAGGATAAAGCAGCCCCATGACATGCAAAAACATGGGGTTTCAAAGCTAACCAGTATAAAACACGTTACAAACCCCTAAATATGAAAACGTTTTACACCACAACAGATATTCCAGAAAAAAACAGGATGTTCAAAAAAGCCCTTTGCAGAAAAGCACTTTCCCCTTCATTTTTCACACGGTTTCCAGAAGCTTGTGTTTGGCGATGACCATGAACCAGAAGTAGCGTCCGCTGCAACTACTGCCACCGCAACACAGAATATTAAGGCGTTAAAAAAAAGGACACAGCATATTTCCTATTGTTGAGAACAGGTAGAGTGTTATAAAAATGAGAGTGTTCTAAAGTCAACAATGTTCAAATTCTAGGTCTCCCGCAGACATTAGACGGTAACCGCCAAAGCTTATGTACTTGGCAACGTTCAAGGAGACCAAGTTCAGAGCTGTCACAATGCAGCACCATCCTCACGCGATTATCTCAGGCGGGTTTGAGGGCAAGTGCCCCCGTCACAGCGGGAAAGCTGCCCAGCCCAGCACTTCCTGAGATCACAGACCTTCGCCTTCCCACGTCTTCAATAGTTCCTTTACACCGGGAACCAGACAACAAAACCTAAAACACTTCCTCAAATCTCAAGACAGTCTTTAGAGCTCTTTTCCTTCCCCTTCTCTTACTGAAAAAGCCTATTTTGTAAGCAACCTGTAGTGCTTCCCAGAGCTGGGGCGGGAGGAGAGCTGGTGTTGGGTAGACTGAGTTTCAAGCGTGGGGAGACCAGGAAGTTCTGGAGATGGATGGCGGTGATCGTGGCACCACAGTGTGAACACACTTAATGCCTCCAAACCATACACTTAAAAATAGAGTGCTATGTAATTTTACCGCAATCAACACACTGAGAAAACTCATCTATAATTACTGTCATTTCCAATATCTTGCACCCTGTAAGTTGCATTTGCTTTTGGAAATCCTCAGAGCAATCTTGAAAGACTAATACCCTAATCATCTCTGAAACGCAGGCAAAGTCGTTCAAGGGTTTGGTTATAGGAAAGTAGCTGGAAAGCAAAGCGCCCGTTAGACATGGCAGCCGTGGTAGCACAAACACATGGTAGGAAGATGGTGGTCATGCTACACACAGATGGGAAGGGTGTGGGGAGCCACAGCACCGGATACTCGGGAGGCACCTGGGCAGGAGTTGAGAATGTACCAAACGCGTTCGATCATGCAACATTCACGGACCGTGAGTCCAGCCACCGCCACTGACATCCACTGTGGCCGGGGTGTCCTCTGCCACAGAGATACACACCCTGCCAAGGATAGTGTACAGATTAAACGTCAAAGCACAGACATGCTCAGGTCCCGCTGTTCACATAGAAGCAAACACAACACATTTCCCAGACCCCAGCAGCATGACTCTCCACTTGACTGCAACCCGGTCCCATTTATTCTCGAACCCATCTCTCCCGGACCCCACAGCATGACTCTCCACCTGACTGCACCCCATCCTGTGCATCCTTGCATCTGTGTCTCGGCCCTCACTCACTCCCTCACTTCCTCGTTGGCTCAGGAACCAAAAGTCCACTGTGTCCCTGGTGCACTGAGCTTTGTCAGGGGCCTCTGGGCCGCATGCTGGGACACGCAACTAGGAACTCCCAGTGCACACGTTGGTCTCCTGCAAGACGCTTGGCTCTTATGTGCGGGAGCCGGGAGCCGGCACCCACCCCTACAATTGACTGCACTCTTAGAAAAGTCACAGAAGGCCCCTCACCAACCCAGCAGCACCCTGAGGCCACATCCCACTTGCCTGCTGGCTCCTGAGCCTCCCACCCTGTGATGACTCGCTCCTTCAGTTCCCCGCCTTGAATCCACTGGTTCCTCTCCTCATGGGCCTCTTTCCTGTCGTCTTCCTGTCATTTTCCTGTCAGCAAGCACATTTCCTGTCATTTCCCTGAAATGACATATTTCCTGTCATTTTCCTGTCAGCAAGCACATGTATCCAGCCTGACCTTGCTGATGTGCTCCAGCTGGCCCTGGACTCGAACCGCGCTGCTGCGGCTTTCCATCAGTGTGACATCTGCGAGTTACCTCCTGGGAAATGCCAGGTGATGGTAACATCAACCAAGAGGCACCGCTGAGAAGCAGAACGCATGGTGCGGTGCCCAGAACGTCACGTCCTTGAACAGACGCTCCGTGTCTTCTCCTCTTCTGCCAGAGCTTCACTGTAGGAAGGCGGCCATTCTTCCAGTGCTGCTACTTCCAACACCGGGGAAAGCAAGCTTCAGAAATGAACGGTGTCAAAGAGGCAGGACCCACCAGCGGCCGGACGACCGCAGCCCCAGCATTCCCCAGTCACCATGGCTGACAGCCCAGGCTCCAGAAATGCACAGCTTCAACCTTAGGAGAAAAAACCCTCCCAAGCCAACTATTATTTTCAACAATGGGATTGGGGAGTGGGGCGTTCTAACCCTGCCTCTCTCAACAGCACAGATCATCAGATCCCAGTTCTTATAGGATTGGGGAGTGTGGGGGGATGGTTCTAATCCTGCCCCCCTTCATAAAAAAGAACTGGGATCTGATGATCTGTGCTAGGTCAGTACTTTGCTTCCGCCACATGCAGTCATCCTCAGCACCAGGAAAAGTCAGAAGCATTGAGTGATGATACCAATACCAACACGTGCGGTTCTGACAGCTCCGGTAACTCGCTGCACAGATACAACACAACAGCAGTGAGATCCACGGACATCACCAGTCTTCCCAACGACTGTGTTCCTGAATCTTCTGCGTTCGGAATAACGGTCTTCTTTGCCAGGGCTGAGCCATGCTTCCCTGTTGCCTGTCCTCTGCCTTCACCAGCTTCGTGCACGTTTCCGGGCAAGTGTTTGTGCAGGTGCTATCACTTATTTCCACAGCAAGAATATACACAGACACCAGACAGAAATGGGCAACCCCATTAGGAGCTGTGCAGAGAGATCTAACTCATCAGATGTGCCAAATTTCTGTTGCCATAGAAATTTAACTAAACTAACGTTGCTATGACCTCATCTCTTACTGTGCCACTAAAGATCATCCGGGTAAGAGGAGTGTGCCTCTGCATAGCATGTAGCTCACGTTTACATGTCGGTTTTCCCTGAATATGGTTATGAGAGATAGAAATCAGTAAGATGGGGTGTAACATCTAGTGTAGGATCGTTGTGTCTCCTAGGCTCACACACTTCCTTTAAGATCCTCAGAATATGAAGTTTAACTCTGTCGACGTGAGTTACATAGTAACTTGTTTTGGATACTGTCTCTTTCACCATCTAAATATCAACACCAAAGAAGTTCTTGAGTTCCTTTTTAAATTGAAAGGAATTTACAAACCATAAAAGCCCCAATATTAAAGGATACAATTCAGTCTTTTTAGCACATTCTCAAAGCTGCACATCAACCACTAGTATGTAATTCTGGGACTTTTTCACCATGGGCCAAAGAAACCTTGAACCCATTAAGAGTCAGCACCTGCTCCTTCCTTCCGCCAGCACCTGGCAATCGCCAGCCGACTTCCGTTTCTCTGGATTTGCCCATTCTGGACATCTGTTGTGAGAAGAATCGTACAGTGCATGACCTTTGGCGTGACCTTCGGTGCTGACATCTTTCACGTCCAAGGTGAGTGGAATCTCACAGTGAGTGACCTGTTGACAGACACCTGGACTGTTTCTACTACTACAAATAATGCTGCTCTGAAGATTCTTGCATAAGATTTTTTTTTTTGTTTGTAAAAATGTTTTCAATTTTCTTGGGCATATGCCTAGGAGTGAAATTCCTGGGTCGTATGGTGATTTCATGCATAACTTTTCTGAGGAACTGCCAGACTTTTCCAAATCAACTGTACCATTTTACTTCCCTTCCCACTAGCAATATATCAAGATTTCAGTTTTCCCAAATTCACCACCAAGTCACTGTCCAATACTGGGATTTTACCCATCCAGTGGTTGTGAAGTGGTATCTCAGTGGTTTTGATTTCCATTTCTAAGATGACGAATTCTGCTAAACATCTCACGTGCTTTTTAAGGCATTTATATGTCTTTCTCTGGAGAATGTCTATTCAAATCCTTTTTCCATTTTTAAATTGGATTTTTATTAAGAGCTTTAAAATATATTCTTGATATCAGGTCCTTATCGTGATAATGTATCCTGTTCTGTGGGTTGTCTTTTTACTTTAATAGTATCCTCTGAAATGAACATTTTTAATTTTGATACCGTCTTTTTCCCTTCAGTTGCTTGTTATAGCTTTAGACGCCTCAGCCAAGGAAACATTGCCTAATCCAACCTAACAGTTTCTCGAGGATTCTCCCCTGAAGGTGTCATGGGCTGAACTGTCCCATTCCCCGCCCCCCAAGATTCCATGTTAAAGTCACAACCCCAGAAACTTAAAATGTCACTGTATTTAGATACAGGGCCTTAGCTTGGTAATTTAGGTCCCATAAGATCTTAAGAGTAGGGCCTGATCCAGTATGACTGGTGTTCTTTTAAGATAATTTAGACACAGTCCTTAGTGCTCCATGCACATAAGAGAAACCTGTGAAGACGCAGAGAAGACGCCATCTACACAGCATGGGGTGAGGCCCCAGAGAATCCAACCTTGCCCCCACCTTGATCCCAGGCTTCCAGTCTCCAGGAAAAAGGAAATAAGATGCTATTGTCTAAGTCGCACGGTCTGTGGTGTCCGTTATGGTACCCAGCAGACTGACAGAATGGGTCTCAGTCAGCTCCTTACGTTGGATTCATGTTGAGCTTTGCTTGTACGGTGAGGAAGGGTCCAGTCCATCCTTTTCCATGTGGATACCCAAGTTGTCCCGGCACCACTGAGTTGTGAAAGGCAAAAAGTAAAGCATCCCTTACCGTCCTTTCTCCATCAACAGATTAGAAGATACACTGAAGAATCGTGGACAATTTTGTCAGTTTAAGCCAGTGGTTTTCAAACTTTTGGGTCTCAGGAACCCTTTGCACTTTATTAAAGAGCACAAAAAAGCTTTCTCATCAAGCCGGGAGTGGTGGCTGCTCATGCCTGTAATCCCAGCACTTTGGGAGGCAGAGGCAGGTGGATCACTTGAGGTCAGGAGTTCGAGACCGGCCTGGCCAACATGGTGAAACCCCGTCTCTACTAAAAATACAAAAATTAGCCTGGCATGGTGCCGAACACCTGTAGTACCAGCTACTAGGGAGGCTGAGGCAGGAGAATCGTTTGAACTCAGGAGGCAGAGGTTGAAGTGAGCTGAGGTCACACCACCGCACTCCGGCCTGCGTGGCAGAGCAAGACTCCGTCTCAAAAAAAAAAAAAAAAAAGTAACAATTTAGTTTATTTTACAAGGATAAAGTCATTACATCTTAACACAGTCTTAAAGAAGAAACCATTTTCCAAAATCAGCAGCAGCGTGGCAACAGTTTGTGGTGCTGTGAAAACACCTAACATCTCTGCACCTCAGACAGCAGGGTTCTCATGCCTGCATCTGCGTTCAGTGGGCTGTAGAACCGTGACTGAAGTTTATGAAGAAAGTCCAACCCCATACTGATATACAATTAGGAAGCGGTATTTTCACTGTGTTTTCAGATCACTTTAGTTATTCTCTGCTGCCAAATGTAACAAGTGGCACTTCCGTACAGGCTGTCTGCAACACAGTCTGTGCTCTGCTCGTTGGACCTTTCTGCCCCAATTCCTTCTAAGTCAACTGGTCCGTCTTGCACTTGAATGGCTTTTACCAGCACACGATTTTGTAATCACACATTGGTTAGATAACACTAATTCAGAGTTATGAGCAGCTTCCACATTTCGTTATATGTAAAAAACCAAACCAAACCAAACCAAACCAAACCAAACCAAACCGCATCAATATCATTAATCACATGAGAAAGTGGTAGACACAAGATTTTTATATTTTAATATTCGCTGGAAAGCTCAAATGTCTATCATTGGGAATAATGTAAGGTACTTTCCTTGAGATGAAAGTCATTTTGTTCATTTTTCAGGCCACACCTGCAAATACCTCCATCTGAAGTGGCATCTTTTGTAAGTCATTCTTTATATAAAGGCGGCCGTTAGTGGAAGAAGTGGTTCTGCAGGTTCATAGTTCAGAGGCACCAGTGCTCTCCCAAGAGATAACCATAAAATCCGCAGAAGACGCACCTGTGCACACTTCCTGTTTCTCACTCAGAACATTCCAGAAGGAACCCTGAATCCCAATGCCACAGCGGGACTGAAGTTTGCTCTCACCCACACAATACACCCAGGGAGATCCCCCAGCCCCCACCCCGAGGCCCCAGCCTTGGTCCTCTGTCTGGTCTAGGAGGGCTCCTGCAGCTCCAGCCTAACAGGGAACAGAAGGCACCCACATGTCAGAAAGCCCTTCCAAGGCCTGGCGAGCACTTCTGTTTATGTGCCAGTCAAGTGCGTTTGACAATTCTACAGCCAGCTGTATGGCAGGCAGCGAGGTATCCAGCAAATACTCAGGGCTCACGTTACTGAGGAAGGAAGGTGCACAGCGAGGTACCCAGCAAGTACTCAAGGCTCACGTTATGGAGGAGGAAGCCAGGCAGATAGTGAGGTACCCAGCAGGGTTCACGTTACCGAATAGGAAAGGAGGGTGGAGACAAGCGGGCTGGAACAGTCTGTCATAACCTTTAGCATTTACAAGGCTCGCTGAAGATTATCTGATTTGATCTTAACAGCTCACAAGATAGGCAGAGGCATGACTGTTTTCACTTCATAAAAAGAGATCCCGGGAACTGATGATGACCACGTGCTCTTCCCATAGGCTCCCAGAAATCATCCTCAGATCATCTCTCAGTTGTATACATGTGGTAATATCTCAGTCACGTCCCCTCTCTGCAGGGGAATTTTACTGCCGCCCTGCTGTTCCTTCGCACCCCTGCCCTCTCCTGCATTTCAGCCATGCCCACCATCCATGGGGAGTCTGTACCACCCCACCCCCGCTGCTGCTGATGGCTTGGGTCACCCTTATCTTTCATTTCCACCTACAGGGACCTGTTCTTCCTTCAAATGCAGCTCAAACTCACTCGTTGTGTGAAGCCTTTTCCAGCCATCACAACCGTCATGTGTAAAATCAGTGTGTGGAATGCTTCATTTAGGAGGTGCTTATGTTGCCTCATTGGCTGTGAGCAGGGCCCAATTCTGAGCAAACCCGGTGGTCCCCTCTCCCCATCTCTGCTCCAGTGCACTTAAAACAAGGATTCCTAGAAGCACCTTTTTTGTCCAATTCACGCATGAGTCTGCCCCACACCTTGCAGAAAAGCCCTGGTGGTCGGCGGTCAGGGCTCGGGACCTCGAGGTGGGTAAGGAGAGCTTAGTGCCCTCTCTGGACTTGTCGCTCAGAGACCCGCGGCTGGAAGGGAAGAAACTTGCATCCTGTGAAACATCCAGGCCCTGAGACCCACTCAGGAGTGGAAAACGGGGAAGGAGCCTTGAACAGACCCACGGGAGGGTAGACAGCAGGAGTCACAGAGGCTACCAGGGAGAGAGGGAGGCAGGCAGTGAGGCCAGAGGTGATGTGGCCGGGAGGGAGTTGATGTGACCAGAGGTGACGTGGTGGGGGGATGACACGGCGTGGTGGGGGGAGGAGATGTGGCCAGGGGCAACGTGGCCAGAGAAGGAGACACGGCTGGAAGGAAGTGACAAGAGGGGTCTCCAGGCCTCAGACTGTGCCTCAATTATGGATGACATTTCAATTAAGATGTTGTATCTAACTTTAACGAAAAGTAGCAATTTAGAACCATTGTGTACATTTAAAGCACGGTACAAATAGAGCCCGTTTTCCAAACCAAAGAACAGTGCATTGAAGGAAAAAGTAATAGCTCACCGAAAACAAAACAAAACAAAACAAACAAAAAAACTAATTAAAGAAAAAATTCATTTAAGATCAGAAATAAAGAGATCCTACAGCTCTTCTAGTCCAATCCCCACCCTAACGTGAATGGGGGGGAAAAAGGAAGTAGATTCTAGTCAGTCAGAATTAAAGGCACAACCGATCCACTTTACTTTCTACTTGACAGAAAACAAGAAGCTCATCAAGGAATCCCTACAAACAATAGCTTTAGTAGTTCTCAAAATGCAAAATTCACCTACAAATTAAACCAACTGCTAAGTGTGTATAGAGTAATTTCTTTCATTATTGCCTTCCTCATCCCCAGGGGCTTTTTTAGACCTTGTTTCCCCCTAATTGCCTCCAACACCAAGGAAATTTAAACCCCACAAGTAAACCGTGTCTCCATTCATTCACAGCGTCCTTTGGAGCAGGCAGTCCCTTGCTCTAAGACGTTCTTGTCACCTAAGCACCAAGCACAGCCTGAGAACGCACAACACGCACTCACACAAACTCAGACAGACAACAGGTGAGATATGGCACGTGAGGAGGAAGACAAGATAAATGAGCTTCACCGTCGACCCAGATCCGACAAGAAGTGACACACGCAGCCTGTTCGGGTACAGGTGATTCCTAGAAAACAGCCAAGGGCAGAATTTGGAGAAGCAGCACCGCAGGCCAGGAAGGTCTGGGGGCTTTAGAAGGGAGGGGCGCCCCGACCAGGTACTGGGGGATTCAGAAGGGAGGGGCTCCCCGACCATGTGCTGGGGGATTCAGAAGGGAGGGGTGCCCCGACCAGGTGCTGGGGCTTCAGAGGGGATTGGTGCCCCGATCACTTCCGGGGGGGTTCAGAGGGGAGGGGTACCCTGACCACGTGCTGGGACTTCAGACGAGAAGGCACCCCGACCGGTTCCTGGGGATGGCAGGACAAGCCCAGGGTTCCGTCGTCACTTTTCACTCCCTACTCCCGAATCTCGCCCTGAAGTTGCAGCCAGTCCAGGTATTCATTTACCCATAAAATTAAGTATCTGTGAGTAACACAAGTCACTAATCCACACAGATCTGAGTCCACAAATACCTCCCAGAGACGCCACCATCCCTTCTGGTAGAGGACCCAGCGGCCCACGCTGCTAGGAAGGGAGACTGTCTCCAGCCTGACGCTGCAGAGTCCTCAACACAAAGTCTACCTTCTGGAACCATGCCGTCTCCTACAGAGGCAACTAGGGGCATGTAGGGTTTTTTAAAATCTTTTTTTTTTCTTAAGACAGAGTCTCCCTCTGTCACCCAGGCTGGAGTGCAGTGGCTCGATCTCGGCTTGCTGCAACCTCTGCCTCTCGAGTTCAAGTGATTCTTCTGCCTCGGCCTCCCGAGTAGCTGGGATTACAGGCGCCTGTCACCACGCCCAACTCATTTTTTATATTTTTAAGTACAGATGGGATTTCACCTTGTTGGTCAGGCTGGTCTTGAACACCTGAATTCACATGATCCACCCGCCTCGACCTCCCAAACTGCTGGGAATACACGCATGAGCCACGGTGCCCGGCCCATATAGCTATTTAAATTTGACTAAAATTAAATAAAATTAGAAGTTCTCATTTACACTTCAAGCATTCAGTTACCCCCAGGCGGCCACTGACCAGCGGCTGGTAGAGATGTCACACTCCACACTGTAGAAGGATCTAGGGACGAAATGGCTCTAAGATCATCTCAGAATCTTTATGTTGAAGCTACTGAAGTTTTACTCTGATTATTATAGACATCAGCATTTTCCCACTTTAAAATGTCAGAGCTATTGCAATGATCAGCTCTGTGGCTTCCCAGCAGCTCTTCTCTTCCTGGACAGAGAACTGTAGAGCATCTGCACTCTGCCTCCACACTAAGGGATAGTAGAAG
This sequence comes from Macaca nemestrina, assembly GCF_043159975.1. Lineage (NCBI taxonomy): Eukaryota > Metazoa > Chordata > Mammalia > Primates > Cercopithecidae > Macaca > Macaca nemestrina. Next base: position 247,715 of record NW_027257740.1, read on the forward strand.
CCTCCGTATAAAATCAGGGGGAGAAAAAAAAATGAATCCCTAGTCCGCCTCTCCCCCTATGATTTTGTGAAACTCCTCTTAGTATGCACAATAACTGCCAGAGTTGCAATAAAGAAGCATCCCTTGACCAGGAAGCAGCAGGGAAGCAAGAGGAGGGAGATGCAAAGACCCTCCATTCCCTCTGGGACCCCAGGCCCAGCCAGGACTGAGAAGGGCCGCACAGCCCGGCAGACCCGCACACCTGATGCGAACCATACACACGGCTTCCCTGGGCCTCGGTCCCCTGCTCTGCCCTCACTGGCCACTGTGGCTCTGGGTAGAGGCAGCTCCCTGAGCCCCAACACCCACAGCCAGTCCCCTCCTTGCAGGTCTCAGCTGTGCTCTCACTGCCTCCCTGACGCTTCTCATCATCCGCGTACCGTGTCCACTCTACCCCACAGCCCTTGCTACCGCCCACCCCACCACGGAGCCTAGCACACAGCAGGTGCCCGAGACGCCCCAGTGGGCGGGCATGCCAGGGTAGGGCTTGGAGTTCCAAGGGCCATGTCCCGCATACCACCACAAGTGCCGCGGAGGCTGTGGAAGGGGTCCAGGTTTCAGGCCTCTACTCAGCTTCTCCCGGTCCCCGAGGCCAAGAACCTAGCAAGGGAGCGCAGCGGGAAGCAGGGTCCCAAACCCACTTCCTACTCCTCAAGTGGAAGGGGACCTCGGGGCACAACCCCACGAGCACCTTTCCTCCTGCCAGGCTGCCTGTCACAGCACCAACACCTTCACCGCAGGGAAACCCACCTCTGTGAGGAGAAAACCAAGTACCACAGGAGCCACTTCCCCCGCAGCGTCTGCTGAGCCCAATAGCGACAGCAGCAGCCGGGTCCCCACTCAGCACACACCGACTCGGAACCCGCCACGCACACCACAACACCGAACATCTTGAAGCTCAGCTTCGACTCATCAGGGCCCTCTTCCAGGAAAGCTAGGCATGTCTATCTTCCCTGGGCTCACAGAAAGGAGCGTGACTCAGCCCCGAGTGTGAACAGAGTCAAGCTCCCACTAGCTGTACAGACAACCTCCCTTGCCCTGTCCTGGGAAGGAGCCAAGCGCAAATAGCCATCTTTTGCCCGCACAGGTTCGGAATTCAGTCAGTTCTCTCAATGGAGTTGTGACAGGTCAACTCCAGGCTCCTCAGTGCTCTGGGGTTCACCTCGGGCCACTGCACCTTTGAAACGTGGCTGTGGATTCCTCTAGGGTGCACAGTGTCACGGCCATTTCATTCAGATACTGCAGGCCCCTGCCGTGGAGTCAGTACCCAGGACACCCCTGCCGGCATCCTCCGAGATGCTGCTGCAGCTGCTGTGATCTGAGAACAGCCATGCACAGGCATCAAAGGGAGGGCTTCTCAAATCTTTTCCAGGAGCAGTGGCTACAGCTTTGGAAGACGTTGCATTGAATCCTGGGTGATCCTGGCTTGGTCTGCAATCTAAACCTAGTTGCTGGGGAGACACACTCTGTTGTAATTGACAGAGGCTGTTGGTGGCAGCTCTACCAAGACCAAGAATGGCAACTAATCTGAGATTTACTATCCATACTTTCTATTTGATGTTTAAAAGGAAAGCATCGTGAAGTTCCAGTAGCAAGGAATTTTCTATAATCTATCACACATCAAGATATAGCAGAAATGTAGCTAAAATGTTCATAGGATCTATGCAGAGGAAGAGACGGGTCTATTTCAGGAAAAGTGCTTGCCGGCTTTTAAGAAACATAGTGAAATCCCTGCCAAGTAAAAGATTGTTTATACTTTTGCTTTGGAAATGGAGGGAAAGTTCTTTCTTATTATTTGAATACATTAACTGTATTTAAGTGTTCTGGTAGATTAAGTATTAAACATTCAAAAGGAAGTAATTCTGTTCAGTCTATTTCATTCTTTAAATGTAGCTTTCAAAAACCGACAAATACCTGGCCGGGTGTGGTGGCTCATGCCTGTAATCCCAGCACTTTGGCAGGCCGAGGCGGGTGGATCACAAGGTCAGGAGATCGAGACCATCCTGGCTAAAACGGTGAAGCCTCGTCTCTACTAAAAACGCAAAAACCTAGCCTGGTGTGGTGGCAGACACCTGTGGTCCCAGCTACTCGAGAGGGTGAGGCAGGAGAATGGCGTGACCTGGGAGGCGGAGCTTGCACTGAGCCGAGATCACACCACTGTACTCCAGCCTGGGCAACAGAGCAAGACTCCGTCTCAAAAAAGAAAAACAAAAAGTGGCAAACACCCCATTGTCTGCCCTGGCTCTGGCCATCTCCACGGAGTGGACAGAGCTTGGGAAAAGCTCACTGTGGAGGCCCAGAAGGCCGGGCCTGGCCTTTGCTCAGCAGATGAGCAAGAGGGTCACAGCCACCCTAGGGAAGAAGCCCATATTTGCTATGTTACTGATGATATCCACATAAATTTCTATTTTGCCTCTCACACAGAACTGGGATCTATGAGCAAGCAGCTCGTGCCAACAGTCCCTCCATGCCATCATTTCCCTGACCTCCCACAGAAGAGCCAGGCCAGGCAGCGTCCCCACACGGGGACTGGGTCCCAAGAAGATCCTGGTCCTGCCCCTCTTCTCTCTCATCCCTGCAGCACCCTGGCTTGCTGTGGAAGCCCAGCAGTGCTGGCTAAACCCACGTTCACCTGGGGCATTCAGGAGAAGCCTCTGTGCAGAAATCAATTGGGAAGTAGGATTGTGTGTGCTGGCAGGTCACTCGAATGGATTTGCAGAACTCAGTTTTCAACACAGGTGCCGCCACCAAGTCCCTGAAAGACCTTTGTGGGCCTAGAGCCACAGAGCCATTTGAGGCACTCTCACAATCTCTAACAACCCTGCACAGAGGCCCTGTTTATCCAAAGGACCATAAAATTTTCCATGTAAACAAAGTTTGACATAATGAATTAAAAGTGAAGTCACCACTTCTATTTTCCATTAATCCATTCATTCAAACAAGTATCTCTTGAGCGTGTTCATCAAATACTGTGGAATTAGGATTTAGTCCATGCCTTCAAGAAATATACAGCACAGAAGAAAAGGTATAGCTTGTAACTAACAGTGGTGAATAGGGAAGAAATACACATCGCAGAAGGAAAAGTATAGCTTTTAACTGTAACAGTGGTGAACAGGCAAGAAATAAACATCATAGAAGGAAAGGTAGAGCTTATAACTAACATCATAGAAGGAAAGGTAGAGCTTGTAACTAACATCATAGAAGGAAAGGTGTAGCTTATAACTAACAGTGGCGAACAGGACAGAATCTCATAGGCTCGTCAGGAGCCACCGAGGAGGAAGCCATGGTTCACATCCACCTGCAGTAGATAAATGTTTCCCGGATAAAGTAACTTTTCTACAGCGATATCTGCTCCTTATTGTTTAATCCTCCTCGATAGGGTATTAAATTACCACTTTATGTGCTGCTTATATAAAATACATCATTGTCAGGGGAGGTTATAAAATAATACTTCACACAAGCCTGGGCTGTGAATGGTGCGAGGCAATGGGACGATGTGTTCCCGTGTTCTCGAGACGCAGAAGGGGCAAGACCCTGCTTTCCTTCTCCTCCCCACCGCCCTGTTCCCAGATGAGGGGCGGAGGCAAGGCCGCCGGGCAGTCCTAGAGCTGGCTCCAGGGCCACGACACCACGCCCAGACGCTCTGCGCCCCATGCAAGAAACACAGACTGTGGGGCAATCACCAATTTACCTAGCAGTGGGGAGAGTCCTTCATCAAAAGCCTGTGCTTCCAGGAGCCAGGACAAAGCAGGAGGCCCTAGGAAAACAGTTCCGGGTGCTCCTGAAACCTGGGCAGAGTCACAGTCTGGCAGGAAGCACCAGTGATGCAGGTGTGCCCAAGACTGGGAGGATGGCCAGATGCCTGGAGACCAGACCGGCCTGCAGGAGATGACCACCTCTCTCTGGCTCATTAGAGACAGACAGTCTGGGCTTCACTTTTGTATGTGGAGTCTCACAGTACAGAAATGTCACAAAGAGATTAGACTTCGTATACCCCATTTTTTTAAATTTAAAAAACACAATTATTTAACTAATTCTAAATCCAGCAAAGAAAAATAAATAAGTATATAAATGCATGCCTCCAAAATGTAAACCACAATCTCTTTACCCATAGGAGACCCAAAATTTAGTGTACTTTTTCTTCAGTATGATCTCATTTTTTTTTAAGCCATTACTGAGGTGTCTCCTCACTGCCCCATGAGGAGGTTCATGGGCTCTTCAGGGCTCTTTGCTGTTTCATCATTTTTTAGATTTAAGGGCAGGATCATTTTCCCACACTTGCTTGCTTCCCTGATCACCAATTTTTCACAAGGACATCATTGTGCCTCAGAAAACCTAGTAACTGAACTTCATTAAAAGTGAAAACGATAGGGACATGTTGGCTGCTATGACAGCATCCTCAGTCACCGAATCTCCCTGGGGGACCCGACACACCCCCAATCTCCTTGGAACCCCAGCATGCAGGTATCGCTGCGGCTGACAGGACTGACCCACCCTGGGGGAGGCATAAAAGCAAAGGGAAGAGAAGGCAGGTGACTCATTTAGGAAACTCAGATGATCCTCTCGAGTCACATTTCTCAGGGTGTCAGGGTACCAGCTACATGTAGGGAACCTCCTTGGCCTGGCAGGTGGCAGACTCCTGGGACCCTCCTCAGACATGTTAATCAGAGAATCTAAAGACGGGCAAACTCTGAAAAGTATCTGTAAAGGAAGGACTTAGCTCTGCTGTGAGCCCACTACACGTGGGGTCACGCAGGATGCCGCTCCCAGCGTCCAGTCTCCATTTCACCCTCCTGGGAGGAACACCCGTCAAGTCACAGAGCACGGTCTTCAGCGAACACCTTCCTGCGCGACCTCCACTGTCTCCCAGCCCTGCAGGAGTAGCCGCCGAGTAGGGGAAACAAGTCTTTGCTCCTGACCCGGCCACCTTGACGCTGGGCATAAGACCAGCACTGCTACGTCTCTGGGGAAAGGAGCGGCCCTGGGCAGGAATGCACTTGGCAGCCCCAGGGAGGGACCAGGTGTGGAGGACCAGGCCTCTGCCCGCAGACACGTCAGCACAGCATCCTGGAGCAGAACCTCCAGCCCAGCTGAGCCTACAGATGGCTGCAGCCCTGGACAGCATCTTCACGGTGACCCGGGGGACTGGGCCAGAGCCGCTCAGCAAGGCTGCCCTGAATTTGCAACCTGAAGAAGCTGTACAGTCGTACGTGTACTTTGCCTTAAGCCCCTAGTTTTGTGGTCACTTGTCACACAGCGACAGACAGTGGATGTGCACGGACTCCCAGGCCACGATGGCCTCTGCCGGCCTCACCCGGGCTGTCTCATCTGTTCCCGTGACATCACGTTTCTCAGAGCCAAAGGCTGCCAGGATCCCCTCTTTTCTTCACGACGTCGTTACAAGCTCACGATACAAACTGAAAAAAAACAATCTGTAAAATACAACGTATGACGCAATACAAGGGGAATGCCCAGGCACACACACACGCGAAACAGGCACAAGTGTGAAACAGGCACATGCACAAACAGGTGTGCATGCGTGAAACAGGTGCACACGTGAAGGTGTACACTCGTCAAACAGGTGTACATACACACATGAAAGCACCCGACATGAAGGGCTGTCTTTGGGAGCCTAGTTTTTAGACATCTCCCTCACCCTTTTACATCTGCACGATCACAAACACAGCACACCACAGTACTGAGGGGAAGCCCCAGCTTCTCATGGGGGCACATGAGGCTTTTTATTTATGCCACAGGTTGCATCACTACATTCTAGAACTGCAAGGCCCCCCACTGCCAGGACTGGGTCAGGTCCACCCTGTGCTCCAAGGACCAGGCCGCCTGCCAGCCCACACGGACCTGCCCCTCGGATGGTGCGGCTGCTTCTAAAACAGAGGCTCAGGCCCACCCAGAGACCTGCAGTACCTGTTATTAAATCAAGACTTGGCTGTGGGTAAACGTGAAGATTTTTTTATTAAACATGACTCTGCAACATTCAAAGGACCATAACTGAATGCTCCTTTCGCAGCCACGGCGTGTCCAGACACTCATAGAGAAGGCCAGGGCGTGGGAACCCACGGAGCCCCGACAAGGCAGACTTGGAGCTGTGTGGCGCAGTTAGCACCCTTTTTATGCTGATACTTGCCTTTCATATTCAGATTAAAATAAAAAATACGCAAAAGTAGTTCACATTCTATTTCAATTCTCTATTTTTGTAGTAACTGGGCCCCTTTCCCTCTGGTTTCCCAGCCCAGTGATAAATAGGCCCAGCTGGGATTTGTCAAAGTCTGGACCTCTGTTGTAGAGTAAGTGAGGGGGGTAGGGAGGGGAGCAGGAGTGGAAAGGAGGAGTGGGGGATAGGGAGGGACAGAGGGAAGGAGAGAGAGAAACCGCCGAAGGCTGGAGGTAGGAGGGTTGCTCCCTGGCAGCCTCATGCTCCCCGTTCCAAGGTAACTGAGCTGGCATCACGCATGCGGTGCCATCATATGACTTGGCTGACACACGCCAGAATTACAACAAAATGCTTCAGAAGACTAAGCACCAGCACCTTCAGATTAGGGTAGAGTCCCGGTTTCACGCTTGCCTTGTGTGACATTCTATAAATTGTAAAGATAACGCATTTTCTTACCAGCCATGCTGTTCCCCAAATACTAACTATAATAAAGACCAGACAGCATCTGAGTACTGAGCGTGTGTCAAGCCCCGTGAGGAAGGCATCATTTACTTTGCTAGAGAAAGAAACAGGCTCTGAGAGAAACTTCCTGAGGCCAGGCAGTTGTCTCCAAACCCACCCCGCGCCTCCTGACCCTGAACGTGGAGGACCCAAGTCATTTACGTGAATAATTTACCTACATGCATGTGAGATTGAGATTCAGCCCCCAGATCTAATCATCTCTATGCAGGAATGTGTCAGGAAGGTATACAATTCTATGAGTTCGAGCTGGGGGAACAAAGGCAGGCACCCTCGACACACATGTGGTGCGGAGGTACGCGCCCCGCACAGGGGCGGACAGGAGCAGGTCCAGCCCTGCCCAGTCACACGCCCACCCTGCCATGCCAGTGCAGGGGCCGCCACCGCGTCTCGGGGAAAAGCAGCTTCTCCTGCACAGGAATCTACCCTTCAAAGTGTGTTGCTGAGAAGGTTTGGACCAACATCTCAGAAATCAGACACCGTGTAACACACTTATCTATACAGGCTGCCTATGTCAGGGAATCACCAATAATTCCCATCTCGCCATCAATTATTTCTGGTAAATACTGATTATTCTAAGTTAACTGAGGCAACACAAGAACAATATAATGGAAATGTCAATCAGCTCCACCTGCTGAAGAGCTGGGACTAATGATGAAACCTAAGGAATCCTGGAGAACGCAGCAGGACCCCAGACGCCGCGGACCACCCCAGCCTCCTTCCACAGGAGAGTTAGTCGTGGGGCAAAGGAACAGCTTTCAAGGAATCTCAGAGGTTCTCAAGGTCTTGAAAGTTGAACGGGAATTAAATATTTGCATCTGAGTCACACGAGCACATTAAAAGTAAAATTTCCTCTTTCCACTAGAATTATGAGCTTGCGGCGGCGACACTGGCTGTATCTCATGCTCGTGAGATGTTTGGGGGCAGCCGTGCGTCTCTGGTGAATCATTTATAATCATGAAAGAAGTGCTTGGGCCCTCGATCCAGGACCACAGACCCCACCAACAAGGGTCTAAACAGGACAAGCCTCGGCCTGGAGAGGCTGGTGTCCGTGGGAGCTGGGAGGAGCACCAGGAAAACTCAGGGGCAAGCCCCACGCAAGCTCGGCATGTCCTACCCCATGCAGTCAGCATCAGCCACAGGGATCTTTTGTTCTTTTTTGTTCAGGAAGGAACATATTAAAAAGCCCGGGGCCCAGGGCCTGGACTCCTCAAAGCTCTCCACAGAGCCGGGTTAATTGGCACCTTCCCTCATGTTCAAGTCAACTATATATGGCTGCTGAGGGCATCTCAGAGCAGGTGCAACACTGAGCTTTCTTGCTGTCTGGGGAAAGCAGGAATTCCAGGCCTCTGCCTTAATACCTCCCCAGAGGCTCTGGCCCAGGTGAGCTCAACTTCTCCCAGGTAAGGAGCACAGACCAGCTTCCCCCATGCCCCTCAGGTCACACAGGAGCGGTGCAGACCCTTGCAACTTGGCACGAGCCCTCGCAACCCACCCTAGAGGCAGCAGCCCAGCCCTGTGGCCCCGGCCTGGCAGGAGGCAGCTGCTGGGGCCCCTGCTCAGGGTTCAGCACAGCGAGGTCCAGCCACAGCAGGGGAGACATCCACCACCTGGCCATTCATCTTTAACCTAAAACAGACACAGGAATGCGGCAAAGGGGTCCTTCCCCTGACAAACCCATCCTTCCTATTCTCATCTCTCCCTCCTTCCCCAGTACTGCACCCAAGGCCACCCAGCACTGTGCCCAAGGCCTGACTCCCAGTTCACAGGGAATCCAAGACAATTATGATTTTGAGAAACTGGGAGCTACATAGAAAATGAGTCGGTAAAGCCATTGTCCACTGATCCTCCACTCCACACAGCGGAGAACCGTCCTCAGGATAAAACCCACGGGGCGGGGAAGACGCGATCAAGGCGGGCAGGACCGCGGAGCCACAAACCTGGTGGTTCAGGGAACAACGCCACGTGAACACAAACCTAAAGTGCTCCACAGCTGGAAGACAAAACACAGGAGACAGAAACGCTGACCGTTTAAAAGAAAAAGAAAAAGAAAAAAGCCTCACTCTTAAGAGTCCATCAAGATTTAAGTTCTCAAGTCACAATGTATCAGCACAGACTTCTCATAATGCCCGAAACTTGGCGCAGTAAACACGTGAATCAGTTCTCCCAAGTCCATCGTTTTCTTTGATGAGTCTCTTGAGTCTCAGGCTGGTTTCAAAGTAAGCCCTTCTCTGTTTGTTGATGATTTAATAATTAACATACATGAAAACACATTGACTTCCAACTTAATCTGCTAACAAAATATTAATTACCACACTGGCTGTCATCCACAGAAAAAAACACAATCACCTTCTGGTTGTAAAAACATTAGAATTCGAAGCCACTTTGGCCATCTGAACAGCACCGGCTTTTGACAAGGGCATTCCAAAGCTAATCTGAAAAACTAGTCCAGGCCATGATCGCTGGGGGGTCGGACTTGCCTCATCACCCTACCTCCCTTCTGGAATTAGACAGAACTTAGACGTTTAGTCTGATGGGAAACATTTACAATCTATTCTCTCCGAAGCTACCTGGAGGATTTCCTCCACATGACACAGCCTTGGTCTCCACAACCCCTTATCTGACAACTCTCTTAACCAACTGTCAATCAGGAAATTTTCAAATCTACCTATGACCTGGACACCCCTGCTTCCAGTTGTCCCACCTTTCCAGACCAAACCCATGTACATCTTACATTTATTTGATCGATTGTCTCATGTCTCCCTAAAAGCTATAAAACCAGGCTGGGCTCTGACCACCTCGGGAATACGTTCGTAGGATCTCCTGAGGGTAATATCAAGGGCCATGGTAACTCATTTGGCTCAGAATAAATCTCCAAATGCTTCACAGAGTTTGACTCTTTACTGACATGGTACCTTTCATGGGTATTCATCTGGGGGACTCACAATCAACCAGAGGCAGCAGTTGCCCACTGTGCAAAAGTCTCTGCAGGACTGAGCCTCTGGCACGGGGACTCCAACCCCTGAAGCAGCAGCTCTCCCACGTCCCACGGCCTGATAGACCTGCACCTCCAGGGCTTCTCATTTCAGAGTCTCAGCAACAAATCTACCAAACGTGATCAACATCACAGAATATTCCTCGAGGCTTTTGGCTGTTGTTTCTCCCCAAGTTTACTCTAGAACCAGAATGGCAACACTCGGAACAGGATGGTTCTCAGTCACTGACCCTCCTGGTAAATACACTGTCTCCAAGGCCCTTTCCCGCCAGTCACAGCTTCCTTCATGTCAGGCTCGAAGGCCACCTCCCCAAGAAGGAAACCTCTTCAATCCAGCAACCACAGCTCCTGTGCCCATCTAGAGCTTGTCTGCCAGGAAGGGAAGACTCCTCATTCCAGAGACAGCAGGTGCCACAAACTCAGGGTTGTAGCCACTGCGAAGGCAAACACTCATGAAATTAATAGACTTTTTCCTCCTTGGATACTGACGTTTTCTCTTCTGGAGGTCAGCCAAGGCCATCTGCACGAGTCACGAGCGTGATGGCTCCAGCCCCTCCTTCGGTGTCAGCAGTGTGACTCCGCTCTGAGACCCCCTGCACCAGCCGGGCCATGCACCTGTTCCCACGACTGCTGTCAGCAGACTACAGTAATTCTAAAATAATCAGCAAACTGAGGTTCCGAAGGATGCATTTTAAAGAAAAATGTGTAAGTTTTACTGCATGAAATCAGCTACATCTTTGGCTACTCCAGAGGCTTTTTGTTTTGCTTTCCTCAAGGTTCTCTACAATGATCCCGACAGTCAAGCTTCCCAGTTACAGGCAGAGGGTTGGGCAGGCCGCGTCTGCTGTGTAACACACACAGAGGATCCACATCATAGGATTTTCCCTGTTCACCAACATCATCAGGACAAACACTAAGCAATAATAATCTCCCTGTCTGGAAAACTGAGCTCACTTGAGAACTAATGCAACAAATGTGTTTGACAAAGTTGCAGGTGGACATTTTAGTGAATAAATCACTATTTCAAGGAGGATAAAGGCTCACTATTCAAAGGCATGTTTTTGTCAAGTTTTGTAATTTCAGCTTCATGCATTTAAATCATGAAGTGAGGTTTGTACCTGATACATTACAGAATCTCGACAAAATAGACAAAATTCCAATTCTGTACACATTCTCTCTCATTCTTTTCCATATGCATACGGATGGTGGTAATTTAAGTTGGCATTCCAACAGGATTTCTAAATTAAACTGTCTTCTACTTTAAACACGACGTGTTAAACATTACACATTCCATTGTTCAACATTTATAGCAGGGTCTGTATGGCCCGTTTTAAAGATTTCTTCCTCACTAAAAGCAAGCGTTTAAACAATAAATGATCTACTCTAAAATATTCTAGAGACAGAGATACATTTGGAGAGTGGACACACTTAACACAGAAATCCGCAACATCAAACAGGCACAACCGGCAGTGAGGGTGGTAGGGGCGCTATGTGAGTGCCCCTAAAAACACACACAAGCCTGGCTGCTTAAAAGGAATGAATATAGCTCAACACTCCTATGTGAACATTGATGTGTCTACTGCCTTACAGAATCCTCCTAGCTGAGCTGCAGGAAGCTTCTTTGGAACCTTTTCTCACCTGCACTGCCTACAGGTGCCCACTGGGCTCCCTGGGCATTATCGTGTCTTTGTTTAGAATATCACAGTATTAGGAGATCTGTTAAATCCCAAGTCAGAGCCTTATCATAACTCAGACACCATCCCTCAGGGCTTGTGGGCCAACTTCGGCTAATGCAGGCTGCTCCACAGTGCCCTGCAGATGGGCTTGGTACATCCACACGATTTTAAGATTTGGGGCTGCCGTTTTCTGCAGTCCCAGACGCGGACTTACATATTCATCATGACTGAAGGCAGCACGTATTTTTATGTTCCTTCTGTAACGGTAATAATCATGGCAACATTTCCCCGATCCTTAAAAAAGCCTCCTAACAGCAGTTGCATTCCACTCCCTTCCTTAAAATTAATAGAATTTACCAAACTAGGTGAAATCAGTCTTCATGAGAAAGTGAGAAATCAGTGTTCACACAATGGCATAGTAGCTGGGCATAGAGTATACGTCAACATCCCAAACTAAGCACCCATCACAGTTATTCCCAACTCGCAGGAAAGCTAGAAAAATTAGAAGGCTTAAAACATAATTATAAATGAAAATAACAAGAAACCAAAGTTTCTGAGGAGCATTTGTTAGCCAAACAAGGAAAGCCATTAACCAGTGCTGATTACATTGCATTTGATTACATTGCATTTGATTACAGCAGCCAAAGACGTGTCCAGAGGAAGAGACTTTTAAACATTAGTCTTTCAGTAAGAATGGTTGCTTAACAAGTTCAGACTACTGGGCTACACCAATCATCAATTAAAAAGCAAGGCAAACGAGTGAGAGTCATTTTCCTTAATCCTTAACGTGTCAAAAATTACCACATTGGTCAAGCTGGTCTCCAACTCCTGACCTCAGGTGATCCACCCATCCCGGCCTCCCAAAGGGCTGGGATTACAGGCATGAGCCACCATGCCTGGCTGAGAACTGTTTGACAGAGGCTGAGGGGAGGCTCCTGTCCCTTCCTGGGACATCCACATCCCACCCAGTTTCCCATACCGACTGTGACACTCGAAGCATCACAGCAAGGGCAGCTGCATCCCCACAGTTCTCTGCACTAACACCACAGCTGCGCGCGCAGCCATAGCCCTGGAGCTGCCACTCAGCCTTATCGTGCTGGCACAAGCACAGCAGAAACTAACACGACCCCAAGAGGGAGGAGTGGGGACCCAGGGGAGTGAACCAGGAGGGAGGAAAGTGGCCCAGGGGAGTAGGGAGGAGTGGGGGCTCAGGGGAGTGAAGAAGAAGGGAGGCATGGGGGCCCAGGACAGTGAACCAACAGGGAGGCGTAGGGGCCCAGGGCAGTGAACCAGGAGAGAGGCGTGGGGACACAGGAGAGTGAACCAGGAGGGAGGAGGGTGGAGTTCGGCCCAGCGAGTGAAACAGGAGGCAGGAGTTCGACCCAGGGAGTGAACCAGGAGGGAGGAGTGTGATCCAGGGAGTGAACCAGGAGGGAGGAGTGTGGTCCAAGGAGTGAACCAGGAGGGACGTGTGTGGTCCAGGGGAGTGAGCCAGGGAGGAGGAGGGAGGAATGTGGTCCGGGGAATGAACCAGGAGGGAGGAGTGCAGTCCATGGGAGTAGGGAAGAGTCTGGTCCAGGGGAGTCAACAAGGAGCCTTTGGGGGTAGCAAGTTCACACACCACAAATACCTCCCAATCCATCCGCGTGCAGGGAGGGGCCGGAAACCACGCAGGAGCTACAGCGCTTTCTCCTCACAGAAGAGGAGTAAGGATATCGAATCATGCATGAAATCAGAGCTAAAGTTCTACCACGGTGGGGAGACGCTTCACAGACCCAAATGGGTGCAAAACAAAACCAATCATACAAGATCAGTGGATGGAACGGGATCAGAAATTTAAGCCTGTAACAAGCTTTCAGAAAAAACGTCACTTGATCTGCAAGATGACTGCAGCTCTGCTTGATCATTTCTGCAAATGTCTAACTCGCGATGAGCCATCTCAGAGCCCTTCAAGAGGAGTAACAAAATCAAAACGCCACGGCATCCTCCGTATTTTAGATAGCCTGCAACAGTATGGAAATGAGCAGCGGTGCCAGAGCTTTCAAGTTTGTTTGAAGTAAATTTCAGCATGAGGGCAGCATCTTTCTGGCTGAAGCAATGAGGTAGGCTCCTGCTCACCGCATGGGAGACCAGCTTTCAGCTAAGCTGCTGTCAAGGGTCTGCAAACCACGATCCCCGACCGAGCCTTGGCCAGGGAACCAGAAGTGATTTTTACACTTTGACGTTTTCACAAAAGAAATATATGCAGAGACTTCTATGGCCCTCAAAGCATCACACGTTGCCTACTCTGCCCTTTACAGGAGCTTCTAGCTTTGCTGTCAGTTACAAAGTGTTTCTATAAAATAATGTCACTGATTCTCAAGCATGCCAGCAAAAGTCACACTTCTCAACAACCCTCAATGGAGATGCACCATCCTGTGTTTCACACAGATTTTAGATTTTTAAAAGCCAAAATAAGGGAGGTAATTCAGCTAAGTATTATAGTAACACAATTTGAGATACTTAATGATGTGTGACAACAGAATACTTGGCATTCCTGTGAGGCAATAAACTAGCTCAAACACAAAATAACAAATCAAAGCATGTTTTGGCCTCTCAAAGTGATCAGTGAAATTGGAAATAACATTCAGTTAAATGACACTAAAAAAAAAAAAAAAAAAAAAAAAAAAAAAGCACAAACAAAACAAATACTACTACACCATCACTCCTTAAATTTATTTAACTACTGCTGCCAAATAAAATGGAGAGACTTCTTACTGCAGGGTAATAATCGGCCATTGTCATCATGAAATAGACCGCTGTGCAGGCTCAGGCCCTCCAGCCCACAAAGGCAGGGGGAGGGAGGAGAAACGATGGCCAGAAACAAAGGGACAGGGCAACCATGACCTAGTCAGCAATTGTACCCTCCCACCTTTCTTCTGGACTTACAATTTTGGAGCCATCTGGGTTTACCTTCCTATGTCCATAAGTCAGCAAGTTCTCGAAGCCAGAAATCTACAATGCTTCTGGCAGCCAAGTCCTCTCGGCCTTCCCCCCATGTTTTAGGGCCTCATCAGCTCACCCCTGGACAGTATCAATGGCCCCGGAGCTCCAGTCAACCTTGCACTCCACAGACTCAAGTATGCCAGGAGCCACTCCAGGCTGCCACTGCCATGACCAAAGGCTTTCAGAGACAGTCGCCAGCACTGCACAAATCCATGTGGCTTCACCAGGCGCAAGGGGGCTCCAGCATTCCATCCAGTCTGTCGCTGCTACCATAGCTGTGAGTCTAGGATGTGTCAGGAAGGGAAGGAAGACACCATGTACATCATCTCATTTAAGCTTCAGTGTCACAAGGTGGATTTTGTCGTGCCCGTTTTATGGATCAGGAAAGTTTTAAGGAGGGCAAGCACAGGGCCCTGCTGACACAAGAGCAAGACCCGCAGAGGCCTGGGCATGACCCCCGCCCCACGCTCCCTGGGTCCTGATATCCACTCCTCCCCCGTGGGAGCCTGATCCTGGGTCTGCCTGAATTGCTACCATTCCTAAGACACGACTCACGTCTGTCCACCTCCTCCTTTATCTGTTTCCCGCAGCCCAGAGGCGTGTGTGCTCTTCCATCCAGACAGACATCACACTTCAGCTCCTGCATCTGACATCACTTCAGCCAAAAGCTTCTCTCAAACCTCCCCCACACCTGCCGGTCACACAGGTCTGCACCCATCACCTTTCTCACACGAATTCTCACATATTCCTGTGTAGCACCATCCAGCTGATGATAGTCTGAGAGGAGGAAGCTTTGTAGATAAGTCCACGTTCTACTTTGCTCCCAGCCCTCCGTCTTGCGTCTTGCATGAGGCAACCGATTAACAGCAATTTCATTTCAGCACAACATTTCCATTTGAAGAAACGCAGAGCATAGGGCTCTGGTCATAATTAAAAGCTTGTTTCATTTGTCATTTGAAATTCCATGTACTGCTGCAACAGCAGCACCCCCTCCTCGCCAGGCTCTGCCCTAAGGACATCTTTCTTCCAGCGCTCGATTCCCATCAGAACCCTGGCAGTGAGAGCCCCGCAGGTTTCCCAGCGCCTCGGGCTGCGGCTTCCACGCTGGGCCGGCACTGACAGGACCGGAATGGTGCCCCCAACAACTACAGGATTGGAAGCTGGTCGACTGCTCTGTAGAATGGAGACATGTTAGTAATCCCCGACATTTCCACTGACAGGCTGCTCAGGTAAACTGGGAAAAATCCACAAACTAGAAAGAATCCATGGGGAGGAGCACTTCTGTCTCCAACCTGGCAGCAAACGGTGGCTGTGCAGACGATCTCTTCAGGAAAACTATCGACTGTATCTCAGGTCAACAACAGCCCCGCTGAGGGCCAAAAAATCAGCTCCCCCTGGCCCTCACTTCCTAAGGGTCAGCCCTCCCAGGCCACCTCTCCTGGAAGATCAGCTCTGACGCACCCACGACGGTCAGGAACCGGCTCTGGGACACATTTCCCAGGCTCCTGCCCACCGCCCTCTCTCTTCTTCCTCCTCCATCTCCCTCTTCACTCCCATCCGCCCTCCCCCTTTCGCTTCCCTTCTCTCCTTTCCTCTCCCTCCCTCATTTCCTTTCAGCCCTCACCTTCCTCACTGCACTTCCCTATGCAACTCAGCGGACGCATTCTCAGGTCAGTAGAGTTTTCTTTCACTCTGTTTTTATTGCAATGATCATTCTTAATGAACAGAAACCTGTTTCGGACCATGTGGATGCCACCTCCTGACCAACTGCTGCCCCGCGGCTCCGTGTCCACTCAGTGACCTCACGTCGCAGGTGCCCAGCAGTATGGCTGTGACCAGGGGTAGCAACATTGGACATGAGAGAGGTATCCCAGCCAAGAGGCCCTGCAAAGCCTCCCCAGAAAACCGGAGCAAGGCCCAGGGCGGTAGGGAGAGCGCCGTGCTCACGATGTAGGCAGTTCAGCTTCCACAAACTGTCCATCGACTGCAACTTACTTTGTTTCCATGGTTACAAAAGAACCATAAGCATTCTGAAATATGTTCTTGGTTTCATGTTTGCGAAATCTAAGCAACATTATAAGAAAAATCACTGAATTCTGCCTGAGGCTCTAGGGGTGTTTTCCTCTCTGAAAGGAGCCCCCTTCCAGGACTTGGGATTGAGTGACAGCCTTCAAAAATCACGGTTATCCTGGTGGTAACAGGGAACTCCTCAGCCCGCCGGGAGCTGGGGCCCTCGACAGCCCCCATGGCTCCAGACGCCAGTGTTCTAAGGATCACACATGTGCAGATAGCAAAGCTTGCTGCACACACGCCAGGTGCTAACAAGCCCCAAACGTCTCACTCATACTTGCTAACCACATCGCTTCTCTCAGCCTCCACGGCGTTTCACACTCTGCCTTTATATAGAGATGAACCATGCGTCCTGAGCGCTACAAAGATTCAACTCCTTCCGGGAACAGGGGTGCATCTTTCCATCACGGGATCCTCACTCCAGCTGGCACAGGATTTGCAGAGTGGGCGAGTCTAATGTTGATGACACTTTCTCAATATTCCCTTCACACCCCTCCAAAAACAAGAGTGCTGCCAGCTTCTTACCGACGTTGTAATGAGCAAAATATTTTTCTCTTATTTGTCACTTTTTAACGTAATACTAGTGAAGAATGTGACTCTGCATGTACACTGTAAGCACCCACACCGTGAACATTCTGCTCTCCTGTGACTGTATTCACAGGTCACAAGAACAAAACTTCTCCATAGTAGCCAATATATATATATATATACACATATATATTTATATATATATATATTTATATATATATATATATTTTTTAACATGACTTCCACTCATCTGAAAGTCACAGATGTAGCTTTTCCTTCATAAAAAGATCCAAATGATACACAAACCAGGTTTAATAAACACATTGGTCCAGGTGGGAAAATGACCCCTCAGTCTCCCTCCCCTCAAAGACCAGGGCAGCCAGGAAACTGCGCTCTCCAGTAAATGACAGCCGGCAGGATTCCCTAAATAAGCAGCCGGAAGATTCCCATCTCGCAGAGCACACCTTTCAAGACTCAAGATGCCCCCGCTCCCTGAATATTCGACGAAGAACAGGGCTACCCAACGTAGGACTGAGGCAGTAAACAAACATGTATTTGGCCGGGGGCGGCGGTTTATGCTTGTAATCCCAGAACTTTGGAAGAAGGAGGCAGGCAGATCACAAGGTCAGGCGATCGAGACCATCCTGGCTAACACGATGAAACCCCCGTCTCTACCAAAAATACAAAAAATTAGCCAGGCGTGCTGGCGGGCACCTGTAGTCCCACGTACTCGGGAGGCTGAGGCAGGAGAATGGCGTGAAGCCAGGAGGCGGAGTTTGCAGAGAGCTAAGATCACACCACTGCACTCCAGCCTCGGCGACAGAGCAAGACTCCGTCTGAAAAAAATAAAATAAAATAAATAAAATTTTAAAAGTTTTCAGCAAATAGCATCATCGACCCACAAATGAGAGGTACCGTTTTCATTCTAGGAGGGAAACACTACAAAGCACGTATATTTTAGCCCTGTAAGTGAATTCTTCGGGCATTCCTGTGTCCGCTATCAAATGCAGCACATCACCTCAAAAGGCAAAGTTCTATAAGTCACATCCAAGGAAGGGAAAAATCATTCTAAGTTTTAGCCATCCAGTAAGAACCTGATCCAGAGAAGCCTACTTGTTCCAGACTCTAAGCGGCAATATATTGCTACAATGTAATGAAAACAAAGGGATAATTAAGAAAATTTCAATGCTAATAAAAGGCAAAAACATAATTAGATTTATTCTACTCTAGACAGAGCAGCTGGGCAGTTCACCCATACGTTATGAACGTTGCTGTTTTTCAGACAGGGTCCCAACTCTGTCAAGGCTTGACAGCAGGGGCGTGATCTCCACTGACTGCAAGGTCCGCCTCCCAGGCTCAAGCGATTCTCTTCAGCCTCTGGAGTAGCCGGGACTACAGGTGTGCAGCCATCATGCCCAGCTAATTTGTGTGTTTTCCGTAGAGATGGGATTTCACCAGGTTGCCCAGGCTGGTTCCCTGGGTCTCGAGTTCCGAGGCTCAAGCAATCCACCCGCCTCGGCCTCCCAAAGCCCTGGGATTACAGGCGTGAGCCATCACGCCTGGCCCTTTTTTTTTTCTTTCCTTTTTAAGCGATTAATGTGCTTCAGAGTCTTGTAGGCATTTAAAAAAAAAAAAAAAAAAGAACAAGCAAATTCTTTAAGGGAAAGAAACCATTAACATGTTTTACACACCTCAAAACTCAAAACAGAAATACTAAGAATAAAATGTATTTTATTCACAGAGGCATTCTTAAAGTTCTGTAAAAGTGACACCATGGACACCACCACATCACAGACGAGTGTGGCAGGACTGCTCAGATTCAGAACACATTCTAAACAGTCCTCCTGCCACTTTCCTCAGTGGGAACACTTTATTCTGTCTTTTATTCAAATTAAGTATCTTGCAAGGGAGTTGAAGAAAACTGCAGAGCAGATTTTAAAACTTCAATGCTTTTCTCAATTTTCGTCACATTCTGATGCATTTTTACCTACTACACGGCCAATAAGTTTAAAGCTTTTTGCATCGATAAAGACAATGCTCCTTGTAGCAATAGGCTTTTTCTTTTCTATACAAAGATCTATAACTTAAGCTAGTAAACTGGGCATTTCACAAAGATTTTGCACAATTCCTAGCACAGATTTTAGCAAAATAAAACCATTATCTTTCTGCAATTAAATAACCAAACATAGGAAACTGCACAGTTAAAATAACCATTCCATTATTTTATATAAACACAAATGATAAAGGAGAGTATGCTTTGGAAAACAGTGTTTCCATAAGCTAATGATGAAGCAGAAGACAGTTCCTCAGCCTCATATGACATTTGACAACCGAAGTACTCTGGCCCAAGCCCAGCCCGGTTAAATGGAGGGGAAGTAAACATGTGACCGACCGTGGTGGGGCACTGTGATAGCCACAGTCTAGGAAAGAACAGCTGACATGTTTCTTCTTCATGGGAAAACTGAAACATACTCGAGACACCTTAATTCTTTAAAACACAGTCTGCCCCAGTACTAACCTTAAGCTCCCATTGATAAAGATTGCGATAACCAGAGGTGTTTATCCAGGCCCTCGAAAATCACGGACATGGTACATACACAACATTTTCAAACACTCAATGCTGCCAGTATGTTAAATGCGCTGTGATACCGGAGGTCTTGTGCAGGACCAGAAGCATCGCAGCCTGGTTACCTTCCTGGTGTTCAATGCTTTGTATGTGCAAAGTCTGCTGTTACAATTTACTGGGCTTAATGTCATTCAGTTTGTCACAGAAGAGAGCTATGACATTTACTTAATTCCACACACAGATTCTCAAGTTCATCTTCCACCAATGACTGCCCTGTCCACAAGACAGCGGAGGGAAGACCCAGGAAAGGCCTGGGAGATGCCAGGTGCTCACAAACTGGTATCCGTCTGCTGGTTCTGGCTTAAAGGAAAACAGACATAGAAGAAACTAAAAGGACTCACTACATCTAATATCACAATGTTCTCAACTTTACCTTAGCCAAAAATAAAAGCGGAATAGCAAAACTACTCCAGGGCATGATTCCAGGGCTAATCTGAAACATGAAATATTTAGAAGACAAAGCTTATTGTGAGTGCAATTAATATACACATAAAACACTGGTTTCGCAAAACCCAGTCTTTGCGATTGCTTTTATAAAAAGTAAAATTCTCATGAGGATCACATACACTAACTGATTTTCAAATGAAGGGACTGGTAAACTTCAGGGCATATGATTTCTGCCACACACGAGGGGAGCAGTGAGAGAGAAGAGCTAGGATCAAGTGTGCTGAAGCTGTCCTAGGACTGAAATTCAGTTTCTGCCAAAACAAAAACACAGGAGGCTGTCAACTTCGATAGCAAGCTCTGCTTGAGAGCGTCAAGATGTTAAAATTGCAAAGGGGCTTTTCCCTGCTATAGGCACGCGTGATCCTTGCAAAAACATAGCTCAGCAACATCAAAAATCAGGAAAGAACACAAGCTTTCCAGACAGGAAATCCAAGAGCAGAAGGGAGCAGAGTCCAAGCTTGCTCGGCAGAACTGTTCCCGGACAACAGCACAGAGGACGTCACAGGGAGGGCAGGGCAAGCAACAGCAGCTTCCGTGATGCCGCAAGCAGGGCCTGAGCCAGGAGAGCAGTCTCCTCCAACCTGACAAGGAGGCGCGAGGAGCCACAGAGAAGTCAATTCAGGGTCTTTTTCAGAAAGGGGCAACAATGAGAAAATCTGGTCTTACCCAACCACCCCCCATCCACGGTAACAGCTAAACTCGCGCCTGTGTCTGTCACCTTCCCCACCCCCTCTTGCAGATGCTCTTCCTGCACCCGGGTGCCTGTCTCCGTGCTGCTCCTGAGGCCACACCTGTTGCCATCCAGTAGTGACCACGAATTCACCTTTGTCCGGGCGAAGCAAACGCAGAGTTCACACACTCTTGTACAGGTTTGCTGGCCGAGAATCTAACCGAGCTGTCCAATTCCAGATGTGCTGGTACCAAGGAGAACGCTCGATGTCCGGCATTTATAAACGGTATCAGTGGGTTCTCCTGGGACTCCCAGGCAGCCGAACGAGGGAGGGAGCTGTTGCCCTGTTGCCCCGAGCCAAAGCAGCGCTGCGAGGCAAACACCACAGGCCACATCACACTCGAGCACCGACTCTTGACAGTTGCTCGTTTGTGTGTTCAGAGTTCAGGGTACAGGCGACAGACAGGCCTGATCTCAGCCATGGGACAGCAGTGATTGCCCACAAGTCCCGTATCTAAGCCCCGACTTGCCCATCGGCCTTCCTTCAGGAACAATGCCCACCTCACAGTGCTGCCATGAACGCTAAGTCAGCACGTATATACACAACCAGATTCATTGCAATTCTGCTTTCTACCCCAAGTTAATACAACCAGGTGCTATCATCGAGACTGAATAACCAATATTAGAACAGAAGGTCAGGCCAGCGATGGTGGCTCAGACCTGTAATCCCAGCACTTTGGGAAGCTGAGGTGGGTGGATCACTTGAGGTCAGGAGTTGCAGACCAGCTTGGCCAACATGGCAAAACCCCATCTCTACTAAAAATAATTTATCCAGACATGGTGGCACACACCCTGTAACCCCAGCTACTAGGGAGGCTGAGGCATAAGAATCGCTTGAACCTGTGACGTAGAGGTTGCAGTGAATGGAGATTGTACTCCTGGGCTCTACCCTTCCAGTCTGGGTGACAGAGCAAGATTCTAATAAAACAATAAAAGGTCAAGATGAGAACTGATTGCCAAGGTCCACAGTCCATATACTTAAAACATAAAATTCATTAGCTAGTACTTGATCAAGTTGCTGCTTTCTTCATTACAATCTTGTATATCCTTCTAACACGGCTCAAAATGTTTACATTTGAACACACCTCGAGTATAACAAAAAATAAAGTGCCTGTATTTCACAAACGAGCAATTTCCAGTAAGGCTGCATCCTGCTCTAGTTAATCCTTTGACAATGTAAAACTGAGCCATCCTGACATAGCACTGACACATGGTGCAAGAAGAATGACCTCCAATTAAATCGCTAGATTTAGAGAACACGTAAATATAGTTTATCACTAATTCACTAACCATTAGCAAGATTTTAAAGGAAGAAAAATTATCAGGACTGTAACTAGGAATAAAGGCAAAAATAAACATGAAGAAATTAGTCACGTTTAAATCAATACCCTTTCTGTGAGGCCGTAACAAAGTATACACAGCAGGGGCACAAACTGTCATGCTGAACTGTCACCAAGCTCTCTATGAAGGTAGTAAGAGCGTCCCAAGTCGCAGAGCCTCGTCTTCCTATTTAAACCCTAAACAGCCAACACCACTCAGCATGCAGTGAGAGCTCTGAAAGCTCAGAGGAATGCATGATGGGATGAAGGGCCCTAGCCCTGCCATCACCCTGCTGCTTATTAAAAATATAAAACAGAGCCCTGCCTTCAAGGTGCCCAGATCTAACTAGTACAAGGTTTTGCTTTTAACAAGTTAACTACGAATGATGAAGACTCTCAACAGCTGTGCGAAATGTAAGGCAACCTCATAAGAGGAACTTGGCTGAGACTAAACCCAGAGATGGTTTTTTAACCACAGAAGAGGAAAGAACTGAAGAACCTTACAGAAAGTTGACAGCAATTTCTATTTCTCTATGGTACAACCTGGAATTTACCTTTGAGACAGACTGCCCTTCTGTTCTGAAAAATCAGATTATTCTTGCAATCCTCCATCAGGACTGAAATTCCCAAAGGCATGGAAAACCAAGTACTAATTTTAACCCCCCCCCCAAAAAAAAAAAACTACCTATGATCTTAGATGTGAGATTTAGTATTCTCAAATTCCAAATTTGGAAATATTTTGCACAAAGTCCTTCTTTTCCCTGTTTACTTGAAAGCTCTCTATTCTTTTGTCCTAAACACCTTCCTTCTCATCCTTCCAAACAATATCTGAAGATGAACTTACATATCGTTTTCAATGTTACAAAGAAGATACTACATTTGTCATGAACTGTTTATATTCACAACTCTAGGAGGGATTTTGCTACATCGTGAGGAATAACACGAGGCAGTTAATACGCCACCAATAAAGAACAGTAGAAAGTGGACACATTTCCTGATGAGTGCCGATTTCTCATTGAGCTGCTGACAAAGTTATAATACAGAAAGCTAGACAGCTGCTGTGTTAGTTCTACCTCACTTAAGTGACCGAGTCATTGTTGTTTCGGTTCCCTCTCTCGTCTGGGGATGAGACACACCTCACAGAGCTGTTTATGATTTCAGGAACACACACATCAATGAAGTGACTGTTCCTAGATCGTTGCAAAGGGTAGAGTAACCTGCCAAATTTCAACTAGGTTGTAACAAACAACTGTTTTCATCCTACACTCTCCGGTGCCAGCGAGATGGTGCGTTCTTGGATCCCTGCGGGAGCCCTATTCCTGGTGCCATAGAGCGCACACACACATTTACATCCACATAACGTACGTATATGGCACACTGTAACACGTGTACCTGCATAGAGCGTACACACATCCGAATACGTGGAGTGTACATAAGTGCACTACGTGCGTACAGAGTGCACACACATCCAGATCCATGTAGGGTACATGCATAGAGTGTACACACATCCAAATATATATAGTGTACAAACAAGTTCACTACGTGTGTACAAGCATAGAGCATACACACATCCATATAGCAAATGTACATAGGTATGCTAACATGTATGTACATGCAGAGCATGTACACACGTCTATATGCATACAGTGTACACAGGTATACTATAACCTGTATGTACATGTATATGGCATACACATGCACATCCGTATGTACACAGGTATGCTATTTGCTATATGTATACACATGCATATAACATATATTCTTATCCAATGTACGTAGGTGCACTACAGCATGCATACACATGTGCAGTGTACACATATGCACATGTATACAATGTACATCAGTACACTAACGTATAAAACGTATACACATATGCAATAGTGTACGTACATATGCAGCATGTATACGTATTATTGTGTACATATCCAGAAGTTTATTCAGTGTGCATAGTGTACATGCATGCTTGTGTGCACATATGTATATATACATCTGCAGAAATAATGTGCACATACCCACATGGTGCACGTACACAGGTATGTATATGGCATTAAATACATGCATGTATGTACACATGTAGAACAGATAGGTGTCCAACTAGTGTGCATATAATCATCCCCGTAGATACACACATATACACATGTACATGCATGCCTACAGCATGCACGTGTGTAGGACACAAATGTAGTGTACATACCTATACACTGTAAATACATGCAGTGGAAATACACGTAGTATGTGTACACCACATACACACATGTACATTTATAGAGTACACATATACCGAGACCCAGAACGGGTCATGAGTATTAACACGGCGCAAACGCTTCCAGTTCTACCTAAGTGAATTTTTTTCAAACTATAATAGAACTCATATAAAAAGGGTTTTTAAGGAAATCAATACAGCTAGTGACAAAAACAGTGGGAAGGGCACAACCACTTTCTCTCAGAGTTCTGGGCCTGACCGTGGAAGTTCAGAGGTTTCCTAATGCAGTACACATCAGAACTGACTCACAATGAAGCACTCCTTAAAAATTAAAAATGTGTCCTCATGTTTTGGCCTTTGAGACAAAGCCTCTTAGTTAATCGAGTTCTGACTGAATTTGACTCACAGTACTCTGGCAGATTCTTCATTTTCTGGTGAGACAGACGAATGTCCCAGGGTGAGGGCAATGCCAGCCGTTTCAGGGTCAGCTTTTCGAGGAGCGATGTCTGGCAGAACACAATCCAACACCATAGTAGGATCCCCCACCCAGCCACTTAGACGCTTTCTGGTACTTACTCTGTCTGCTTGTTTCCCTTTCTTGAATTCAGCTGGGGGGAGAAAAAAAACCAAAAAAATCAAAACCAAAAACAGCCCATGTGTTTGTGTGTCTGAAAAGTGAATACATCCACATCCAACTTTCTAAATGATACACGGCAGGTGTTGATGGTCACCAACCAGTGGCCACTGTTGACAAAATACAAAGTCATCTGCAAACATGAACGAGTTTCTAGGAATACAAAAGTCAAGGGAATTTACTTCACATATTAAAGGTGTCAAGGGTGCTCATCAAAAATATATTTAGAGGTTTTCCTTTCAAGTTATTTTTGAAGATTTTTAAGTTGCAATACTTAAAAGCCTCTGGGAAAAGAAAGGATACAGGTATCTGGAAGATTTATACTAAATGATTTTCATGTCTTTTTGATAAAGTTAAATAAGGTCAGCCTTGAAGTAATGGCTTCCACTACTCTGAGGCTGTGGATGGAATCCACACCACCACCAGACAATTGAATAAACAGCAAGGCTGCACACACAGGACACAGGCAGTGAGCCAGCCTGACTAGTTGTCAGCTTCTGGGTCAGTTCTACCCAGTTCTGGCCAGGCCCCACTGGAGATGAAAACCTGCCCTTTAGAAGCCTTCAAAGCCCACCTTTCAAAATCTAATCCTCTTCAACTGAGGCCCAAGTCCAAAAATCTACTGACATCTTAGCCCGCGTTAGGCCAGCTGTCCCCCAGCCTTTTTGGCACCAGGGATGGGTTTCATGGAAGACAATTTTTCTGGGGGGTGGTTTTGAATTGCAACTGTTGCACCTCAGGTCAGGCAGCGGATCCTCATAAGCAGCACCTCCGAGATCTCTCACAAGCAGTTTACGATAGGGTCCCAGCGCCTAGCAGAACACACAGCTAATGATAGGGTCACAACACCTAGGAGAACATGCGGCTTATGATAGGGCTCCAGCACCTAGGAGAACAGGCGACTTAGGAGAGGGTCCCAGCACCTAGGAGAACAGGTATTAAATGAGTTGGCAAAGCCAAAAATCCACCGGATCTACCACTCCAAAGCAAACATACACCACTGCCCAATATTGATGTGAGCCAAAAACAGGGAAGTCCTGAGGGCCCACACTGACCACAGCCAGACACCACTTCTGCAAGAAGCAAGCACGCACCTAGAGATCACCAGTGATGACCCAGGAGAGCAGCTTTGAGCAGAGACAAAGGTGAAGGAGAGGCACATGGGCCAGGGTGCTGGGTGTGCCCGTCTTTGTGACCTCACTGAGATTGCTGACCTCTGGCCCTTGGTGTCCCTTCCTGTGGAGGTAGCAGCCCCCAAATCCCTGCCTCCCTTCAGCACTGACTGAGGCGGCCCTGAAGTCTCCCCAGGGCTGAGACTGCTTCTAAATCCTGTTAACTGCACACCCACATGAAAAACAAAAAACAAAATATCAAGTATGCAGACAGGAAAATAAAAATACGTGAATCCTCCCTTATTCAACAGGCATTTAAAAAGTAACAGGAAAATTGTGATAGTCTTTAAACAACCACCAGCTATCACGTCCTCTTGAAATGTTTTAGCTAATCAGGAACATCTTTACCAAGCACTTGTGTGTTCAGGAAATCAGTTGACAGGTCCCAAATAACCTCGGAGCCTGCGACCTGACCCCCACTCACGCACATCACCTCTCCAGAGGAACGTGTCCTGGACACCTTTCAAATGGTGAGGAACAGGAACAAGGGTAGCTTTCCCTCAACACCACAAAACAAGCTCGACCCCGAGGAGCCCGGAGAACAGCGACGTTTGTTTAGATGCTTTCCCACTGTCCTTGTCAGAGCAAACATTCCCATCCCACACCGCCCAGTGTTTAACTCTCCCTGGGATACCAGCAGCCGTCAACCCTCAACAAGCTGGAAACAGAGGCCAAGCTGATAGGAGGCCTCTCTCCATTCCTTACTGAATTCGCTCAGGACACGGATGTTCCCAAACACATATGGCCCTGAGTATTCCACACCTGGGGAACATTCAAACAGCAGACTCTGCAAAGACGTTCCCCTAAAGAGAAACTCAGTTTCTAACTTCCCTTAGGGAAAAACAGGAGACCCAGAACTTTCCAGAAAATCAAGTGTGAGAGGAAGCCACTCACCTCTGGCACTTCCTAAACCTGCCTTCCCGCGGGTGCTCAGGGATGTCCCCGCGACAGCCCCGTCCACCCAGGACGGCAGCAGGTCTCAGGCAGCCAGCACCTGGGCAGCTGGCGAAGCAACCCCAGGGTGAAAACGCCATCCCAGGCACCACTTCCCGGAGCCCCTCAGCAAGAAAAACAGAGGTGGGACAGAACCGAGGGCTGACTCGAGGCTGGGGAGCCACAGACCCGCACAGCTCAATCATCGGACATGCTCTTCTGTGGACAGAGCCCAGGGAGAGGCCAGCAGAGAGACCCTCGTGCTGGCTCCACGGGCCAGCGTCCTCCAGGGCTGCAAGTTTGTGATCACAGCTTCAGAATTTGGTTCCAGAATCTTCCGGAATCAAAGACGCACCAAACTGTGAAGCTGCCAGGACAGCAGGGCCCAGGAGCAGGCTCAGGGGAGGACCACTTAGAAACCCCACACACAGCATACACGTGTGCATGCTTACTCCACACATGCCACCGCTTCACCCAATAGTATACACGCAAACGCATGTATGTACTCCATACACACCCTCAAATACACTCACCAAATATGATGCGTGTACACACTCCACACACACCCTCAAATACATACGACACACATGAACATGCTCACTCCACCCACACCTGCTAAATACACTCAACCACACATGCACAAACGTGACACACGTGCACACTCATTCCGGACGTCACACCCCTCACCAAGTACACAGGTGCACACACCTCCAAGTTCAGAACCTGTAGACTCCACAAGCTTTGGTTTCCCCCACTGTTTCTCTCATCACATGAGATCCACACACAGGTGTCATTTACTGACATCTAACACCCGGGGAGGCCCTTAGACAGAACTGCAGTCACAAGTCGGCTTCATTCAGGCATTCATCACCAGCCTCCTGAAGCCACCTCCAGTCCCCAGGGGGAGCGGGGGCCAAGACCGGAGACGTCTCTGGGCTTACAGATCCCCAGGCTGGCAACCCATCGAAATGAGGAGGGCTGGGCCACGGCCCTGGAGGGAGACGGGTACTGGCTCAAGTATGCGGAACATGAGTCCTCATTTCCATACAGTGTCACCTACGACAGCGTCAGGTGAAAGCCAGTGGTTTGGCATTCCTGGGATAGACAGTTCTGGAAATACAAGGGAAGCTTTTTACTCCTCCCCTCTGAACACATGAGGTCCATGGTCCCCTCACATCTAACACTGGGAATCCGAATCGGTGACTCCTTGTCCACCTGAGGACCACCCAAGAGGATCCACACACCTGCTACAACAGCAGCACCGCACCTGGTCTGCAGGGGAGCAAAGCAAATCCCACCTTTATGACTAAAACTGGATTACCCTGACACTGGCAGCCTGCAGTGTGTGTATCGTCAAGCCCCCACGTCTGTGCCACCTGCAAGAGGAACACAAGCCCTTAGTCCCAGGTTCTCAGGACGGCCTGTGAGGTAGATGCTGGCACCTTCCCATCTCCCAGGGGAGAGGAGAGAAGGCCACGGTCAGGGCTTGCATATCAGGAGGGTCGGGATTCAAACCCCATCTGCCTCACAAAGCAGCCCTTACCATTCAAGTGACTTCTATCATCAGCCTTAAAATGTACCACAGTTACCAGCAATTCTGAGTGCTGTTCCTTGGGACATCATAAGCAAACATTTTGTTAGAAAGGTTTTGCCAAATCTGCTTTCAAAATCCTATGGTATGAAATGACTAATGAAAATTTGAGCTATGAAATAAAGCACATAGTTAAATGAATCCCAAAATGACTATCGCGAAGGAAGTTTTAACTTGAAGTGAAAAATATCCTCCAAATGACATCAGCCAGAATTATCTTCAATCATTACTGATCCCATATGCTTCAGGAATTATACAGCATCATCTCAGATATGAACTTAAAACCATTAGCTGAATGCACATTTCAGCACAACCAAAGTTCTGCTATAATAAGCAGCACAGGCGTCTCTGGAGAGGATTTTAATTGGGACTACAAACGATGTGCACGATCGTGGTAAGAGGTTTCATGCTGGCTGTTCTCCAAGGTGCGACACAGAGAAACACCACTAACCTCAAAGACACCTGCTGCTTTGTAATGAGATGAGAGACGATGTGGACGGACTACTGTAAATATTCGAAAAGGAGAAACAATGCAAGGAAAGAATCGTATCAGTTACCCTTTACATTCTTAGAAAAAAACGATTTTTCTTTTGGGATGATTTTAAAAGAAAATGACATTTCTGGATTTTTTTTAACTTTTCTTTCTGAGACAGGGTCTTGGCTCTGTCGCCAAGATTGGAGTACAGTGGAGCAATAGCAGCTCACTGTAGCCTTAAGTGATCTTCCCACCTCAGCCTCCAGAGTACCAGGGACCACAGGCACGCACCACCACACTCAGCTAACTTCTGTTATACAGATGGGGTCTTGCTATGATGTCCAGGCTGGTCTTCAACCCCTTGGCCTCAAGTGATCCTCCTGTCTTGACCTCACAAAGATTTAGCCTAAGTGACCATGTCTTATCGGAAAACAGACATTAGAGCAAATGTATTTCTGTAAGATTTTCTACCTCTTTTCACTGGAGAAAAAGGTAACTTGCCTCCAAGGGTCGGAGACAAAGACGTTACTGCAGACAAGAGCGCTGTGCATCCCGGGAACCGCTACACCACGAGGCACGGCCGTGCACACTGGACGCAGCAGTAACAAACGAGGCTAGCACAGGCCGATGCTGGCCCTCTCCAGAAGCAGGCCTATCCTTCCTCCTCTCCTCAGCCCCCTCTCCCTTCAGGCCTCAGTGGCTGCTGACAGCGGAGAGGCCACAACTAGAGGAGGCTCTCAACTCCACCAGGGACAGGAGTCCCGGACGCTGGGGACTCAACTGCTGTCCTCCGCATCCACCTCCTTCTGGTCCAGCCTTCTCAGGAGCCAGGCGTGGCCACTTTGACCCTCTTTTCCCTTCTGTGGCTCCTACAAAAAACCAGTCAGAGAGCCCAGGCTGCCTTGCACTCCAGGGATACCTGGCACAGGCCCCCTCCATGTCCTTATCCAAGCTCCTGGGGCCAGAAGGGTCTTGCAATATTTCACTTTCCAGTTGACCATCCCCAGCCTGAAATCCAAAGTGCTCTAAAGAGCATTTCCTTCGAGTGTCATGAGGAAGCTCAGAATGTTTCAGGTTTTGGAGCATTTTGGAGTAGGGACTCTCAGCCTTAATTTGAACCTCTTCAAGGAAGCCACACACTGAAGCCCCCGATGTCCACCCTACACAATCCCAGCACACCATCTGAAGTCCTCAACAACAGATTTTCTTTCTTCAAAAATAACCACAAGTCACAAACTCACACGCAATCACAGAAGGGGGTTGTGGACACCCACACAGATGATGAAATTTAACTGTCACATTTTTACCTAGGTAATTTAAAGTCATTCCTCAAAACACACCTGTTTTACTGAGTTGCATTTTAAGGTGAACACACACAAATCATTTCAGGGAAACAAACGTCACTTTGGGCTGCGTGTGGTTTCTTGACTCCCGTGAATAACTCAGCGTTCACCCTCACTTCTGGATAAGGGAGACGATGCAAAGAAAACTGTTAAAACAAAGACATGAAAACAAGTTTAAGAAGGGTTTGAAAGGTTCCTCCTGTCCTCCTGGAGGGGAGACGAGGATGCCTGGAAAGCTCACGGGGGACGGGAGCACAGCCTCCTCGGTGTGTCATGGACGCTGCCTCACCAAGGGGAGAGGATGATGCCTGGAAGGCTCACAGGGGTGGGAGCACAGCCTCCTCAGTGCTTTCTACACTCAGCAGCTTCAGAAATTCCTGCAGAAGCAGAACACATCATGAGAACTGAGACTGGAACACCCCAAAGAAAGGGATGAGGGGTCAAAAAAAGCATTCGATCATTACCAAGGAGCGCGGGCATGAAGCCGCTTCAAAGACCGTGTGAGAAGTCACTCATAGGCGTTTCAGAAAATAAGGGTAGTGCGAGATTGCTCGATCAGCTCAAACAGGCTGCCGTCCCTCAGGCCATGAAGTCCCTGAGATGAGCCTGTCACTGAGCAGAAGTCACTCGCATCTCTGCCAGAGAAAGTACTACAAGCTGACACATAACCTCATGAAACCTAGGCTTCAGCCGGTCAACAGTGAGTCTGACATGGTACATCCCTCCAGATAGTTAAAGACCCCAGGGGTTCATCGGACAACCTCGAAGGGCTGTGTCTGTCCAGCTCCTTTTCCAAGTTCTGGATGATTTTTCCTAATGCACTATAAGCAGCATGTTCCAATAGAGATGTAATTAACTGGATGGGTGTCCTCTTAATTTTGAAATTAGAAACACACTTGGCCAGGCACGGTGGCTCATGCCTGTGATCTCAGTACTTTGGGTGGCTGAGACAGCTGGACTGCTTAAGTCCAGGAGTTCAAGTCCAGCCTGGGCAACATTGCAAAACTCCATCTCTACAAAAAATACAAAACTAAGTCAGGCACGGGGACACATGGAACATGTGCCTGTGGGTCCTGGCTACTCAGGAGACTGAGGCAGGAAGATCACTTGAGCCTGGGAGGTTGAGGCTGTAGTAAGCTGTGCTCACACCACTGCCTGGGCAACAAAAAGGTTTTTTTGCCTGTCTCAAAAAAACCAAAGAGAAAAAGAATTATATACCTGACTAGGCCAAAATAAAAGAGGCCTTCGCTGCCTACATAAAGGGCTTTCAGAATTCACTTCCATCCTTAGGAAAGGGGGCCAACACCAGGCTGTGTCCCTTAAGATGCCCTGTCTCATATGGGAAAAAAAATCAAGAGAAATCAAATAAAGGCCATAAAATACATCAGTTTCAACACTAAAATTTGATAGTATGCTTTAAATTGAAGATGAGTTAAGTCACATTTCCAAACCTCTGAAAGCACGGTTACTGGGAGGGAATGGTTTGCAACACACAAACGCAGCTCTGTAAAAGTGCCCAGGCTGGATGAAGGCTCAAACGTCAGTGCAAGGAGAAAGTCTGAACAAACTCTCTCCTGCCCTGCTGCTGTCCTCTTCCAAAACACACTCTTTATCTGTCAGTATAGAACAAGGCCTAGGGAGGTGGGAGGCAGGCCTGGGAGGGTCACCTAGCATCCAAGCTCCTCATCCACACAACTGCACGAGGCTGAGCTGAGCAGTACACACAAACACAACTAATTCTCCCCAAAAAGAAGACGGAAGGCAGCACACTGCCATGCCAGGCACCCTGCAGATGAGAAGATTGAGGGGAGCCAGAGGTACCTTTAATCTTGCTTGCATGGTGGAGGGAGAGGAATAATGCCACTCACTTGAGTGTTGCACAATTCTTTCTAGCACTGAGTGGCAGAAAACAAAAATTATAGATGCTTCCTCAGATAAATGTTTCTGAAGAACTGAACATAAATTACGTTCAGGAAATAGCATTATGAATGCCTCAAGTGCTTCTGTTTTCAATAATCCCAGAGTAATTCTATAAACCCGGGAATCAGTCTCACCCAACTCCAGGATCACAGCCCAGGTGACGTGGGCACACATATCCTGAAGCTCCAATACTCAACTAAAGTGGGGCGAGTGAAAATGATCCTGGGTATAATTTACACGGACACAGGAAGGTGGCTGAGCCCCAAACCCCTAAACCAAGAAGACCAGTGTCCTTCAGGGGCCTCACCTCTGTCCTTTCGCAGCCTCTGGGAACCACCACTCTGCTCTCTACTGACACAAACGCCCCTCCCAAGGTACAACACCAGGAAGATCATCATTCAAAACTGAGGAACGTGGCAGAACAAAGCTGTCAGGAGATTTTAATCACCAACACCACTTGTTACATGACCCAAAGATGATTAAAATCCCAGGCCCTTCAAGACTGAATGCTATCTATACTTAAATGCATTTCATCACCATATTGGGGGGTTATTCCTTTGTTTTGCTGCAAATATATCCAACTGCTGTAAAAGGAAAAGGCAATTTGTTAACGAAGCTTCTTGGAGTGTCTCAACAGGCCTCGAGGTAGGATAAAAGGCAGGACTTCCTGGCAGAAACGCTCAGCTCTGAGGTCAGGTGGAGTTCTTGAGCACCAACCAAGGCAAAATAAGGTCGAAGACCACACCACACTTTCCTCAATCACATCTTCATTCCACCTTTCCTTCTATTTCTCACGACTTCACTGGGAGAAATTGTGCTAAAAGAAAATGGAAACACAGACATACATAGGAGACCCTACAGATGCTGAGAATGGGTGCAGCCATCACAGTCCGAATGTCCTTTCAGGGCCATCTGACCTGGCTGGGATCCAAGTATCCGAGGGCAGGATTGTATGTCAGACCCGTGAAGCCAAGATTACAGCCACTGAACGGCAGTTTTCCATCCCACGGAAACCGGCCTTGCTAGGGGCTTCCTCGGGGACCACCGACCTCAAGCCACCACCCGTCAACTACTTCAACTAACCTACATCCTGGCAGAGGCCTCCCTAGGCAGACCAGCCCTGCCCAAGTCCTGCTTCATGGCAAACCCTCCAGACAAACGTCCTTGGCCTCTTCCGGGAGGCTGTGCTCGGAAGGTGCCCTCATTTACTTCTGTGGCTCTGAGACATTTAACTAGAGCCCAACACATTTCTTCCTGTTCACATAGTATTGAGTTAAAAGATTTTTATGAGTAAACTTTCACTGGGAAAAATACCATTTCAGGAGCCCCAGTGACCACAATGAAAATGTTTTTACCTTTCCTTACGTGACATCGGCAACGCCAGGTCCAGGAAACGTTCTGGATCTCAGATAATGGCAAATCCACTCATAGTAAGTCTTGGTCTTGTTTCACAAGCTATCAAATGCTGCCCAGAAGCAGGAAAAACCCCACAACGTGGCAGGGAGGGGCGACCAGCGTGAGTTCTAAGGCCAGACCACCCGGGTCTGCTGACAGCGTGGTGAGGGGCAAACAGTGCAGGGTCTAAGGCCAGACCGCCCGAGTCCCGCTGACAGTGTGGCTTCAGGAGTTTCCTAAACCCTCTGCTCTCCAAGTTTCATGTCAGAAAAATGCAGTGATAACCGTGTCCACCTCGTTTAAATATGTGTATATATACACACACATATATATATACTCCAAACCTACAGCCCTATAAAGGTCATTAATCCTAGTTATCCTCAAGGCATTGAGCGATCAATAATGAGCCATCCCCCTGGCTGCTGACCTGCCTCAGCCCAACCCTCCGGAAACCCCGCATCCACACCAGCCACACAGGATGAGGCCAGGGAAGGAGCAGGACTGTGTCTTGGGAACTTAAACTCTGGAAGCTGAGTTAAATCAGTGCCGCTCAAATCTTGTCACCAACTATCTTGTTAAATTGGGAGATTCCATCTCTGGGGATCTTGAAGGAACCTGAGGTTCTACATTGAGTGAGATGAGCACTCGTGCTGCAATGAGACGGCAGGGAAAGCAACCGAATCTGGGGTCGCAGCTGCCTGAGGCTTGGGTCCCACCGGGAAAGTGGCACCAGGGCCCTCAGGACTGTGGCGGAGTTCCCAGGAGGCAAGTCCCGGTGCAGAGACTCATGGACCCAAAGATTGCTCCAGGGCCAGGAGGGGCTGCTGCGCTGACAGCCACGAGGCAGGCAGCCTTCGAGCTCCTCCAGCTGCCATCCTGCAGGCAGGGAGGACAGAGCCCAGACCACCCTGGGGCTCCCCCCAGCCTGCCAGGCTGGTACTCTTACTCCAGCCACTGACAAGAGTCCCCATGTTGCAAGCTAGGTTGAAACAGTGCCTCAGGCCTCGGGGCACATGCACCCCCCTGCAGGGCTGGGATGGCTATTCCCACACATCCCCAACTCACAGCAAAACTTAAAAATGAAAGTTGGAAGATACAGCCAGGAAACCAATGCTCAAGAAGCAACTCCAGGGTGACTCTTCCTAGAGCTATTGCTATTGAACATCTTTAAAAACATTTCCAGGGTGACTTCCTAGAGCAATTGCTGTTGAAAATCTTTAAAATTCTTCATTTCAAAATTAGCTTTTATTACACTGTCTTCCCTATTCTACCAAGACTCTAGAAAACAAAACCATTACAATTTCCAATTCTATCTTATAGCAAGTTAGAAATACACGTTTCCTCAAAGGATTCTACATGTTTCCTTGGCAATATCCTTTCCACGCCCCGTACTACTGCCCACAACAGAGAAGACTTTTCCAACTCAACCCAACCCAACCCAACCCAACCCAACCCAACCCAACCCAACCCAACCCAAGGGCCCTGAGACAGGCCCCTAACGAATTGTCTACAAACTCTTGAAACAGGCTTGCCCTGACAAATCATCTGCAAACTCCATCTTCCATTAAAAACAGTACCGAAAATGAGCATATTACCACTTTTTAAAAATTACTGTAAAGTGGACAGTGTTCAGTTCTGTGAATTTCGGCACAATATTCCCATAATCATCATCACACAAGCAGAACAGTCCAACAGCCCCAAACCCACTCACGGGGCCTCATAAGCATACCCTCCCATTCTCAGCAACCACCCTTTCCGTGTCCTCCCATGACTCAGGTCTATCTTTTGCGAGCGTTGTGGCAAAACACTCGCAAAATCACAATTTCCTGGGCATCGTGCTTGGAGGTGCACCCAGGGTGTCCTGTGATCAACAGCCAGGCCTCGGGGCTGCTGGGTATTTATTATTCCACATATGGCTGTGGCACATTGTAACCTGTTTTGGACAACCATAGACAGCGCTATTAACATCTGGGCACAGTTTTTCTTAAACATCAGATTCTGTTTCTCTAGGGTAAATACCCAGGATTGGGGTCACTGGGACCCACGTTTGTGTGAGTTCAGTTTTGTAAGAAACCGCCAAGCTGTCTGCACCGTGCTGAACCCCAGCATCGCACAGGAGTCCCGACTGCCGGTCCTCACCAGCACCTGGGGCTGTTGGAAGACCTTAGTCAGGCGGCTCCAGCAGGGGTGTGAACAAATTCACTGCGGCTTCGGTGCACATCTCGGTGCAACCAGTCATGCTGAAGGTCATTTCAGATGCTTTCGGGCCATGCTGAACCCCAGCATCGCACAGGAGTCCCGACTGCCGGTCCTCACCAGCACCTGGGGCTGTCGGAAGACCTTAGTCAGGCGGCTCCAGCAGGGGTGTGAACAAATTCACTGCGGCTTCGGTGCACATCTCGGTGCAACCAGTCATGCTGAAGGTCATTTCAGATGCTTTCGGGCCATCCTCCCGTCCTTCTCAGCGAAGCATCTGTTCAGGTCTCTTCCGCTTTTAAGTCAGGTGGTTTGTTCTCTGTCATGAGCCGTGGGAGTCCTGTGCATTCTGGATACGAGTCCTTTGCCGGCTGCATGGTTCGTAGACATCTTCTCCCCATCTATCGAAAATGTGTCTCTTCAATTCCCTAGGGGTGTCTTTTATATTAGAAGTTTAATTTTGATGAGTCTTACCTACTTGTTTTCTTCCTTGATTATGGATCATGGTATGGCTAAGAGCTCTCACCCTAGGTCTCCACAATTTCCCTTTCTTTTGTAGTTTGGTATTTTACATTCAGGCCTATGGTCCACCTTAATTTTCATACAGGAATTTCTCCCTGTTTTCACTCTTTTGCATACAGCTGTCCCATAATTCCAGCACCATTTGTTGAAAAGACTCAAATTCCACTGAACTGCTTTTGTGTCTTTGGATCTGTTCTGGACTCCACTCTGTCAGCTGACCCGTGTGTCCATCCTGAGCATAATTTATGACTTTAGTGGCTGTCTCTGTGAAAAAAAGTAACTCTGTCTGGAAGCAAAAACTACATTAGAAGTGCTCTAAATAAGATTCTTCCTGTTGTCAGGAGAGCAAAGCCACTGCCCTAAGCAGAGGTGAGGCCTCAACAGCTCCCAGGCACAACCTTAACACACAATGGGGAAGGGAATTCATTTCAAGGGCCACAACGTGAGACCAGCATAGCCATGAAAACTGCAATAATTTCACAACAGAATGAAATTCATAAAGAATTGCTGAGAAGCGTGTGATAAGTTACATAAATCACTGTTCCTTAAATTCTGACGGTTGACTAGAACAGAAATAGCTTCACGGTACAGTTCAAACAGAAAAAGCTAGGTAGGGGTGGTTTCCACACCACACAGGGCCTGCAGGAAAGGGACACTCTTCCTCTAAATTGGAGATCCCGGGAGTGATGTGATAAACCATGGTGAGAGGCAAGGAATTGTGCAAGCCGGACTCGCGGCCTTGGCCCCACCACGGAGCCTGTGTCCATGAACGACGAGGCTCAAATGTCAGGCTGGGGCAACCGAGGCAGTTATCAGGGGACAAGAAAACGAGCGCACGGTGGAGGCAAAGGTCTGATATCACGCGGCAACTTCGAGTCCAGTGGGACAAACTGACTCAAAATACAGGTTTCAAACATCACCACAGAGAGCTATTCCTCGGCTCTGGAAAGGCTAAGTGACTAATGCCCACACTGAGCATCTGCTCCCAGAGACGACCCTGGTGACCTAAGGGCCAGCTGCTCCGAACCCGCCCCGAACCTCAGTGAGGAAACTTTGTTGGTATCTTACAGCACATTGACATGTTCCCTTAAAATCTGGTATTTCATCAACAATGCAGGCGCCAGCTTTGACTCATACACATTTCGATTAAACAAGATAATTTACACCCTGACCGTGCCAGGTAAGAGGTTTACTACAATCTTTAAACAGAGCCAGAGGCTACAGTCTGCTCCTACACAACACCATGTCTCTACAAGTTCGATGAGTTTTTACTTTCCATGTCTTCACTTGCCTAGTGCTAGAAAGCAGATTAAAAACAGAAGGAACCCAGAAACACTATTGAATGAGACTCAAATATCTTGCAGTCATCATCGAGATGAGATGTTTATTAAACAGAAATGTTCTCCCCTGTAGAAAGCAGCACATATCAACACGCACCGATAACTGTCGCCAGCATTCCAGATCATCTTCCCTTCCATGGCCACAGTGCAGGGCAATGGACCACGCACACCTGCAGACC
The DNA here is from genome assembly GCF_043159975.1 of Macaca nemestrina. Lineage (NCBI taxonomy): Eukaryota > Metazoa > Chordata > Mammalia > Primates > Cercopithecidae > Macaca > Macaca nemestrina. The sequence goes on from NW_027257740.1 coordinate 285,724, forward strand.
CACGGAAAGCGGGGTGACACGGCCGATTCTTGTAGCGAGCAGGCCAGGGTGCACTCAAAGAGCATCTCTTTCCAGAGGTCTGCCATGGAAAGTTACACATTTATTCCACGAGTTAATGGCACTGCACCGAACATTTCTGTAAGAGTCTCTAAGCAAGTATTTCCTTCTGCCTACAATGGCCCGACACAAACTGAAAAAGCTCTTGGAACTGCCAAAGACTTCAGTATCCCCTTAACTATTGTCATGCACATCCATGTGAAGAGACCACCAAACAGGCTTTGTGAGCGCAACATGGCTGTTCATTTCACCAGGGTGCAGGCGGGCTGAGTCCAAAGAGTCAGCGAAAGGAGCTAAGTGTGGGGCCGTTTTATAGGATTTGGTTAGGTAAAGGAATATTAGTCAAAGGGGGCTTGTTCTCTGGCGGGCAGGAGTGGGGGTCACAAGGTGCTCAGTGGGGGAGCTTTTTGAGCCAGGATGATCCTGGAAAAGGAATTTCACACACACAAAAAATCATCGCTTAAGGCAAGGACTGGCCATTTTGACTTATTTCTGGTAGAATGTTATCAGTTAAGTCCAGGCAGGGCATTTGCACTTTTGTGATTCTTCAGTTACTTCAGGCCATCTGGGCGTATATACGTGCAAGTCACAGGGGACGCGATGGCTTGGCTTGGGCTCAGACGCCTGACAACTATAGTCTTTACTTTTAAGGTGTGGGGTAAGATCATATAATCCCCAACTAGGCTCCTGATGCTGTGTGTGGCATCCAGCAACAGCACGTTCCATTCCTGGATTACATTTGACTCAAGAGTCCACAGTGAGAACGATTTCTGGTGAATGAAACACCAGGCAGGAGGGTGATTCCGCTGGGCAGCTCTTCACACACAGCCCAGGAGCTGAGGGGAGAGGAACAGGCCCACGCGCGTCCACCGTGCTCACGCCCCCTTCGACTACCCCCCACTCCTAGAGGCCCGGACCCAAGGGAAATCTGACCTGAAAATGGGCAAACCCTCACTTTGGCAGAGAGACAGGGACTCGGGGCCACAACTTGACCTCAGAGCAACACAAGTGCAGACACAGCACCCCAGGACACCCTCCCCACCCAAATTCAAGGAGGAAAACCAACGCCCCGCCCCCTTGCGGAAACCCCCGGCTGCTGGAGCAGACGCCTGCCGGCGTGTGCAGCCTCTCCCGTCCCACGTTCCTGGCTCAACACCTGTGCCTCAGCCCTGGCACTGCTCGCCACACCCACAGGTGTGCCAGGAGGGGCAGGTCCTAAGGTCTCCACTGCACCAAAGTCTGCAAGGCAAAGGGGCCGCTCCCTCCAGCAGGAGTCCAGAAGCACACACTGCACCAGCGTCAAGGCGTGAGAATTCTCCCCTCGGTCTCCGAGTCTCCAGTCTGTTGCCCGCCACGGTTTTCTGCCAACGGCGAGGCCCAAGCTGGGCGGCACATTTGGTTCTCACCATTTCCCTTGTCAAATCAATACTGCAAACATATCCAATTCATCCTGTCACTAAAAATGAAATAATCCGCCATCTCCATCACAGATGATGCAATCAGGTTTTCATTACCGGGTTTTTGTTTTGTTTAGTTTTTTGGTTTTTTTCTATTTTGAGATGGAGTTTCTGCTCTGTCGCCCAGGGTGGAGTGCAGTGGTGCGATCTTGGCTCCCTGCAACCTCTGCCTCCCGGGTACAAGTGATTCTCCTGCCTCAGCCTCCCAAGTAGCTGGGATTACAGGTGCCTGCCACCATGCCTGGCTAATTTTCATCTTTTCAGTACAGACGGGGTTTCACCATGTTCACCAGTCTGGTCTCGAACTCCTAACCTCAGGGGATCCACCTGCCTCCTTCTCTCAAAGTGCTGGAATTACAGGCATAAGCCACCACTCCCGACCATTACTGGTGTAATTTCTAAGCCACTCTCTCACACCCACTCCCTTTTTTTTTTTTTTTTTTTTTTTTTTAAGAACCAGCTTTATGCCTATATTTTTTCCAAGAGAACCAGTTACCCCATTTCAAGTACAAATAAGACACGGTGTTTAAAAACCAAAAATGCCCATTTGCACAGAAGTCTCCAAATACCCAGTCGATTAAAGCCTTGAGAATAAGATCAAGCTGTTGGCTGAATACAACTTCCCTTTCCATCTGTCTGCCTGTGAGTTAGACACAAGGATGAAGCCACGAGCTAGGGACATAAAGGCAGGAACCAAGGTAGCGGAGACTCCAAATAAAAGCTGGAAGACCAACACAAATGCACCACACCCTGCACACCCTCCTCTCCTTCCTTTTCAGAATTTCCAGAGGATGAAACAGGGACCTTCTCAGACGTCCCACGATGCAGGCGGCCAGAGGGGAAGGCGGCGGCAGCCTGAATGAGGCGACCGGGAAATCACTTTCCACAAACAGAAATTCTCCATGTGCTTTACATCCTCTGTCTCTGAAGAACTATGTCAGGCTAACAGTCGCTAGAAAACCGCATTCAAGTGTCATTTCCCATTTCAAGCAAAGAAAACAGTGGTGGGGCATGAGGGAAAAACATAGCCATGTGTTCTGGGCTATTAAATAAGGTTTTTTCTGTTATAAACGTATAATTTTACATTCTCAGATTTCTGTATAATTGATATGCTTCCTAATTAGCAGACATAGTAATAAAAAGTGAATTCCAAGTGTAAGATCGGAGGAACCGTTCACATGGCTTCAGGTTCTGCTACTGTGTTTCAACTTAAGAAAATGGTTCTGTGTGTTGGTAACAAGGCCTGAGAGTCTGTGTGAGAGTCTGTGTGGCTGTAATCAGGGTTCGTGTTGGCTCCCTAGCAGAGGATGTTACACTGTTACATTATCTTCTACAAAAAATCCTGAAAAAATGAAGGCTGAATAGACATACACACCCACCCAAAATAATCCAAATGTCCACCGATATGAAAAACAGATGAATTACGGCTTCCATCGTGGAATATTCTTCAGCAGTGAAAACAAACTATAGCCACAGGTGCCAACTAGGATAAAGACAACCTTTTAAACACGCTTAAAGTGAACTGACTAGGCAGAATTCCTTGATTACAGGCATCTGCTCCAAAAGGGTACTGTTATTAATCCTGTGATGTAGAATGATAGTTAGCAACCCTGTTTCGGGGCACATCTAGAAAAAAGCAAAATAATGACTACACAATTTTAAATTCTTTGTAAATTATAACTATTACTATGAAAATTCTAAAAATGTGAAAATCTTCCCAACTGTTATTGGACACGCTTCAAAATAAATACCCTGGCATTGCTTGCCACACCCACAGTTGTGCCAAAATAAATGAAAATATAGCCCAAGGTAGTAGAACTGAAACCTGAAGATGTACGAGCCGTCCCTGTCTCGCTATCTATACATCGGGTAGAAATTTAAGAGCAGGTAGTGACACTGCAATGCAAGGCTCAAACCAACTGGGTATTTGGAAACTTCTATGCAAAGTGGCATTTTCGGTTTTTAAACACGGTGTTATTTGTACTTCAAACAGGTAACTGTTTGGTTCCCTTGGAAAAAATATAGCCATAAACCTGGTTTTTTTAAAAAAATACGGGAGTGGGTATGAGAGAGAGTAGCTTAGAAATTTTAAAAGTATCAGCAGGGAGCAGTGGCTCATGCCTGTCATCCCAGCACTTTGAGAGGTAGGCCCAAGGGGCCTTTGAGGACACCGGTCTCCTCTGCTGCCTGCCTGCTGGACTGACCCCCCAGGACATTCACTGGGTTTCCACCCCTGTCTCATTCAACATCCCAAGGGTGGTCTTCATCCTCGTCTGGGGCTCAGCTCTGCCCCAATTTCCTAAATCTCTGCCTTCAGAGCCTGAAAACACCCACGCCCAGGGTCACCCTAAGTCCACGTTTACCCCAGAGAGTCCCAATTTTATGTTTTCCAGGCATCGCCTTAGTGATAATTTATCCTGTAAATTCCAACTTGCCTTCACACCTCACCCCTGCTGTCTCCCAGCAGAACCCACTCAGATGCACATGCCCCAGACCCACACCCAGGTCTGTACATGCTGCCCTGCTCTACCCATGTGGGGACCACCTCTCTTTCTTGAGGAATCAGCTGGCGATCATCTCCTTGTGGAGGGCTGCCCTGACTTCCAACTCTCTCCAGCAAAGGCAGAAGCCATCCTCGGTACTTCCCCAAAACTCAGGCCAAGTATGAAGATGGCGCAGATGCTAGCTGTGCCTGGGATGCCATGGGCAGGGTCCCCAGATGCTCTGCACATGGCCCGGGGCACCCCCTGAACACAGCAAGTGCTGAAGAAACAAAACTGACGTGCACTGACCTCTGATAGGGCCTCCTTCACCATCCACATCTGTCTCCCCTCTGGACAGTAAAATCCACAGGACACAGAGGGCTTGTCTCACTCATCTTCAAACTCCCAGGGTCACCCTGGTAGGTAAAGGGGACTCAAATGTCTTCTGAAGGAAGCGACTGGTTAGCTGCCAAGTTAAAGGGCCTCTGAAATTCAGAGCTCTGCATAGCAGTCCAGCACACTTTATTATGAATGACTCCAACCACAGCAGAAGTGGCCGTGGAACCAGTGCTAACCAATTCAGGGTTTGTTCACTGTTTCTCAGTTCATTATCACAACGCATTCTCACAGAGCAGCTGCGCACAGATCCTCAGACATCTACACAGAGTGGGACGATGGCGCCAAGTCACGTCAACGTCCTGTTGCAGACTGGGAGACAGCAGTCAGACACGGACCCAGGTAGAGCACAGACCTCGCGTTAAATCGGCTCCGTGTAAACAGCACTCCCTGCCAGGCCCTTTCCTATCTGCACAGCTTCTACAAATTCAACTCTCGCACCTGACACCTAAGAATACTGCACACCCCCATGTGAATCCCCTACTCACCTCCCAAAATGACCCGGCATGGCCGAGTACAAAAACTTTCAACATAAGGGAACTGGAGGGCATGTGGGGCTTTCTCGAGTCCCTGCTGCCTCCTGATGGGAGGGCCCAATGCTTCACACCCCTAGTGAAGGGCGGGTCTCTTCGGCCCCCAGGCTTTGACCTGGAGCTTAAATCAGCATTAACTAATTTCACCTTCCAGGACCAACTTCAAAGGCCTGCAAAGCCAGAGAAGGGAGAGGAGATGGAACACGCCCTCACCTCAGATCTGCTGCAAGCACACACTTCTCAGATGCGTCCCAAGGTGCACAGCGTGTCCGATGCCTGTTTCACATCCACCGACCTGCAGGTCTTCTATGTGGCATCAGCCTCCTGGGCACTGGGAACAAGAGGTATAATGGCAAGTCCCTTCTGCAGCAAAGCTGAGGCAAAGGGACCCAACACATTGGAACTGACCTTTTTCTGACAGTATCAAAACAGAAGGAAAATACTGTACAGTCAACTCCCCCTCACGCAGGTTTATTTACCTGTGACTCAGAGGCCATGACAGAGAACTTCAGGTTCTTACCGATTCCTATTTTCCCCATCCAGGAAGCCTTTGTTTTTAATATCGTACGAACTTGCCATTTTGTAGGCCAAAAACAGCAAATATTGGCAGTTTCCTACAGTTCAACTGAATAAAATATGATCATGGCCTTTTGTGAAACCATGAAGAAAAGGTGGATATCTCAATATGTGTTTCCAGACTGGCTTTGTTCCTGAAGCGGTAACTCTGTTCACTCAGGATATTAGACACTGAAGAATAAACATCAATATCCCACCAAGAAAACCAAAGGAATGAAATAATTTTGCATCCACCTTGGAACCTTTTTAGGACAAGGCAGGACACAAACTTCTAAAAAGCTGCAATTGTCCCTCTGTATACACAGGGACATGGATTCCAGAACACGCCCCGAGTTTACCCAAATCTACGTATCCACAGGACCCCACGGCCACCCTATGGAACCACATGTAGGAAACGTCGGCCCTCCACAAAGCCAGGTTTTTTCAGTAAGGGTTTGGTTGGAAAAAAAATTAACATAAGTGATCCTTCGAAGCTCAAAACCCATGTTGTTCAGGGTCAGCTGCATTTATTACTTGTGTCATATCTGAGGCCTGAAAGCCATCATTCTCGATACCTTAATGTGACGGTTAACAAACTAACTGTTCCGATTAGAAAGAGGAAAAAGCTTATTTTTAAGCTGACAATGAGAGTGGATGCGGCTACGGTGAACGGAGAACAGACCTAAGCAAGCACCAAGGCTGGGGTGACTGCCTGTGCTCAGACCCACCAGGGCCTGTTCTTCCATCTCCCTCTGCTGAAAGGGATAACCTCCTTCTCCCCCACGACTAAAGGGCCTTTTTAAAATATTCACACGAGAAGTGCTATGAAAAGCTGAAAGGTCACAGATAACATTTTTAAAAATAAACATTAACGTAAGCATTTAATTTTCGTATAAGGAGTAAGGAAAGGATCCAGTTTCAGCTTTCTACTTATGGCTAGCCAATTTTCCCAGCACCATTTATTAAATAGGGAATCCTTTCCCCATTTCTTGTTTCTCTCAGGTTTGTCAAAGATCAGATGGCTGTAGATGTGTGGTATTATTTCTGAGGACTCTGTTCTGTTCCATTGGTCTATATCTCTGTTTTGGTACCAGTACCATGCTGTTTTGGTTACTGTAGCCTTGTAGTAGAGTTTGAAGTCAGGTAGCGTGATGCCTCCAGCTTTGTTCTTTTGACTTAGGATTGTCTTGGAGATGCGGGCTCTTTTTTGGTTCCACATGAACTTTAAAGCAGTTTTTTCATACGAAAATTAATTCAAGATGGATTAGAGACTTAAATGTTAGACCTAGTACCATAAAAATCCTAGAGGAAAACCTAGGTAGTACCATTCAGGACATAGGCATGGGCAAAGATTTCATGTCTAAAACACCAAAAGCAACGGCAGCAAAAGCCAAAATTGACAAATGGGATCTCATTAAACTAAAGAGCTTCTGCACAGCAAAAGAAACTACCATCAGAGTGAACAGGCAACCTACAGAATGGGAGAAAATTTTTGCAATCTACTCATCTGACAAAGGGCTAATATCCAGAACCTACAAAGAACTCAAACAAATTTACAAGAAAAAAACAAACAACCCCATCAAAAAGTGGGCAAAGGATATGAACAGACATTTCTCAAAAGAAGACATTCATACAGCCAACAGACACATGAAAAAATGCTCATCATCACTGGCCATCAGAGAAATGCAAATCAAAACCACAATGAGATACCATCTCACACCAGTTAGAATGGCGATCATTAAAAAGTCAGGAAACAACAGGTGCTGGAGAGGATGTGGAGAAATAGGAACACTTTTATACTGTTGGTGGGATTGTAAACCAGTTCAACCATTATGGAAAACAGTATGGCGATTCCTCAAGGATCTAGAACTAGATGTACCATATGACCCAGCCATCCCATTACTGGGTATATACCCAAAGGATTATAAATTATGCTGCTATAAAGACACATGCACACGTATGTTTATTGCGGCACTATTCACAATAGCAAAGACTTGGAATCAACCCAAATGTCCATCAGTGACAGACTGGATTAAGAAAATGTGGCACATATACACCATGGAATACTATGCAGCCATCAAAAAGGATGAGTTTGTGTCCTTTGTAGGGACATGGATGCAGCTGGAAACCATCCTTCTTAGCAAACTATCACAAGAAGAGAAAACCAAACACCGCATGTTCTCACTCATAGGTGGGAACTGAACAATGAGATCACTTGGACTCGGGAAGGGGAACATCACACACCGGGGCCTATCATGGGGAGGGGGGAGGGGGGAGGGATTGCATTGGGAGTTATACCTGATGTAAATGACGAGTTGATGGGTGCTGACGAGTTGATGGGTGCAGCACACCAACAAGGCACAAGTATACATATGTAACAAACCTGCACGTTATGCACATGTACCTTAGAACTTAAAGTATAATAATAATAAATTAAAAAAAAAAAAAAACCGTAAGCATTTAACAAGCCCATTACGATTTAAAGGAAAAAAAAAACGGTATTAAGTTCCTGGGTGCAGGGGCTCATGGCCGTAATCCCAGCACTTTGGGTGGCCGAGGTGGGCGCATCACCTGAGGTCAAGAGTTTAAGACCAGCCTGGCCAACATGGTGAAACCCCTTCTCTAACGAAAATACGAAAATTAGCCAGGCATGGTGGCGGAAGCCTGTAGCCCCAGTTACTTGGGAGGCTGAGGGAGGAGAATCACTTGAACCCGGGAGGGAGAGTTTGCAATGAGCCAAGATCGTGCCATTGCACGTCAGCCTGGGCGTTGAGTGTGAAACTCCATCCCAAAAAGAAAAAAAAATATAAAGTTTTCCTTCCAATGAACCTATCATTCAGCCACCGAGGTATCCTATAGCTACTTATTCAGCCATGAGATACACCACAGGCGATATAGGCGAACAGGACACTGTTCTTCCCTGAAAGAAGGCTGCACCCTCAACAGAAGGGAGGCACATACTCCGAATGGAATCGGCATAGGAAACAGATGCTGCTGCAGGTTGAACTGGCTGCACAGAGCACCCACTCAGGTGTCTGAGAAACAAGGAGCCGCTGGTGCCATCACCTTCCATACCTGAGCTGGGACAGTGGGGAGCCTCTCATCACCAGGGACAAAGAGCCCCAGAACCACACAACGAGCTTACAAACTCACCAAGGCGATGACTGAGCAATGTGTGTGGAGTGATGCGAACACGCAGATGTCAGGGCCACGCGCGGCATTGGTTTTGTGCATCAACCTGAGCATGCCCGGGGTGCCCAGATGGCTGGTTCTGCATTATTTCTGTGTGAGATGCATGTTTGTCTCTGGACTGAGTGGAGACCCATCCTCGCCGGTGTGGGGGGCACCACCCTATCCCCCCAGGGCCCGAGTAAAACAGCAAGGCGGGGAAAACTGGGTTCACTCCACCTCTCTGGCTGATGGGCCAGTGACATCTGTCTTCTGCAGCCCGTGCTCCTGGGTCTCAGCTCCTCAGACCCTGGTCGGATCTGCAACCTCCGCTTCTCAAGTCTTCAAGCCACACCCTCTCAGGACTATAGCTTGCAGGCTGTGGGTCCTGGGGCTTCTTGGACTCTGTAGCCCCTGCAGCAGGCCTCGCCCTGGAGACACACGCACACCTGGCTGGCTGTCTCTCTGGAAGCCCTGACTAAAAGTCGCCCCTAAAAGTGGTCTTCAGGGTTTCTTTCTAGCCCTAAGATCCCAGCGCCCCTCCTACAATTCTAGGCGGAAAGGTGAACGGAGACCAATGGACAGAGGTGTGTGCGAGGACACGCCAGGCAGCAGCACTGGGCAGGAGGGCACTAACGCTCACTAAGCAAAGAATCAAGGCTGCTTGCCACAAAAATGAGAGCAGTAAAGATTTCTTCAAACAGAAATGAGTTTGTTTCATGATTTGCTCTTAATACATAAGAAAGCATAAAAGTAGGCCTATTAACAATTACGTAAGTCTTTACAGGCCCTTGAACTACTTCTGTCCCTTTGTGTTTTTATAGAAAATAAGCCTGAGGTTAAAGAGAATAACGTCACTGGCCACAGCTGGGGACACGCGAGGACACAGCTTATACCCCTGAGGTCCCTGGGTGCCCCATATCCTTCCCTTGCTATTTATGGAAATATGGGAGAAACCAGGAGGTCTGAGCGTGGACATGGCCGTGCTCCCAGGGGCCGAGGAAAGCACCCATCTGTCCAGTCTTCCCTCCACCCCGCGGTTTCCTCTTACTCAGACTCTTGGGCTGACGTGGCTCATGCACTCAGCAGCGCCATCATTAAACGTTTAGCTTTGCATCACGAGGGCCTCCTCTGGCCTCCTCTGACCACTCCTCAACCTGCAGTCAGCACTAGTCTGCAGGACACGCGTGGACAAAGTTGATGGATCACGGCCCCCAACGAGGAAGGTGCCAGGCAAGGAGTCGGAGAGCCGGGGATGGAGCAGCCCTCACCCAGGGAGGCGAAGGCCAACAGCGGCCACCACCGAGGGCCTCCCTTCCCACCCTGAGGGCAGCTCACCCAGGGAAGCGAAGGCCGACACCGGCCACCACTGATGGCCTCGAGGGCTCTCCCCACCCAGAAGGCAGCTGCGATCACATTTCCCATAGCACCAAGAGACCCCTGTATTGAGCACAAACCTTTCCAACCTTCGAATCAATAAGGAATCACAACACAGACATTCCCTCAATCCAAATGGCCAGCCAACAAAACAGACACGCAATTATACACATTTCCTGTGGGAAAATCAGTCAGTCCCTGGGGCCTCGCGCCAGGGGTGGGGGAGCATCATGGGGAGACGCCCCAGCCCCAGCCTGGTTCCTCCCTCTACAGCTCCTTTTCCCTCCTCTTCCCCCCACCCCTTCCCACCCCCTCCTAGCCTCAGAGGCTCCTTCCTCAAATTCTTTCCCCTTGATGAAGTCATTCATGCCCAAAATACAAGGCAAAGTCATGGGGGCTCAAGAGAAAATCCATACCGTGGCTCGCGTTTTAGATTCTCTTAAGTTTGAGAATAACCAAGCAAGAATCTTTGGCATGTGAATGTGGTCTGAAGGCATCTGAGCACAATGCCCGGCACTGGCCCGGAGTGGATCATGGGTGTCTCGGACATCTTCGCAACTCTACACCAATTATTTTGAAACACACCAGCAGAATAGAACCATGTGAATAGCTGCTTCTTAGTTAAAAGTAGGAAGAGACTCCAAAAGCTGCCCTCAAGGAACATCCTTCCCACCAGGAGTTTTCTGCATCGGGCCCTTCAGGCACAGGCAAGGCCCCCGGGCCCAACTCCCTCATCCCTGCGTCACAAAGCAGCAAAGACGGTGGGGAATAAAGCAAATGAAGGAGTCAGTCCCGCCCAAAACGGGCTCCAGAAGCCACAGCCACTCTCCCAGTGTGGGAGCCAAGTTCAGAGACCTGGAAACACCAGCGTTCCCAGGGAGGAGGGCAGAACAATGCCATTTCCCTCTAGTTTAGGGAGACACCACCCCATGTCCTCTAGCCTTGATAGAAGAGAGACTTCACACAAATGATTTCAATGACTCCACCACACACAGAAAGTGGGCTAGGGGCTAACACACCCATATAAATGCCTGGCAAAAACACATTAAATGAACACACAGATAAGCAAGGTTCTCCTGTTATCCACCAAATATTCAGAAACAAATCCAGTAAGCAATCTCTTTGCAATCAAAAGACCAATTCAGAGGTGCAGATTAAAAATAAACATACAACTGAACCCTTAATACACCAAGAACCAATTTCCACGGAAGTGTTATCACATCACCACCTCCCAGCTGAAGGAAGCAGCACTGGCCACTGACCAGCTGTCCACTCATGGGTCAGTGAACGAAAGACAGTGCTGTCCAGGACAACGATGAGATGTTAACCTGAAAAGGGCAAAATTGCAGAGGCTGGAGGTACCTCCCAGGTAACCTGGCCCCCTCAGTGGACAGAGGACCCCCGTGGGGCCACAGAGCCCAGAGCTCCAGTGTGTTCGGGGAAAGCACTCAACTGCAAACCTGATGACGTCCGAATGCCTTCTGCCCTTCTGCGTCTCTGCCCCACTAACAGGGAATCCGTGAATGCTAAGGAAATGTAACTCATTTTACAATATATGTAGATTTTTAGCAAATTAAAGATAAACAGTGACAAACTTTGAGAATTAACCAAAATATAGTTCAGTGAATGCCCAAACTCATAGCTAGTCTCCAAGAGGTGATAAGCTGTGTGTGGTGGTTAACGCCTGTAAATCCCAGCAGTTGGGGAGGCTGAGGCAGGAGAATCACTTGAGCCTAGAAGGTTGGGGTTGCAGAGAGCTGTCATTGTACTACTGCACCCAGCCTGAGAAACCGAGTGAGACTGTCAAAAACAAACAAACAAAAACAAATTAAAGGAGTTCAAATGAACTCGCCCATACCCTTTAAATTTTCATTTGGGTACATGGGGTGATCTAGTTCCTTTTTCCCTTGCAATACATGAATAATCTAATAATTAAATATAATCTAACAATTATATGGGAAAATTTAATTATTTTCCCATTTCATTATTCCCTATCTCAGGGAAAAAGTTAAAAGTATTCCCTATTTCAGGGAAAAAGCTAAAAATCATTTTAAACCTTCCTTCCACAAAACAGTATACTCAGTCATCTCTATCTGCTTTATCATGTGGAATTCAGCTTCACATGCTTACAATGCAGTTTTTGTTAAACAGCGTTTCTGTAGACAGGCAAGAGAAAGAAACACTTGGTCTATGTAGAAGCAGCAGAAGACACGTTTTAACAGAAAAGGGAGAAGATACCACCGTGTGAATCTGGAAATTCTGTCCTCATCTTGTCCACACACACAGAAAACACCCAAGCACGTGCCTAGTGTCCAACAAGAGCACAGAAAGGATAGGGATCCCTCCAGTTGTTTAATGACCAGCCCCACTTGTCACCGCCACGTAACAAAATCCGCACGGCAACTTCAGCACGTTTCTTTCACGATTCCACGGAAATCAGGCTGAAGAACATACAGATGTTTTGCCCACATTTAAAAATCCAAGTGTGGGACTCAGAAATAAAACAAATTATGGGTTCACTTCACTTTTCCAAATTTTTACTTGGAGAAATCTATAAAGATCTTGTCAGTTACATCCTTAAGGTTTTCAATAATTTTTCAATGCAAAGATCGGGCAAGACTTGTAAAGAGGTACACACATACGGCCCAGCGCGGTGGCTCACACCTATGATCCCAGCACTTTGGGAGGCCGAAGTGGACAGATCAAGAGATCAGGAAACCGAGACCATCCTGGCTAACACGGTGAAACCCCGTCTCTACTAAAAATACAAACAATTAGCCAGGCGTGGTGGCGGGTGCCTGTAGTCCCAGCTACTTGGGAGGCTGAGGCTGGAGAATTGCATGAACCCGGGAGGCAGAGCTTGCAGTGAGCTGAGATTGCACCACCGCACTCCAGCCTGGGTGACAGAGGGAAACTGTCTCAAAAAAAACAAAGGAGGTACACACATTCATGCCACATTCTTCTCTCAAAGAGACAGGCCCTTTCTTAAGATTCCAGAAGTAAATGTGGTTGTCACCCTGCTTTTGAGAGGATGGGCTGTGTTTTTTTTTTCTTTTTTTTTCTTGAGACAGAGTCTCACTCTGTCGCCCAGGCTGGAGTGCAGTGGCCGGATCTCAGCTCACTGCAAGCTCCGCCTCCCGGGCTTACGCCATTCTCCTGCCTCAGCCTCCCGAGTAGCTGGGACTACAGGCGCCCGCCACCTCGCCCGGCTAAACAGACTTTCCTCCATGCACCAAGGATGCACCATGGGGGCAGTGCTGCCCCCGCCTCCCCAGTCTCTGCTCAGGGTGGGGCAAGGGGAGCTCCGTTGTCTCCCGTATACACCGTCAACAGGCCAGGTGCTCAGAAGGAGGCTTCCAGGACTCGCTGTAGGCATTCGTCAGCAGGGCAGGCAGTGCCTCGTGCTGGTGGGCATCCAGCAGTAAGGGAGTCTTGCACTTCACTCCCTGGGCCCAGCCCCTGAAAGAGGGGAAAGAGACACCTGTATCGTAACTCATGTGTATTTATAGACACACAGAGACTCTGCAGTGCAAGGTGCAGAACTAGAAGGAATCATGGAAATAAGAGGGAAGACATTTGGTGACGACTGGCAGAGCCACCTCAAGCCTCAGCACTTCCTGCCGGAGCCCTCACTGACCAGACTCCTCCAGGGTCACTGCCACTGCCTTGCCCAGCTCATGACAGGGCAGACAGTGACAGAGCCTCAGAACAACCTCCCACTCTTTCCTCACCAGCCCAGGGTACGAGCTGTTCATGAGTGTCCCAAGGCCTGAATGCGGGGACACAGAGGTGACTGAGCAGAAAGGGGGACAGCCACAATGGCCGCGGGTGTGCAGACATTGCGGGGCACCCCAGCAGCCCTTTCCGTCTTAAAGAGGACGGCCACTGGTGTGCGGATGCTCCCGCGTGACCCAGCTGTCCTTTCCATCTTATAGGGGAATGGCCACGGGTGTGCAGATATTCCCAGGTGCTCCAGAGACCTTTTCACCTTAAGGAGATTTTCACAGTCTCATATCAGTCTCCAAACTATTCAGTGAGGTTGGAGGAGTATCACTGTGGACCAACACTGATTGGCACCAAGTAAGGGCAATTTTATAACCATGTCTCAACCATGAAACAATCAGGTCTTTGGCCATCTGGTCTAAGCTTTTTCTGTAACAAAGTTGGATAATTAAGTTGAACTTTGGTTTTCCAAAGCTTGTTACAGAAACCACATCTTCCTAGGTGTGGCTCTGTGGTGTCACGAGGGCT